>NC_041390.1:552574038-552627215 GCF_002162155.2 Triticum dicoccoides
GTTCCCCTCCATACCCGAGCGCCCCCGTCGCGGATCTCGTCGCCGGCGCCCCTCCAGTGACCAAATGGTCACGGGGCCGAGCCCCTGTGCTCAGCGCGTCGCGCAGCCCCCCTGGTCTTCCCGTTAGCCCCGTAGCGCGATCCCGACGCGGTCCCGAATCCCACCGCCGCCTCCGCCGCTCGCCGGCGTCGTTTCCGGCCAAGTCCGGCCGTGCCTCTGCCACCGTTGGACGCGGTATCCTCTCCACGTTCGAACGCACCCGCCCGCGGCCATTTTGGCCGCCGGACGGCGAATCCCGGCGAGGTCCGGCGCCCCTCCGCCGCGAGAACGCTCCCCGGAGCTCCCCAACGCCGGCCGCCGACGTGGCCGACCTGGGGCCACCCCTAGGTCACTGACCCGTGGGCCCTAGGGGCCCGGCCGGCCTGTTGACCCGGTCAGCCTTGCTGACTGGACCGGCCATGCCACTGACCGCAGGCCCCCCCAGAACGTTAAAAATAAAAATAAATGATAATTAAAATATTAATTAATTAATTAAGTAAATACTTAATTTAATTAATCCTGATTAATTAACCTAATGGCTAATTAACCTAATTAACTATTATTAATTAACTAACAGAGTATGACGAACGGGACCCACCTGTCAGGTTGACCAAGTCAAGCCTGTTGACTGCTGACGTCAGCATGACATCATGCTGACGTCATAAATTCATTTTTCGAATTAAATAATTAATTAATTAAATTCCGGAAATTAATAAAATCTTTAGAAAATCATACCTTTTAATCCGTAACTCGGATTAAAATATTTTCAACATGAAAGTTGCTCAGAACGACGAGACGATTCCGGATACGCAACCCGTTCGTCCGTCACGCGTCCCTAACATAGTGAACCTGCAACATTTTACCTCCGGTCCATCTGTCCGAAAACGCGAAACACCGGGGATTCTTTCCCGAATGTTTCCGCCTTTCGCCGGTATCACCGACTACCGCGTTAGGGCACACCTAACACCGCTCGTTGTCATGTCTTGCTTTGTCATGCTGATGTTTGCATTATATTTATTGTTTCTTCCCCCTTTTCTCTCCGGTAGATTACGAGACCGACGCTGCTGCTGCCCCGTTCGACTATGGTGTTGACGACCCCTCCTTCTTGCCAGAGCAACCAGGCAAGCCCCCCCCCCCCTTGATCACCAGATATCGCCTATTCTACTCTATACTGCTTGCATTAGAGTAGTGTAGCATGTTACTGCTTTCAGTTAATCCTATACTGCTGCATAGCCTGTCCTTGCTACTACTGTTGTTACCTTTACCTGCTATCCTACTGCTTAGTATAGGATGCTAGTGTTTCATCAGTGGCCCTACACTCTTGTCCGTCTGCCATGCTATACTACTGGGCCGTGATCACTTCGGGAGGTGATCACGGGCATATACGATATACTTTACACAGTTACATTACCTGTGATACTGTTCGGAGATGGGGGCTGAAGGGGCAGGTGGCTCCATCCCGGTAGAGGTGGGCCTGGGTTCCCGACGGCCCCCGACTGTTACTTTGTGGCGGAGTGATAGGGCAGGTTGAGACCACCTAGGAGAGAGGTGGGCCTGGCCCTGTTCGGCATTCGCGGATATTTAACACGCTTAACGAGATCTTGGTATTTGATCTGAGTTGGCTACGAGCCTATACGCACTAACCATCTACGTGGGAGTAGTTATGGGTATCCCGACGTCGTGGTATCAGCCGAAGCACTTCAGACGTCAGCGACGGAGCGGCGCGCGCCGGATTGGACTGGAACGCCTGCTAGGCTAGGTCTGCTTCTAGCCGCCCTCGCAATGTGCAGGTGTGCTATGGGCGATGGGCCCAGACCCCTGTGCGCTTAGGTTTAGACCGGCGTGCTGGCCTCTCTGTTTTGCCTAGGTGGGGCTGCGACGTGTTGATCTTCCGAGGCCGGGCATGACCCAGGAAAGTGTGTCCGGCCAAATGGGATCAAGCGTGTTGGGTAAGTTGGTGCACCCCTGCAGGGAAGTTAATCTATTCGAATAGCCGTGATCTTCGGTAACAGGACGACTTGGAGTTGTACCTTGACCTTATGACAACTAGAACCGGATACTTAATAAAACACACCCTTCCAAGTTCCACAGACAACCCGGTGATCGCTTTTCCACAGGGCGACGAGGGGAGGATCGCCGGGTAGGATTATGCTATGCGATGCTACTTGGAGTTGCTACTTGAAGATGCTACTTGGAGGACTTCAATCTACTCTCTTCTACATGCTGCGAGACGGAGGCTGCCAAAAGTGTAGTCTTCGATAGGACTAGCTATCCCCCTCTTATTCTGGCATTCTGTAGTTCAGTCCACCGATATGGCCTCCTTACACATATACCCATGCATATGTAGTGTAGTTCCTTGCTTGCGAGTACTTTGGATGAGTACTCGCGGTTGCTTTATCCCCACTTTTTTCCCCTTTCCTTTCTTTCTGGTTGTCGCTACCAGATGCTGGAGTCCAGGAGCCAGACGCCACCGTCGACGACGACCCCTACTACACCGGAGGTGCCTACTACTACGTGCAGCCCGCTGACAACGACCAGGAGTAGTTAGGAGGATCCCAGGCAGGAGGCCTGCGCCTCTTTCGATCTGTATCCCAGTTTGTGCTAGCCTTCTTAAGGCAACTTGTTTAACTTATGTCTGTACTCAGATATTGTTGCTTCCGCTGACTCGTCTATGATCGAGCACTTGTATTCGAGCCCTCGAGGCCCCTGGCTTGTATTATGATGCTTGTATGACTTATTTATGTTTTAGAGTTGTGTTGTGATATCTTCCCGTGAGTCCTTGATCTTGATCGTACACATTGCGTGCATGATTAGTGTACGATTGAATCGAGGGCGTCACATGCTACCTCTTGAGCACTGCGTTGGTTTTCCCTTGAAGAGGAAAGGGTGATGCAGTAAAGTAGCGTAAGTATTTCCCTCAGTTTTTGAGAACCAAGGTATCAATCTAGTAGGAGATCACACTCGAGTCCCACGCACCTACACAAACAAATAAGAACCTCACAACCAACGCGATAAACGGGTTGTCAATCCCTTCACGGTCACTTACGAGAGTGAGATCTGATAGATATGATAACATAATATTTTTGGTATTTTTACGATAAAGAGAAATAAAGATGCAAAGTAAAATAAACGGCAATAGAAATAACTAAGTGTTCGAAGATTAATATGATGGAAGATAGACCCCGGAGCCATAGGTTTCACTAGTGGCTTCTCTCAAGAGCATAAGTATTACGGAGGGTAAACGAATTACTGTCGATCAATTGATAGAATTGAGCATAGTTATGAGAATATCTAGGTATGATCATGTATATAGGCATCACGTCCGCGACAAGTAGACCAAAACGATTCTTCATCTACTACTATTACTCCACACATCGACCGCTATCCAGCATGCATCTAGAGTATTAAGTTCATAAGAACAGAGTAATGCTTTAAGTAAGATGACATGATGTAGAGGGACAAACTCATGCAATATGATCTGAACCCCATCTTTTTATCCTCGATGGCAACAATACAATACGTGTTGTTTCCCTTTCTGTCACTGGGATCGAGCACCGCAAGATTGAACCCAAAGCTAAGCACTTCTCCCATTGCAAGAAAGATCAATCTAGTAGGCCAAACCAAACTGATAATTCGAAGAGGCTTGCAAAGATAAACCAATCATACATAAAAGAATTCAGAGGAGATTCAAATATTGTTCATAGATAAACTGGATCATAAACCCACAATTCATCAGATCTCGACAAACACACGGCAAAAGAAGATCGAATAGATCTCCAAGAAGATCGAGGAGAACTTTGTATTGAGATCCAAAGAGAGAGAAGAAGCCATCTAGCTAATAACTATGGACCCGTAGGTCTGAATTAAACTACTCACACATCACCGGAGAGGCCATGGAGTTGATGTAGAGGCCCTCTGTGATCAATGGCCCCTCCGGCGGAGCTCTGGAAAAGGCCCCAAGATGGGATCTCTCGGGTACAGAAGGTTGCGGCGGTGAAATTAGGTTTTCGTGGTGCTCCTAGATGTTTGGGGGTACGTGGATATATATAGGAGGAAGAAGTAGGTCGGTGGAGCAACGAGGGGCCCACGAGGGTGGAGGGCGTGCCCAGGGGGGTAGGCGCGCCCCCTGCCTTGTGGCCTCCTAGATTGTTTCTTGACGCCCACTCCATGTCACCTGGATCACGTTTGTTGAGAAACTCACGTTCCCGAAGGTTTCATTCCGTTTGGACTCCGTTTGATATTCCTTTTCGGCGAAACCCTAAAACAGGAAAAAAACAGCAATTTCAGATGGGCCTCCGGTTAGTAGGTTAGTCCCAAAAATGATATAAAAGTGTAAAATAAAGCCCATTGACATCCAAAATAGATAATATAATAGCATGGAGCAATCAAAAATTATAGATACGTTGGAGACGTATCAAGCATCCCCAAGCTTAATTCCTGCTCGTCCTCGAGTAGGTAAATGATAAAAGAAGAATTTTTGATGTGGAATGCTTTCTAACATATTTCTCAATGTAATTTTTTCTTTATTGTGGCATGAATGTTCAGATCCTAAAGATTCAAGATAAAAGTTTAATATTGACATAAAAATAATAATACTTCAAGCATACTAACTAAGCAATTATGTCTTCTCAAAATAACATGGCCAAAGAAAGTTATCCCTACAAAATCTTATAGTGTGGCTATGCTCTATCTTCACCACACAAAATATTTAAATCATGCACAACCCCGATGACAAGCCAAGAAATTATTTCATACTTTTGATGTTCTCAAACTTTTTCAATCCTCACACAATATATGAGCGTGAGCCATGGATATAGCACTATATGTGGAATAGAATGGTGGTTGTGGAGAAGACAAAAAAGGAGAAGATAGTCTCACATCAACTAGGCATATCAACGGGCCATGGAGATGCCCATCAATAGATATCAATGTGAGTGAGTAGGGATTGCCATGCAACGGATGCACTAGAGCTATAAGTATATGAAAGATCAACAAAAGAAACTAAGTGGGTGTGCATCCAACTTGCTTGCTCACGAAGACCTAGGGCATTTTGAGGAAGCCCATCATTGGAATATACAAGCCAAGTTCTATAATGAAAAATTCCCACTAGTATATGAAAGTGATAACTCAAGAGACTCTCTATATGAAGAACATGGTGCTACTTTGAAGCACAAGTGTGGAAAAAGGATAGTAGCATTGTCCCTTTTCTCTTTTTCTCTCATTTTTTTGGGCCTTCTCCTTTTTTATGGCCTTTCTCCTTTTTTCGTCCGGAGTCTCATCCCGACTTGTGGGGGAATCATAGTCTCCATCATCCTGTCCTCACTTGGGACAATGCTCTAATAATGATGATCATCACACTTTATTTACTTACAACTCAATACTTAGAACAAAATATGACTCTATGTGAATGCCTCCGGCGGTGTACCGGGATGTGCAATGATGCATGAGTGACATGTATGAAGAATTATGAATGGTGGCTTTGCCACAAATACGATGTCAACTACATGATCATGCAAGCAATATGACAATGATGAAGCGTGTCATAATAACGGAACGATGGAAAGTTGCATGGCAATATATCTCGCAATGGCTATGGAAATTCCATAATAGGTAGGTATAGTGGCTCTTTTGAGGAAGGTATATGGTGGGTTTATGGTACTAGCAAAAGTTGCGCGATACTAGAGAGGCTAGCAATGGTGGAAGAGTGAGAGTGTGTATAATCCATGGACTAAACATTAGTCATAAAGAACTCACATACTTATTGCAAAAATCTATTAGTTATCGAAACAAAGTATTACACGCATGCTCCTAGGGGGATAGATTGGTAGGAAAAGACAATCGCTCGTCCCCGACCGCCACTCATAAGGAAGACAATCAATAAATAAATCATGCTCTGACTTCATCACATAACAGTTCACCATACGTGCATGCTACGGGAATCACAAACTTCAACACAAGTATTTCTCAAATTCACAACTACTCAACTAGCATGACTCTAATATCACCATCTCCATATCATAAAACAATTATCAAGTATCAAACTTCTCATAGTATTCAGTCCATTTCTATGAAAGTTTTTATATTAAAGCAAATTTCCATGTTGTTCTAAAGGACTCTCAAAATAATATAAGTGAAGAATGAGAGACCAATTATTTCTATAAAATAAAACCACTGCCGTGCTCTAAAAGATATAAGTGAAGCACTAGAGCAAAAACTATATAGCTCAAAAGATATAGGTGAATCACATAGAGTATTCTAATAAATTTCAAATCATGTGAGTCTCTCTCAAAAGGTGTGTACAGCAAGTATGATTGTGGTAAAGGCAAAGAATCAAATCATACAAGATGCTCCAAGCAAAACACATATCATGTGGTGAATAAAAATATAGCTCCAAGTAAAGTTACCGATGGACGAAGACGAAAGAGGGGATGCCTTTCGGGGCATCCCCAAGCTTAGGCTTTTTGGTGTCCTTTAGTTTTACCTTGGGGTGCCATGGGCATTCCCAAGCTTAGTCTCTTGCCACTCCTTGTTCCATAATCCATCAAATCTTTACCCAAAACTTGAAAACTTCACAACACAAAACTCAAAATAGAAAATCTCGTGAACTCCGTTAGCAAAAGAAAACAAAACACCACTTCAAGGTACTGTAATGAACTCATTCTTTATTTATATTGGTGTTAAACCTAATGTATTCCAACTTCTCTATGGTTTATAAACTCTTTTACTAGCCATAGATTCATCAAAATAAGCAAACAACACACGAAAAACAGAATCTGTCAAAAACAGAACTGTCTGTAGTAATCTGTAGCTAACACAAACTTCTGGAAGCCCAAAAATTCTAAAATAAATTGATGGAAGTGAGGAATTTATCTATTAATCATCTGCAAAAATAATAACTAAATAGTACTTTTCTAATAAAAATGGCAGCAATTCTCGCGAGCGCTAGAGTTTCTGTTTTTTACAGCAAGATCAAAAAGACTTTCCCCATAGTATTCAGTGCATGGGGAGCAACGAGGGGGCCATAGGTCGGTGGAGCAACGAGGGGCCCACAAGGGTGGAGGGTGTGCCCAGGGGGGTAGGCGCGCCCCCTGCCTCGTGGCCTCCTTGATTGTTTCTTGACGCCCACTCCAAGTCTCCTGGATTACGTTTGTTAAGAAAATCACGTTCCCGAAGGTTTCATTCCGTTTGGACTCTCATTTGATATTCCTTTTCGGCGAAACCCTAAAACAGGTAAAAAACAGCAATTTGGGTTGGGCCTCCGGTTAGTAGGTTAGTCCCAAAAATGATATATAAGTGTAAAATAAAGCCCATTGACATCCAAAATAGATAATATAATAGCATGGAGCAATCAAAAATTATAGATACGTTGGAGACGTATCAAGAAGTCAGTGTACGTATGTCGTTTCGCACACGGAGGTGACATGTTCCCTCTCGGAACCACGAGCCTTCTTGAGGGAAGCTCCGGTTTGCAAGAACTTACAACAAAGCTTGTCCCAATACGGCCTAAAATATTACCGTAGCATGTTGGTGCCATGTCATGACACCATGCCAAGTTTCATGATTTTTCAGGCGTGTTTTGGAATTACAGGAATTAAAAAACCAAGTTTCTCCATCTTTCCAGCCAAGCCACGAAGCCTAGATGTTTGAATTTCACTCCTATCTCTTGCATGGGACCTATAAATTCACCCAATGACACACATGTGATTTTTCAAACAACTTTGGTGCACTGGAGCATGTGCTTGTAGTTCAAATTTGAATTATTCACAGTAAATGCCCAGAAAACTCAATTAATGTATAAAAAAGGCGAAACGAGCCCGGAATAATTCCAAAATTTATCACGGTACTTCTATTTGGTCTCATCTGGTTGTGCAAAAAAAGGCGGGAGAAGGCAGTGTACGTATGTCATTTCGCACACGGAGGTGACACGTTCCCTCTCGGAACCATGAGCCTTCTTGAGGGAAGCTCCGGTTTGCAAGAAACTTACACCAAAGTTTGTCACAATTCGGCCAAAAAATTACCGCAGCATGTTCGTGCCATGTCATGACACCATGCCAAGTTTCATGATTTCCAGGCGTGTTTTGCAATTGCAGGAATTAAAAAACTAAGTTTCTCAATCTTTCCGGCCGAGCCACGATGCCCAGATGTTTGAATTTCACTCCAATCTCTTGCATGGGACCTAAAAATTCACCCAAGGACACACATGTGATTTTTCAAACAACTTTGGTGCATAGGAGCCTGTGCTTGTAGTTCAAGTTTGAATTATGCACATTAAATGCCCAGAAGCTCAACTAATGTATAAAAAGGCGAAGCGAGCCCGGAATAATTCCAAAATTTAGCATAGTACTTCTATTTGGCCTAATCTGGCTGTGCAAAAAAATTAAGGCGGGAGAAGGCAGTGTATGTATGTCGTTACGCACACAGAGGTGACACGTTCCCTCTCGGAACCACGAGCCTTCTTGAGGTAAGCTCCGGTTTGCAAGAAGCTTACACCAAAGCTTGTCCCAATTCAGCCAAAAAAAATTACCGCAGCATGTTCGTGCCATGTCATGACACCATGCCAAGTTTCATGATTTTCAGGCATGTTTTTGAATTACAGGAATTAAAAAACCAAGTTTCTCAATCTTTCCGGCCAAGCCACGACGCCCAGATGTTTGAATTTCACTCCCATCTCTTGCATGGGACCTAGTAATTCACCCAAGGACACACATGTGATTTTTCAAACAACTATGGTGCACTGGAGCACGTGCTTGTAGTTCAAATTTGAATTATGCACATTAAATGCCCAGAAACTCAATTAATGTATAAAAAGGCGAAACGAACACGAAATAATTCCAAAATTTAGCATGATACTTCTATTTGGTCTAATCTGTCTGTGCAAAAAAATTAAGGCGGGAGAAGGCAGTGTACGTATGTCGTTTCGCACATGGAAGTGACACGTTCCCTCTCGGAACCAGGAGCCTTTTTTAGGGAAGCTCCGGTTTGCAAGAAGCCTACACCAAAGCTTGTCCCAATTCGGCCAAAAAAATTACCGCATCATGTTGATGCCATGTCATGAGACCATGCCAAGTTTCATGATTTTCAGCCATGTTTTGGATTTACAGGAATTAAAAAACCAAGTTTCTCAATCTTTCCGACTAAGCCATGATGCCCAGATGTTTGAATTTTATTCCCATTTCTTGCATGGGACCTATAAATTCACCCAAAGACACACATGTGATTTTTTCAGCGAACTTTGGTGCATTGGAGCATGTGCTTGTAGTTCAAATTTGAATTAGGCACATTAAATGCCTAGAAACTCAATTAATGCATAAAAATGCCAAACGAACCCAGAGTAATTCCAAATTTAAACACGACACTCATGTACTAGTTGCATGTTCACTGTACGTAAATGTTCTAGAAATTCAAACACCATCCTTTCCCTCCGTAACACCATTTTGTCTTTCAAAACATAATGAAAAAACCAAGTATACCACAAATAGTTTACTAGAAAGAATCGTGTGGGATGCGATATAAAATATCTTGGTGCACCGTATTGTCTGGCTTACGCACGAAGCTTCATCGTCTACAGTCCACCACCCCCACTTGAACCACACTAGCGCCAGTTTCTCGCGGCACCGACGAATTTTTTTTGCCACCGCGGAAATAACTATCTCCCCGCCCCCTCCGTCCTACCAAAAGCCACATTCCACTGTTCCTCCTTGATTTCCAAGGTCAAACCTTCACTGCTGCTTACTGGCAGCTCAGCCTCCTCGCTGGCGACCCTTCTTCTTGCAGCGTCGCTGTCGGTGTCAAAACCGGCGGATATCGGGTAGGGGGTCCCGAACTGTGCGTCTGAGGTCGATGGTAACAGCAGACGGGGAACACAATGCTTACCCAGGTCAGGCCCTCTCTATGGAGGTAATACCCTACTTCCTACTTGATTGATCTTGATGAATATGAGTATTCCAAGAGTCGATCTACCACGAGATCGTAATGGCTAAACCCTAAAAGTCTAGCCTGTCTGACTATGATTATGAGGATATCTATCTACGGACCTAGCCCTCCGGTTTATATAGACACCAAAGGGATCTAGGGTTACATAAGGTCGGTTACAGAGAAAGGAATATTCATATTTGGTCGCCAAGCTTTCCAGCCATGACAAGGAGAGTCCCATCCGGACACGGGTAGAGTCTTCGGCCTTTGCATCTTCAAGGCCCATTGGCCCGGCCCATATCCAATAGGTCAGACGCCCGAGGACCCCTTAGTCTAGGACTCCCTCAGTAGCCCCTGAACCAGGCTTCAATGACGAGGTGTGCGGCATGCAGGTTGTCTTCGGCATTGCAAGGCGGGTTCCCCTTTTCGAATACTCCAAGATAGTCTTCGGACATAATGAACGTGTCCGGATCAACAATACAAGCACCACACATAACCACAGAGAATATAATATTGCACGAGTCCAATCCGCTGACAACTTTTTGTAATGTGACATCACGTCCGCTTGGTCATCATTTCAAACTATTTTCCGTCTGCCATTCCATGTCTCGAGACGCAGTTTTAATAGGCACGTCTTGTCGAAGCAGAGATCGTGTCCCCTTATTGCGAGATTTTCATCAATACGAGCGTGGGTAATATAACCGTGCCGTTTACACAGCCCTTGGGAACAGGCGGGTTTTAAGGCTAGTGGAGAGGCGCTTGATATTCACTGCATTTATAAGGAGATAAGGACTCCCTTTCTTCACCCACGCCTTCTCTTTTTCTCTGCCCTTCCATTCTCAAGCTCCAGTGCCCAAGTTCTCATTCTTTCCGCCTCAAAGAAGCCCTCAGTCATGCCCGGATCTAGAGGGCAAGGCAAGCGGATGGCCTCCTCTGTTAGGGAGAAGGACATCACCAAGCTTCGGGAGGCCGGGTATCTAGCAAAAGAAATCGCCCACCAGCTTCCATCTAAGGGGAAAATCATCCCCACCCCGAAGCCCAACGAGAAGGTGGTGTTCATCCCTCATTTCTTCCGTGGGTAAGGGTTTCCTCTCCACCCTTTCATCTGCGGGCTTATGTTCTATTACAGTCTAGATTTCCATGATCTAGCCTTGAACTCCTTCCTCAACATCTCGGAATTCATTGTCTTGTGCGAGGCCTTCCTCCGCATCCAACCCCACTTCGGACCGTGGCTCAATATCTTCAATGTGAAGCTGAAGGTGGTGGACGGTCAGCATGCGGAGTGCGGAGGCGCCATGGTGAGCAAGATGCCCAATCTCACATGGCCCCAGGGTACTTTTGTGGAGACCGTCAAGGAGTGGCAAAAACTATGGTTCTACATCACAGAGCCCCGAGGCGCCACCTGGGTCGCGGCTCCCGAATTCAATTTGGAGCCCCCAATGCGGCTCACCTCCTAGATAGAGAAAGGCCCAAATTGGTCTTCGCCGGACGAACTGCTAACGCTGCAAACGCGCATCCAAAGCATGGTGGATAAAATATCAAGCTCGTCGGTGTCATCCAGGTGATGCTGGTACGCCAGATCCTCCCATGCCAGAGCCGAAGCTGCCCCTTATGGGAATTCGACCCAAAGAAGCACAAAACTTTGGAAAGGCTCTTCAGAACCACTCACCAAGATGCCTGGAAGTTTCTCTTTAAGGGCAATGAGACACCACCCACCATAGACTCGGACCGCGGGCACGATATTACCCATTCTGCTAATGCGGTAAGCCCCTCACGTCTCCAGATGCATCCTCTACTTGCTTGTTTCAAGGAGGATATCTAAACTTTATCACTATTGTTTTTTAAGGTATGGACGGAGAGGGCAAAGCGGATTCACTGTTCGGCTCCGCTGCCCGAAGAACTAGTCATCCCGCTCTTGGCGAAGATGCTGGTGCCGGCGCCCTATAAGGCGCCGGAGAAGAAGGCCAAGGGGGTCCATAGTGGCCTCCGCCGCAAGGGAGCTTCGGACATGTCATCCGAAGACAAGACTCTCTCCTCCGCCGCCGAAGACGATGATGAGGAGGAGGAAGAAAGCACCTCTCCCCCTGATGGGGGAGGAAGAAGAGGGAAGCCTCCACAAATCTGGAGGTGGAGGCGCCCAAGAGGGGGAAGGGTCCCCCTGCGGATAACTCCATGTGGGATGTCGACAGCAGCCCGGAGCGACGCCCCCGAAACAAGCCTCTGATCGTGTTGTAAGTACTAAAAACCCGCATACGTCCATACATCCGGCCTCTCTTGCTTCATGATATTAATATGTTTAAATGATGCTGTTGTAGTCCAGCCCACGATAGCTCTTAGCGATCCTCATCAAGAGGTTCGTTGGATTTGAAGGCGATGGCCAGTGAGTCACCGCCGGCCGCTCACTCTCCCGTGGCCAAGGGCGACGATGAGGTGTTGTCCCAAAGGACCTTCCCGGATCAAGATGAGGTTCAGGAGGCCGCCAAGGTAGCGCCAGAGGGCGAAGCCTCGGCTGCCAGACACATGGGGGAGCAGACCCCCATGGCGACTGGGGATGGGGGCCTTGCTCAATTCGACCCCCAGCCGAATACAAGTCCGGAGACCTATACGGCTTCGGAATCCGGTGAGCAACCTCCTTCGAAAGAAGGGGGTGTGCCTGTTCCGCCGGTGACCTCTGTCCAACTAGAGGCACCGGATAATCTGCTGGAAGCTCTACGAGGCGCTTCCATTGTGGATGAACACCGTATCCTTATGGGTACGGTGATTGAGAGGGTTCAATCTGTCAAGAGCGGACTAACCAAGGCTTGCAGCAGCCTGCTGACAGGTTTTGAGGTAAGCGACGCAAAAAGAGAAAATCCCCATATAGACAGTAGCCCCTGAGACACTGTCCGGTGTTCGGAAAGAAAAGCCAGACATAGGATCAATTTATTTTTGTAGGAGACTAACTAAATATGTCTTATATGAATAAGCAGGCGTCGTTGCTGGCCACGACCGCGCACACTGCCGAAGTCTCCGGACTAAAGTAGAGGCTAGAGCGGGCCGAGGGGGAGTTCGACAAAGCGAGAAAGCAGCTGGAAGACCATCAAGGTATGTACTGACTAGCTGTATATTCGGCTAGAATAAATAATGTGTATTGATCGAAGTGCCATGATACGTGTAGGAGCGGCGACTGAGGTCGAGGTCCTTAAACAGGCCTTGGCCGAAGCTGAGGGGAAAGCTGTCAAGGAGCAGGCCGCTCGTAAGAAGCTTAAGGACAGGATGAATGAGGTCCAACAAGAGCTCCAGGACGCTGTGAAGAAGTGTGAGACCTTGGAGTGCGACGTTTCGGCTCGAGAGACCGAACTCACCAAGGCTCGCCAAAGTGCGGAAGCGGCCCGGGTTGAAGCCCAGGGTGCCCTCTAGGAGATCCGGGAGGCCAAGAAGATCGCGGCGGGTAAGGCATTTATTATGCAAAGCAAGTATGTGAAGAAGAAGTATTTCTTACTAACCTGGATTCGGAGTTCTCTAGGGGCATTTGCGGATCTGCCGCGCAGTGTGTCCCACGCTGCAGAGTTCTTCCGAGCCAAAGAAGGGAGCTCAACGGAGAAGTTGTTCTGGTCGCAATACCTTGCGCCAAAGCATCCAGTGCCCTTCACTGATCAGCTAAGACAACTGGTTGAGCTACATAGGGTGGCCGAACTGGCCATGAAGTATTTAATAATCTGGTTGTGGCCTGCCGAAGTTATACCCAGCCGCTACTTCGGACTCGTGAAGCGGCTGGTAGGTGCCTGCCCTCGGCTGGACATCTTCAAGAGGTCGGCCTGCATCGAGGGCGCGCGCATGGCCTTCACCCACGTCAATGTGTGGTGGGCGAAGATGGATGCCGTCAAGCTTTTGGCCGAGGGGGCACGTGAAGGCAAGGAGCACGCACGCCGGAGTGGTATTTTGAAGACGTCCTGGAGGGGTCCCGCATTGTGGCGACGCAATGTGCGCAAGACATTATTTTTGAATGAATGTATTCATGTTGTCTCTGCCTTGTATGATGAAACAAATTTTGTTATGTAATATAATGTTTATTTTAAAAAAATTCACCTCCTATGCGGCCGTATTGTGTGAAATCTAATAGTTGGCCAGTCGTCGGCTTCTGCCCCCACGTAGGAAATACGGGGGTGTTCGGGATATAATCTAAACACTCTTGATCCAATTGTTTGGTCCTTGAAGGAGGTGTTTAGCGCAACGAACCAGGCAATCAGACTATTCGGCTTGAACACCCTCAGTTAGCCATAGGAGTTTGATGATAAAAATTTAGGCGCAGCCCCTGGTATCCGAACTAGGAAGCTATAAACACCTGATCGGGCAAGTACCAATCCCTCGCGTAATGCGGAAAAAATATCTAAGGATTTGAGACCTCTGAAGAGCTGACCGGCTCTTGCCGCATCATGACAGTCAGTTTTCGGCTTTCTCTACTGAGGTGCTCATCCGGGTAAACCAGGGCACAATCACAGTAGTTCTCCCTTTACTACCATAGCCGATACAACGGAATGTAAGGTAGTAAGAACAGGAGCCGGGTGACCCAACTATTGACCAAAGACATGGTTCGGAGCCAATGCATATAGTGCTAAATTTGGGGTGCCGAACTATACTGTAAAAGTGTTCGGACTTTTGTTGCCATGTTGTGGGGCGCTATGAAGCCCCTAGCAAATTGAAACACACCAGAGTGTATGGGTGCTATATGATAAAGTTACCAAAAAAGAAAAAGAAGAATGACTAGTAAGCTAAAAGCCGTAAAATTTGGGCCGTAAACTATTTCCATTATAATTTCATTGGTGCGTTAAAGCGCATTTATACAAGTAGTGCAATAAGCAAAAAGCTATTTGATATGCCTTACCCAAGGGAGAGCTGCGTGTGGGTCCTGAAAACAGGTAAAGGGATTGTTAAGGAAACCACCTAAAATTTCCCAAGTATGTCCATGCTTCTTGTCGCCTTGGTGTTTTTATCCTTCAAAAAAGAACCGATGGTCAAGCCATCAGGGAAGGCCTGTGAAAAAAGACACCTGAAAAAGGAGGGAAAAGGAAATAGTGAAAGTATGTGTGTGTCCGGGGGCGGTCGAGCCATATTGTGGATCACAAGCTAGTTATGCCTCCATCCATGCCCAGGGTATTTTGAGTCCGTAGTTATGTATGCGCGGTACAATTGCTGCCACTTGGTCAGGACTGGGACGGAGGCCGAATTGCTAGTCGAGCTCTTGACGAGTCGAGATGTCGTGCTGCAGAATAGTCCGGACTCACTTGACAGTGTTCGGGAGCTCGGCCGCCGAATTAAGGTTCTGTTTGAAAAGGCCGCTCTGTACTTCTGCTGCTAAGGTAGCGGTGTGCTCCTCGGTGCGGAGGGAGCATCCCGTGTTTCCATTAACTGTTATGATGCCGCGTGGTCCGGGCATCTTGAGCTTGAGATAAGCGTAGTGTGGCATCGCGTTGAATCGAGCAAATGCGGTTCATCCAAGCAGTGCGTGATAGCCACTGCGAAAGGGGACGATATCGAAGATTAACTCCTCGCTTCGGAAGTTGTCCGGAGATCCGAAGACAACCTCTAGTGTGATTGAGCCCGTAAAGCGGGCCTCTACACCCGGTATGACTCCTTTAATGGTAGTCTTGGTGGGCTTGATCCGTGATGGATTAATGCCCATTTTGCGCATTCTATCCTGATAGAGCAAGTTGAGGCTGCTGCCATCGTCCATCAGGACTCGCGTCAGGTGGAACCCATCAATTATTGGGTCTAGGACCAGTGCAGCTGAACTGCCGTGATGGATACTGGTCGGATGATCCCGGCGATCAAAAGTGATCGGGCATGTCGACCATGGATTAAATTTTGGGGCAACTGGCTCTATCGCGTAGATGCCCCTGAGTGCGCGCTTGCGCTCCCTCTTGGGGATGTGGGTAGCATATATCACGTTCACCGTTTTGACCTGAGGGGGAAACTTCTTCTATCCCCCTGTGTTTGGTGGCCGGGGCTCCTCGTCGTCGTCTTCGCTTTGCGATCCGTTCTCCTTGCTTTCGGCATTTAACTTGCCGGCCTGTTTAAAAACCCAACAATCTCTATTGGTATGATTGGGTGGTTTGTCTGGGGTGCCATGAATCTGGCACGGATGATCGAGTATGCAGTCCAAGCTAGATGAGCCCGAATTGTTCTTTTTGAACGGCTTCTTCTGCTGACCGGACATAGAGCCACTGAATCCGGCATTGACCGCCGTATCATCGGTGTTGTCATTGTTGTTTCGACGCTTGTATCTGTTGTGTCGGGACTTGTCGTTGCTATTTTTGGCTTCAGGGGTACCGGCATCTCTTGCATTGTTTTTGCTATGGGCCAGCCAACTATCCTCACCCGCACAAAAGCGGGTCATGAGTGCCGTGAGGGCTGCCATGGACTTCGGCTTTTCTTGGCCGAGGTGGCGGGCGAGCCATTCGTCGCGGATGCTGTTTTTAAAGGCCGCTAGGGCTTCGGCATCCGGACAGTCAACGATCTGGTTCTTTTTAGTTAGGAACCTAGTCCAGAATTTCCTGGCAGACTCTCCGGGCTGTTGAACTGTATGGCTTAAGTCATCCGCGTCCGGAGGTCGAACATATGTACCTTGGAAGTTGTCAAGGAAGGCTTCCTCCAAGTCCTCCCAGCTGTCGATGGAATTTTCGGGCAGGCTGTTCAGCCAGTGCCGGGCTGGTCCTTTGAGTTTTAGGGGGTATTTAATGGCATGAAGATCATCACCGCGGGCCATATGAATATGGAGAATGAAGTATTCGATCCATACCGCAGGATCTGTGGTTCCATCGTATGATTCGATATTCACAGGTTTGAACCCTTCTGGGAATTCATGTTCCATGACTTCGTTAGTGAAGCAAAGAGGGTGTGTGGCGCCTCTATATCGGGCCGCATCGCGGCGTAGCTCCGATGGAGTCCGTCTGCGGCTTTCGGCCCGTGAATGACTAGGTTTGTCATGTCCGAATAGATAGCCATCGTCACGTGTCGAGGCACATCCTCGCGATCCGTAGATCGATCTGGTATGTCCTTCTCTATTGTTCAGGTCCTGCCGAAGGTCATATGTATGACCGCGTGCTGTTTTACCTCTGCATTTGTGATGAAGCGAGGCGAGCTGGTGTTCGGCTTGAGTTGCTGTTTTATCCCGACTACGTAGTGGTCGGTCAGCCGCATTGCGCGATGGTGGTATGTGCTTCGGCGCCTCGTCGTCGAACTGAGGTAGCAATTTGCGCTTCGGGTAGCTTTTGGCTGGGTGCTTGAGGCCGTATTCTTCGGCTGCTAGGACATCGGTCCATTTATCGTTGAGCAGATCTTGGTCAGCTTGAAGTTGCTGCTGCTTCTTTTTCAGGCTCCTTGCAGTGGCTATTAGCTGGTGCTTGAAGCGCTCCTGCTCAAGAGGTTCCTCAGGCACGATGAAATCTTCAGTGTCGAGGCTCGCCTCATCCTCAGAGAGCGAAAGATAATTACTGTCCTTTGAGTCTTTGTGCGTGGCCTGTTTACCAGGGCTAACTTGCCCATCTTCCTGTTTGTCCTATTCGGCAGTTGCATCAACGAGGTATTTGCTGTCTTCGGCACCTTCCGGAGTGTTATCTTCTCCTGTGTCGGTGTTGTTGTCTTTACTGCGGCGTGACTTAGAGCGGGCCGCTAACGCTGGCGCTTTGACTGTATCTCGGGAGGTTTATCCTCAACTAGATCTTCCTTGTCATCACCGCTATTCTCTTTTGGTGCATCCACCATGTATACATCATACGAGGAAGTGGCCATCCAGCGTCCGGTAAACGGCGGGTTTTGAGCCTCTTCTTCTCCGGCATCCTCGTCCATACCGTCGATGTCGTCGGAGCCGTAATCGAGCATGTCAGTTAAGTCTTCGACAGTGGCTACGAAGTGGGCGGTGGGTGGGAAGCGCAATTCTCCGTCATCAGCCTCCGGTTCAAAATGGATACAATCCGGCTGTGGGCCCCCCGCTAAGGATAGTGCTCTTAACGAGTTTAACACGTCGCCCAAGGGAGAGTGTCGGAAGATGTCCGCGGAGCTGAATTCGATGAACGATGACCGACTAAGCTCGATGTATGCTGACGCACAAGGTTCGGAACCTGTAGGCGGGGACGAGTCCATGGTTCCGGTGACACAGATGTCACTTGAAGTTAAGTATGTGTGCGGCTCCAATGCCGCTGAGTCTGCGGCTTCTGCGGCGGGGTTGAGCTTCCCGTCCTCGGATGGCGCGATCTGCTCCAGATCTAAAGTTGGAGCAGCTACAGGTACTATCTCCTGGGTATGTTCCGATGACAGATTTATGTCATGTTCATCGTGGTGGCAGGGAGCGGCTGCTGTGGTCTCGAATTCGTCGAAGATCAAGTCCCCACAGATATCCGTGACGTAGTTCAAGCTTCCAAATCTGACCTGGTGGCCAGGGGCGTAGCTTTCGATCTGCTCCAGATGGCCAAGCGAGTTAGCCCGCGGTGTGAATCCGCCGAACACAAATATCTGTCCGGGGAGGAAGACTTCCCCTTGGATAGCGTCGTTGTAGATGATTGAAGGAGCCATCAAACCTTTTGACGACAGCACAGTGGAACTCTCAATGAAAGCACCAATGTCAGTGTCAAAACCGGCGGATCTCGGGTAGGGGGTCCCGAACTATGCGTCTGAGGTCGATGGTAACAAGAGACGAGGGACACAATGTTTACCCAGGTTCGGGCCCTCTCTATGGAGGTAATACCCTACTTCCTGCTTGATTGATCTTGATGAATATGAGTATTACAAGAGTCGATCTACCATGAGATCATAATGGCTAAACCCTAAAAGTCTAGCCTGTATGACTATGATTATGAGGATATCTGTCTACGGACCTAGCCCTCCGGTTTATATAGACACCGGAGGGATCTAGGGTTACATAAGGTCGGTTACAGAGAAAGGAATCTTCATATTTGGTCACCGAACTTGCCTTCCACGCCAAGGAGAGTCCCATCCGGACACGGGTAGAGTATTCGGCCTTTGTATCTTCACGGCCCATCAGTCCGGCCCATATCCAATAGGTCGGATGCCCGAGGACCCCTTAGTCCAGGACTCCCTCAGTCACCGACTCGCCGGCTACCCTTGTTCTTGCAGTGCCGCCTCCTCGCCGGCGACCCTTCTTCTTGCTGCGCGGCCTCCTCGCCGCCGACCCTTCTTCTTGTTGCGCGGCCTCCTTGCCACCGACCCTTCTTCTTGTTGCGCGGCCTCGTCGATATGGTCAGGTAATCCACACCCCACCCACACCATCCTCCTCCTTTCCCATCCCACATGCCCCGACTGACGGAGCGACACCTTCCACCGAAATCACTGCCCCCCTCCTCCAATTAAGCATGACCCACAGCCATTTTACACGCAGTATAACATGGAGCTGAGTAGCATGCGGCCGCACGCGTGAACGAGGTCGCTATGGCTGACATGCGTGTCGACCGCCAGATCTTGGAGGAGAACCTCGTCTTCGAGGCCACCGTCGACACCACCGCGCGGTTGTCTACATTAAAATACAGCTCGTGATGTTTTCTCGAGGCCACCGTCAGTGCCTTCTAGTGATTTGTCCTCTGTAATGTTAATATGCAATCTGATGTTCAGTTAACAGTTTGGTCCTCTGAAATGTAATGTTCAGTTAACACTTTGGTCCAACAATTGCTACATTTCGTAGTACTGTTCTCAAGCATTATTTGTTTTGTTAACTATCTTATCTTCTAGTACATGTTTCTATTCTGCAATGGTGTGCTCAGTTAACTATTTTGGTTCATTTGGTCTGTTGTCCATTTAACTGTTTGGTTCAATTCTGCAATTTCATTTTCATTTGTTGTGGGTACAATTTTGTATTGTTATGCATGTGACACCAATCGAATTTGGCTATACTCTACATATTCTACTGATAGTATGGCAACTCTCAGTTAACCTGATCAAGATCTTCCTTATGTGTGTTGCAGGGAAACAACGGGAGACACTGTGGTTTACCATCAAGGTTTGTTCAAGCAGGGTCCTTTGGCTAATAGCACATTATTGTGCAGTTGCAGGAATCATTCTAATATTTAGGTTTCTTACAATTTGGTCTTGCACATGTAGGTCCTGCTGTCAGAGGCTTAGACCCACTGTTCGACCCATTTTGCATATGGGGAAATGAGATGTTCATGAATATCAGTCAAGTCAAGAAACTCAGAAAGATTGCTAGGATGAAGAAACTTGCGACGAATAACAACAAGATCTTTGTTTGCACAATGAAGAAGACATCAGTCAACTATATTATGGTACCAACTCTTTTACCTTGTTTTTATCCCTTGCGCCATTTCAAAATTTACAACAGCGATTTATGCATGGCTTTGTTGTCAGTACTTTTCAAAGCAGTTCACTGATGATTACCTCTCAAACCACCTGCATGGTCAAGAGGTGAGGAAGGTATTCATTCAATACCCATGGTACAATATTGAAGTCTTGCTAAAGAGGACGAAGGTTGGGCGGGAAATTATCCATAGCCACTGGCCTAAAGTTGCAAGGACATTCAACATCACTAAAGGCTCAATATTTGCCTTCCGCTGCTGCAGTTTCCCAGATGAGATTCATCTGTCTATTTGCCGTGTATGATGCTACTTTCCAAAGGTTTTTGATGCTGCATGTGAAACTTGGTGATGTTGTGTAATGGCGTAACTAAGTGCCGAAGCTATCTGATGTAATTCGATTATGAAATCCTGGTTGCTTTTATACGGATATGAAATATCTGGTGTGTTTTATAAGAAATATCAGTTTGATTAGTACATGGATTATCTATAATAGGCTAATTACCATGCTTATTGGAGTTTTCTATTGCAAACGGTTACTCAGACAGCACTATGGGCGATGAACTCAAACAACCTGCACGGTTTCTAGAAAGTAGGCGTGTTCGATCAACTAACAATCACACACGGCTTCCGGCAGCGAACTGTTTGTGTTAGCCCACCTTGCACACATGTTTCCACACAAAGAACTATGTGGGATGTACATACCTACGAAAATGATTTTCTAGGATTCATCGTGTGGGATGTACATACCTATGAAAATGATTTCTGGGATTCACCGTGTGGGATGAACATACCTACGGAAATGATTTCTGGGACTCACCATGTGGGATGTACATACCTACGGAAATGATTTCTGGGATTCATCGTGTGGGATGTACATACCTACGGAAATGATTTCTGGGATTCACCGTGTGCGATGTTCATACCTATGGAAATGATTGGGTTTACATGCCTCCCCCGATCGCACACGGCCCCAACCTGGGTCCCACGAGGGCCTATCCCCGACGATTTCTGGGTCGTGTGGGAAGGACCCCCCTATCTCCCACACTCACTTGGAGACGGTTCCAAATGTCGTCGCAGAAAGGGGTTTTAAACCGTTTGTTTAGGAGCTCGTTGCACCAGTGAAAGTTTCGTTCCATTCCGAGAACTTTTATTTCTTTACAAAAACAACACCATGGTAGTTCTGCTAAAAACAGCGTTAGTTCGGGGTTAGTTTCATTCAAATCATGCAAATTAGAGTCCAAAACAAGAGGAAAAGCATTAGGAAAAGTAGATACGTTGGAGATGTATCAGCCATGTGCTCATTTTATACCCTATGCGAAGCTTTGATCTATGTTGTCACCAATTACCAAAAAGGAGGGGGGCTGGAAGTAAATCTGAAGTCATATGTGGATTTTGTTATTAATGCCAAAATAGCTCAAGAGTTTAATAGTTTATCAAGACTATTTCTGATTTTATGTCCCAAAATATGCAATAGGGAAAATGACCAGACCACCCCCAGTTCTTCAATGGCAAGTGTTCAGAAGACTCAAGACTGATCTAAGATAACTCTAAGTCCATATGTATGTTGATACTATCAAAAGGGTATCGAGCTTACTAACCTAAGTTTCTTTCTCAAATATGCTTATAGATCAAACTCCAACACCTCTCAAAAGCTTATCATTTTGCAACCATCTCTCTGCATTTCTATACGGATCCTCCAAACCACATTTATTAGGACTCTAGGATCAACCTGCTAAGAGATATTCATTGGAAAACACTAAGTCGGACAGAGCCTCCAGGGCATTTCCCTTCTAAGCTACCCAAACACATGTGCACTCCTATGTATAGAGCTTCCAAATGTTTCCATGTCAAAATTTCCGAAAAAAGTCTAGTAGGGTGCGCAATTGAGTGAAAGGCTATTCGAAGCCTTGGATAACATTTGTTCACCCCTTCGAGCCATTCAAACCTTGCCTCCTTTATTTAGTTTGGCGATTTCGAGCTGATCATTCTGAGCCTCTGAGCCGTGCAAAAATACATGCACTTGCAATTTTGTTTCCAGCCTATATATATCCACACCTATCCCACCAGTTCGCTCAAAGTACATTCAAATCACATTTTCCGAGAGAGAACTAACACTTCTTGGGGTGAGTTAAAAGGGATTTCTACACAAACTTTCAAGCCACCTGTTTAATGTTCCTCCTTGCCTTACAATACTTTCTGTCCAATCCAAAGATCTATATCTTGAGAGATATTTGAGTCTCGGAGATACTTTCTTTTGAAGCACAAGAGGAAAGGATTCATCAAAGAGTTACTTTATCTCGCTACTTTTGGATAGTGGGCACGTCCTAGATCGGCCAGGCGTGCTTAAGAGTTTTCAAAGGTGTGAAAGAACCAAGAGGTTTGTAAAGACAAGGAGATCGCCTACTTTTTGAAGATCTACCTCGAGTGAGGCTAGACCTTCGTGGTCGGAATAAGTTGGTTGCTCCGTCATAGACTCTTTGTGGGTGTTTTCCTCTATGGACCTTGCAACCAAAATCTCTGCCATTCGAAGCCTCCATAAATGTGGAGCGTGATAGCGTCAACTATCCAAACCACAGGAAAAATCTTCATCAAGCAACCTCATGTTTTCATCCTCCTAACCTTGCCTCTTACCTATGCAAGTTGTTTATTTCCTTCTTACTCCTTGTAGAGCTGCATGCGTAGGGAGTCTCAGGCAACTACTTGAAAATTTTAAAATTGGCAATAATATAAAAATCAAGAACCTGCCCTCTAGCCTTTTCTTGTTGTTTATTCCCCCTTTAGACATACTAAATGATTCTACAAAAGGCGATAATATGTTGTATTGCACGGCCTCGGGGGGAGAAGAATATTGATATCCAAAACTACCAGATTCGCCACAAAGCCCAACCAAAACTTGACAATATTGAAGCTCGCACGAGCAACCACCAATTACACAACATCTCAACTATCACCCTAGTGGATCACAGAGGCGCCTCCACGAAAGGGTACAACGCCATCTGGCCATCCTTGCCCGAAACAAGATGAAGGGTTTTCAACCTAGAGAATTGGAGGCCATTGGAATTATAGTTGGCCATTTACATAATCATGCATACACATAAAACCCCATGGAGCTGGGGTATCCAACAGAGAAGCCATAACTCCATGGTCCACCCAATCATTATTTATGCAACATTTGGTCGTTCGGAATGTCCAAACTTATCGCCAAAGAGAAAAAGGGAAAATAATACAACTTTCAACTTGCTTAAGCGCAACTTACAATTTCCAAAAATCACAACCTTTAACATTCCTTACGCACAACCTTCCACCACAACAAAACTCTTCCAACTAGGATGATCAGACTTCCTATTTTCAAATAAAATAACTTCCAACTGCACGACTACTAGCATTCAACTAGCTAAGAAGTGAAGTTACAACTCTACAAGAAAAGAAATCCATTGTGACCCCATAATTTGGGGGGAGGGGAGGGGATAAAACCGCGGTACCCCTACTAGCCTACTTCACAAAGAAAGTTGGTCGCATTAGGTGGCTATGGTAACACAGGGGCTTGGTGGCGATGCGAAGGAGGATGGGCACTTCTGATCACCATAGATACAGACGGGCCGAGGAGGCATTGTGAATGAGCCCACTCAGCCACACGCATTAGAGTACTTTTAGTTGTTCCGTTTACGCGGCGACTGTTGTGATGGGACTGAGTGGTTGTGATAGAAATGATAAGCCAAACATCAATGACTGTGTGTGGGCAAAGCAATAAGGATATGGAGGCAAACAAGAAAAGTGCAAGCGAGAGAAAATGTTTGTTCCGGATAAGAGGGAGGTGAGATTTGCTCCGGGATAGTGGGTCATGCTTGTTCAATGAGCATAGAAGGGAGCATCCACATCACTGATAACTGTTTTACTATTGATTCATGTGGTTTTGAAAGTTGAGAGTTTGCTTTGCCTGGTTTTAAAATTCAGAGCCATAAAATATGCATTGCATGAAAACCACATATTATACAACAGTTTAAACACGGAGAATCTAAGTGTCATATCAACCTTGCGGCTGGTCAGCATCTCCAAAAGAAAGGAATGTGGCTTCATTTAGTGACTCCACAGTCGCCCTCTGAACAATCAAAATAAGATGCTCTTTTCTCCTTGATATGACCATATGTGAGAGAATTGGATGCACTCGTGCACATTGTTTTAAGGTCAAAAGCTATATCAAGATAAATTCATTTTCTAAATCAAGATAAGTTCATTTTTTAAATCAAGATAAATTCATTTTTGTGTGACGGTTTGCATTACATGCATGTATCATGACACAAAAATGTGGTCCAAAATTCGACCCGTGCATGCATGAGGAACTGAATTTGGTGGTGTAGGTCAAATTTTGCTACTATTATCAGTACTTACAACTGATTTTCAAATTTACCGTGAGTTCGATGCCTACGTTTTCAAATTATTTATGTTTTTTCAGAATTTCTTATATGGAAATACATCAGAGACCAAGCCCTCTAGCTAGTTAGTGCGTACTCGGTTATGTATAAACACTGTCCCCCAACATAGACGACGGTTGACGGCCACAACCTAGGCTGATGGCCGGAGGCCCTCCACGAACATCACCAGGAACGGTAAAGAATGTCATCCAGCGACAAAAGATGCTCGATCGAGACCTTGCCATGCGTGGCCATTGGCCAATAACGACTCGTGCGGCTGTGCAACTCATGAAGTCATGAGGCCATGACAGGGAGAACGGCTGCGGATCCAATAATACGTGACGACACATTCCGGGCGAGTGGCCGTCGTTGAGTTCTTGTCTCCAGTGGGTGCGACCATGGGAATAGATCCTTTGGGATCGACCGGCGTGAAGAATGTTTTTCTAGGTTGTGTGTTATGTGGTCATCTTGCTCTCTGATTCCATGCTGATATTAACGGCGGTAGCAAGTGAACAGTGGAGCTCATAGGATCGATCCATTTTTGTGAGGAATCCCGACCCGGAATCAGGTGCTTGGTCCTGGTCCCTGTTGAAAGCATGGGTCAAGCTAGTACAAAGAGATGATTCCTCTTTCTAGAAAAAAAGTTGGCGACCCTTCAAAAAAAAATTGGGACAAATTCTTGTATTACTCAAAAATGAGGAGTTACAATCACAACGTATAATGTCAAAGACTTCCTCAGGTCCTGATCTAAGCCATACCGCAGTACGAACTTGTACCCTGTCAAAGTTGGCCATAAAATGACTAGCTTGATTTTAAGTACGTCCAATATGAATATTACAAGAACCATGTTTCTTTAGATTATCCTTTATCTCCTTGACTAAAAAAATATATTCAGACATTGTCATTTCACGGCTCTGCACCATCCTTACGGCTTCTACACAGAGATTCAACCTGGATCCTTCAATTAATTATTTTGTTAGCACCAATGGTTTCTTGCATGGATATTATTAGAGCATCTACAGCCATAACGGGCAAATATGGCCGCATAAATGTTGGAGGACGCATTTGGACGCGTCCGCGGACAGTGATCGTTCACGCCTCAAATAATGCAATTCAGATCTGGACATCTCAATTATATCCGTACAAACTCATGCAACTATGTCGATGCATTACACACATCGTCTGGCTATTCCATCAC
Source organism: Triticum dicoccoides (assembly GCF_002162155.2). NCBI lineage: Eukaryota > Viridiplantae > Streptophyta > Magnoliopsida > Poales > Poaceae > Triticum > Triticum dicoccoides. Next base: position 552,599,901 of record NC_041390.1, read on the forward strand.
TACTAACATGCCATCGGACTACCAAAATTTGGCACGTTTGGCTATGGTGAAGATCATCCACGGCTATCCTTGTCCTTTCCGACGCCCTTGTCGTCCTTCTCGCGGAAGTACCGGTTGAAGGCGCAGTAGGGATCGAACTGGGTATGCTCGTCACCGGAGCTATCCCCGCCGTCGTTGTCCTCCTTCTCCTCCTTTGGTGGCAGTCCAGGCGTCTAACCATGGCACAGACCGTCCGATTCTGCTCTCAGCCGATGGCGCACGTGCTTCTCCTATGTCGTTTCTTCACAGTGCGGGCGCGGATGGCTTCCTCCTCTGCGGCCGCCCGCGCCACCGCATCAGCCGCTTCCGCCGCCACGATATGGGCCTCGGCAGCCCTTATCCTCTCCTTCCCACGGTGGGTTGCCCGTTCCCGGTGGGACTCATAGTCTGCATGTCCAGTGAAGGGGAAGGAGAGATTTTCCGGTTGTCGGGACTGCGATGATCTGACCAGCCCCAGAGGGCTCGAGCGCTCGTTGAGCCGACGCTATGGAGTCGCGCTAGACTAATCCGTCCTTCGGCCGGGCACTGTCCTCCCGGGAGCGGCGGAGTGCAATGCGGACCGCCATTGCCTCCTCCAACCCGCACAGAATGACACCCCAGTCGGCGGAGGCGGCCAAAAATCGCCGGAGGTGAGCTCGGGTGGCGGAAGGAGTGGAGGAGAGAGGAATGTGAAGTGTCTAGGGTTTGGTCCACTAAGCGGAGGGAACGAATATATGTGGGGTCGGGTGGGTCAGCGTGGGCCGGGTCCAACGTGGCGGATGTGCCCGGGCGCGCCTGGGCGCCTCCATATCTGTCTCATATTTAGGTTGGATATGAGGGGTGTCGGTCAGCCCGTCCGTTTGAGCCCTATTTGAGGCTTCTATCTGGGTCGAAATTTCGTGACCCGTCAGTGATCGGGTGGGCCGGCTGAGGTATTTGAGGATGGTTTCGGGCGCGCTCTTACTACTCCTTTGAAGTCACTGGTGACTGCTCTTTCAAAATTATGTAGGTATCGAAAATTTGTACATTTGGCTGCTACCAATAAAGGATTACTAGAATATAAACGAAATCAGATTGATATTGCCATATTCAAGAGAACTGGGTTGTGACCAAGTCATAAATTCAACTCTATTAGAAGCAAATTCTGGCATCTCATGGTTGTTTATTGTAATGACGGTGGAATCCGGTCCCTCGTGATATACCATGTTTAGAAATTTGGCATTGCAATATCGTCAAACGCATATTTAGAAATTCTAAGCCACAACTTGCTAAGCTACTCCAAAATTATGAATCTTTATTGAGAAAACTTGTGCTATGATTTTCCTTTGCCAGCTAGATCTACATGCTTACTTATCATGCAATGACGATGACAGGACGATGATTACAAAATCATTAGGTAGCCAACTGATACTCCGTTGCACGGGCTAAATGAAGCCAAAAGCCAAAAGGTCATAATGGAAGACAAATGAGACAGACTATATGCTTCTTCTATCTATTATATACGGATAGCAGTATAAGAATAAGCATGTACTTTATGCCGTTTCGACTAGATAGGAGCAATAGATAACACCACCAATTGTCACTTTTTTTGCGGGCCATCAATGTTCACTTGATGTTCGTTTGTGATTATCATATCGTCGCCACCAAACGAGACAGCTGCACCTAAGGACCACCCCGAAATTAAGAGAAAAATAATACATTTAATTTCTGTAGCACTTTTAGTAGATTCATCAAGATAAATATTTATGAGTTCAAACGATTCAAATTTCAAACCTCTCAAGAGCCGGGTTACTTGGAGATTCCCTCTTTTTTACAGATTAAAGCTTAATTTGCAAGAAATAGCATTAAATAGAAAGAACACTTTTCATGATTGCAGAAGTTTCTAAAAAGACAGTTTTGTTGGCAGTGTTGGCCACCGGTCAACTGTTAGTAGTGGCGGGCACCTCTTTTCCTTCCTCATTTCTTGTCGCATCTCCGTCACTCTTTTACTAGGTGTGTGATTCGTTAAAAATAATATTTACTTCTCTTGAAGTTTATTATGTGACCTGAATATTTAATTATCTTTAGGACTAATCCTACTAATGGCTCTGAGAATAAAACTTGGCAATGTATGTGTTTTGGCAGAAATTTGTGAAAATAGATAGAAGAACCATAGGATGAAAATCAAGATGTCAGGACAAAGCAACAAGGGGAAGGCTAGTTGGTGGGGCACACCGAGGGCCAAAAAGGTGGGCCCAAGGTGGTCATCGACATCCCCCCTTTGGCCGAGGATTTATCCTAAACCCCTATGTCTACCGCCTATTTGTTTGAGCTTTTTGGACATTGTCCAAAGAGCCGCGTGGACTAGACGAGCAGAAACGGAGAACAAAGAGAATTGCATGTCCAATATGAGAGGCCTCCTTAGATCTAATCTACATTAGGCGCCTTTCAGAAAATATGTATATATTTCTCCCATGATGAAGGCGCGTAGTCCTTCGAGAGTACGTACGGGTTTCAGTGGTAACTATGTAGCAAAATAGTTTTGTGTATTTCAAATGAGTTGTCGAACATTATTACAAATCAACCTATATTGGCATTTATCTTTTATCTATGATATATTTTTGGGGATCCTTGTTCCTTATTTTAAACCTGGTTAGGTTACAACAAGAAGATGTCATAAGAAATGGTATGCATTGGATGGAGTGTATCGGGTGTAGCCCAATGACAGAAAGAATGAATAATATTTTTGTTTGCTGACACATTACCTAGAGCACCTCATTAAGGAGAAAGTCAAGTAAGTATATCTGAGGTTACCCGAACAACATATCAAAGTGCTCGATGCAATGTTATGTAGTGTTCTATTATATATTTGAGATTGAGCATGGTGTAGCCATGGTATTGGGTATCTGAGATTGAGCATTAGCCAAGTATTGTATGGATATTACTTGAATTTATTGAGGCACATTATATATTTTCAATTAATTATGAAATATCAAAGATAAAATTGCACTTGTTCATTTATATATGTATTTAGATTTATGTACCATATGCTACTAGTGAAACTTTGGGATCTTGTCACATTTTCTCTTACTCTACATGCATATATAGTTTCTATAATTGTCTATTATAAATTGAAAAACACTTTAGTATCACATATATGTTAAACTATTACAACTTTTGCAATTGACAAGTAAACTAGCTATGTCGAGGGCACAAGATATGAGACTTTGCATATAATTAACCGTGTATACCATTTTTAGGAGGGATTCCACTCCATCTATTGCTTTTTGCAGATGGCATTTGAATATTTCAGATATGATATCAAGTTACGCAGACCCTAGTAATAAGCATTATGAACAGCAAGGTTGCATCAACACCATTCTAGGTAATAGATGAGCAAAGACCTAATCAATGTCCCATTATAAGATGTTCACAATCATCCAATTCTCATCAATTCCCTATTCCTACAATAAATTACTCAAACATGGATGGGGAAAACCTTACCATGTCGATGGAGGAAGGCTTCGTGTTAATGGAGGATGGTAATGAATCACAATGTAGCAAAGATGTCAATCTAATATCCCCCTAAACAAATAATATGGTAGTTGTGGATCTCTGGTATTCTCCTCAGGAACACGATGAATAGATGAATATATGGACCAAAGGGGGCATGGCCAAAGACTAGTGGGCCAGTGTCATGATGACACGACCAGGCTTGGACGCATGGCCACTCACGCGGGACCGGTGGTTGCCCCCGGATCTCCTCCGTCATGATTTGAGCAAATCTCACTAGTGCATTTGTCTAGATATGTGCTAGTTGCTCATACATATTAAGCATACCGATTTATTTTGAAGTTCAATCGCATATTTTCCGTTATTTCATGAATTATTTATGCATTTGTGAACAAACCTCATGATCATGGCAAGAAGGTCTTGTCTTTGTGAATTATGTGATTTCAAGAAGTTTCTCGCAAACATTCAAGAAAAATCATACAAAACCTTCAAGAAGAATCACATGCCCTACAAAAGGGCAAGCCAGGAGAGCAATGTGTCATGCCTCAAGACCGCACCGCGTACCTATGTGGGCCTTTAAATTTTTCCAAAGTGTGCCCTTTGAAAGGATCCTTGGCACAAATGTTATGATCGCGCGCGTTTTTCCACTAGATTTTATGGAGTTACAAATCTTCGAGAATCAATAAGTATCAAGAGTCAAAAACACCAATGAAGAAAGTCTCCCCCAAAGTCAAGATCCAATCTAGGGGGAGGTTCTCGGCCTCCACCCTTCATATATCCATGAAAAGATAGAGGAGAAACATCTTGCCTGGCAGGGGGCATCAAGGAAGGAGGGACCCCCTCACTTCTGGTGGCATCGGGACGCCGCCAGGGCGCCACCATCACCCACATTGTTATATCCATCATCAAATTATTTCTTTATCGAGTGATTTCACCATCCTTAAACCTCTCCAATCCCAAATTAAGGTGTGATTTCAATCCAACTAGTTATTACCCCATGATTTGGTGTATATTTTGTAGCTTGTTCCGTTGTTTATCTAGTTTCATGTGTCCTTATGGCATTGGTGATCTAGTACGACTGGTATAAATTGTATGTTCTGATATGGTCTTGTCCTTTGTGCTAGTGTACGGATGAACACATACATTACACAAACATTCTACATCCAGCAATTGTCATGATCAAGGGCAGAGGTGATGCGAAACTGAAAAAACTAAACCCCACAAGTCGGAATCCATAGCGCATTAGATTGTACAGGACCAGATAAGTTAAAGCAACTTTTGGTTTATATTACTGTTATAATATACAATATATAGTTAGGATGGTCGTTGGGGATTCAATCATAAGTGGCACGTGATTTAGTGGTTCTATGTTGTCTATTTGATTTGTTTCTTCATTTTTGGATTCTACCTATACATACCAATATTATATCTTATATTGTTCTATACATTGTAATTGTCTCCCAAGATTCTTTGTGTAACCATTGGTGTTGCAATGTTTGGTTTACTGTTTCGTTCCAAATTCTTCTCTAACGTTTGCTTGATGTATTTTTAGATAGATTGGGATGAATATGTGGCAGTGTCACTGAGAAACTGGCATGTTAATGCTTGACTTGTCAAGCATGTTGGGTACCCTCCTATTCTGTAGAAGCTTAAGATTTCCAGCACCATTGCACTTATGTACTCTAGAGATGTCGGCATAGCTGACCCGTTGATGGGACAAGAATGCGATAAGATGGGATTGTAATAGTTTACTGAGAGGATGCACTTGAACTATAATTGTGATCTATGCGTGAAAATGTAATATATATATATATATGTGTGTGTGTGTGTGTGTGTGTGTGTGTGTGTGTGTGTGTGTGTGTGTGTGTGTGAAATGCGTAATGATGTATGATGTGTGTAATATCTAATCGGTGAATTGTCATATTTTAAAAATCCCTACAAACTCACCCCTTACAGGCTAAGATTTCAGGCCAGTTAGTGATAGCATACTAAAGTAGTTATGAGACAAAATCTCTAGTCCATAAGTGTTAATCACATACCCGTGAAAGGCCATGGACCCATCAATGGAGGGGCAACTACCATAGACAAGAGATTAGTGGTGAGCTTTCCAATGGAGCATGTACATGTAGTAGTAAGGGGTCGGAACCCACTCAGATTGGATTCAGGTGGATATCAGACATAGAGTCTATTTTGGGCTCTACCACTAAAGATGTATATATAAGTGGAGGATCTGGACGGATTAAAAGGGATTGTTCGGTTTTGATAAACCCTTTCAAGATTCAAGGATGTCAACTGGAGGTGGTAGACGGGCGACTAATATAAATTTCTTGGTTGATTTTTGGGATCATTGAAGTATAATTTATTTAAATGCAACTAGATGAAACATCCTACATAGTAAGAAGCAACAATTAAGCAAGATAACCAAGGTAGATAACAACTTAAAAAGTAGAGAGAGCTTCAGAAGGAAATAATCCTGAAGTTCAAGTCCTCGTGGGGATTATTGTACCAATTGGGGAGGCATGGAGGCACAAAACTTCCCAACGACAACAAATATATCTCCTCCTTCTCGGTTAGCATTCTCCTTGAGCTTTGGCTAACAAAGCATGAGCTCAACGACTAAGTGGTAGGTCCTGAGGTGGCTTCCGACCTTCATGGACCTCCTAAAGCAAATCCATATGCTTGGAAGATACCGAGAGACACCAAACGTTTAGGGTTCATTGCCAACCCAATAGTAACAAGCATCACAAAGAAATCAAGGGAGGTTTAAGATTGACCTGGTGGAATCCCGAATCTAAGTTTCCTATTTTCTTTTCCCTCCAACAAATCAAAGTTTGATTTGCTATAGAGGTTGAAACAAGAGATTGAGGCGGTCAAGAATACTGGTGGGTGAGATTTGGTCGACCATTCCCTTGGGGAAGAAGGGGACATCATATACATGGGCCCTATCTGTTTTGTTTTCCTTCACATTCTGCCTAACCCAAAGGTCCTAGACCAACTTGGAGATTCGAGATCCATTGACAAAATACTTCGGGTTTAGCAATAGTGTTTCCTTCCCCTTTGTCGTCGGAAGTCCAAAGACCTTGAGGCAGAGCTGAAGGTAAAGACCAAATTAAAGGGTCTTCTCTTCAAGGCTTTGGCACAAGGTATTTGTAAGTTTCTTGGGTTCATATGTCACATGAATCCCGCTCGTGTTCCTCATGCATATCCTTTTCATATCACGACCCTCATATGAGACAAAGATAGGAAAATATAATGCTTTGATCCAATTATGTCATCTTGTTTTATCCCTTTTTATGTGGGTGTTCTCCAACCACCTTTGATTTAAATAATAAGGGCTAAAAACCTGTCCATATACTCATGAATACTATTATCCCCTAATCGCTTGTCATTAGCATCAAAACTTACTTCAGGGCTAAGATGTGGTTTCACCCTAGCCGCCACCACCTTCCACACCTAAGTCATGTGATCGGATCTACCAAAGCACCCGTCGTTGCTCCCTGTACATGTGGATGCATTTAAGTGTTGCGCCTATTACGGTTGGGTGAATCACACAACGGATTCTGAGAGGAGAAGGTGATTGTATGACTATTTGTGCATTGACTTCTTGCTCCGGCTGAACTTTTGCTAGGCGGTGACGGCGGTGCTTCCGTCCGGGCCGACGATCGTCGAAGGTGAGTTGTTGGTGGCAGCAATTCCATCTACGTAGGTGGCAGCGGCGACCTTCTACATCCCAACAAAGCGGTCCTCCGCTCGGACACGTGGATGGCGCCGTGGTCCTGTGTTGCTGTTTGTTTGTCGCAACAGGATAGAGGGTCTTGGACCTTCAGATCCGGCAGCAACGGCAAATATGGTTTGTCAACCGATTATGCAACACTGGAGAAGATGTGCAGGACTGCCGAAGTGTCCCAAATAGGTGGCAACCGGCACTTGTTGTAGCTTGACTGGCTGCTTATGCGGGCATGGTCTTCACTTGCTTCGCATCTCACATCAAAACCGTGCCTATCATGTAGTTGATGGGATCGCGGAAAGTGGTGGCGACAACACATGATGACTTAAATTTTGGTGGTGTTTCTTGAGTACCCGGTCTCGAGCACCGGGGTGAAAACCCAAGGCCTAAATTAATTGGTTATACCTGGCAATGGCAGTGTTTTTGCGTCGGTATCTTATGGAAGGCATTACTCGGATTTGCTCAGTCCTTATCTTTTGGGTGAAAACCCGGGATTTGACCTTCAGTGGTTGGATCCGACGATGATGGCGCTTGATCGCCGTTCTCTTGCTAGAGGCCTTGCTATTAAAGAACCTTTCACGCTATCTTTGTGATGGTAAAAGATGGTTCGATCGATGTTTTGATTACTTTGAAGTTTTTTTTCTCCGCCTCCCTAACGAAAGGTTATTTTTAAGGATTAACAAATATAGTAATGTGAAGATGAATCACAATCATACTTCATGGTTCAAACTCGAAATTAAAGGTAGAGCCCCTCCAAAGACTGCTCAAACGGGAGGGAGGTGCGAAAAGCCAACACATGTTCTTTTGAGAACCAAAGCCACGGATGTTTTATGTACTGCAATTGCAGGAGAGATACACTTTGGCACGCGTGCGACTGCTGCAGAGTGCGGACTGATGCGCCCCCAAACCAGGCCCCCAAGCTCAGTCGCCTGCACACATGAACAGAGCGAGGGAGCAAATCTACTGCGACATGCGCGGGCGGACAAGCATACACATGCGCGCACGCGCGTACTCCCCTGCATGCATCGACCAACCACTGAGTTACAAGTGACACACGCACGCACACACATAACAACAACTACCAAGGACACACACTGGGAGCGGGAGATCCGTCCGGCCCGGCGTGCGGCGGCAGGATCAGACGGGGATGTGGTCGAGCTCGTCGTCGTCGGCGGCGACGGACTGGCTCTGCAGCCGGCGGAGCTTGAAGGAGGAGAGCTTCTGGGGGCCGTCCTTGGGCGCGTCCTCGAAGCGGATGTAGGTGTAGGTCCAGGCCCCGGAGAGCGTGCCGAGGACGGGGCCGAGGAAGTAGAGCCAGAGGCCGGGGTAGCGGTTGCTGGCCAGCGCCGGGCCCAGCGTCCTCGCCGGGTTCATCGATCCACCTGACACCGCCCTGCACTCGATCGGTCGCCGTCGCGTCTCAGTTTTATTCCATCACTAATCCCGTTTATTATATCAGAGCATAATACTACTAGACTAACATATTCATCGTCTGACGCGGCCACTATCAATCATGTCATTGTACTTAGCGTGCGTGCCCCATCGCTCCATGCTAGCTCAGGCCATGGAGGATACGGTCAAGGTTACCAAGATTAAGAATGTTATCAGCGACTCCTGTTTGGCCCTTCCCTTGGGTGCCAAGAGCCAAGTGGTGATTAACTGGGCCTAATTAAGGAATTTCTCGTTTTGGGCGTGAGTGAGAATGAATTAGATACTGCGTAGTCCAAGTAGTGATTTCTTAACTACTACTAGCCGGCAAGGGGAGGTGTTAATTGATTAATCTCTAAGCGTAGTGTACATATTTACCCTGCGAAGATGGAGGTAATGCAAACGGAGGAACCGACAGCCAACCCAGCCAACTCACCCACCTGCATGAACAACACGGGAAAAAACAATGTCAGAATCAATGATTTTACAGAGGTCGACAAATGGCAATCAGCATCCAAGACGGCGGCCGGACGACTTACCGCTCTGGTGTCCGTGGCGACGGCGAGGGTGACGAACATCATGTTGAAGGTGACGACGACCTCGATGACCAGCGCGTGCCAGTGCGGCCCGACCGGCTCGGTGGTGCCGATCACGGTGATGGGGTGGAGCACGGCCTTGAGCACGAAGGACGCGCAGATCGCGCCCGTGAACTGCGCCGCCCAGTAGAACGGGACCTGCACAAGCACAAGCACAATCATCCATCAGAACAGATGCACATCGAATCGGTTCGTGAATATGTGCAGCTAGCATGGTAACTGGGCGGCTGGCCGGCGGAATAGGGTGCCGATCGAAAGGCCGCGCTGCATGCGATCTCCGGCAGATCCGGGCCTCGAATATATGGCACATGCCCCAAATCTCACAGCACCCACGCCACGCGCGCGTGCCCTCGACGAACCTGCGAGCTAGCCCCACACAGACATGGCCTGCCTCAGTGCCCCACGCACTAGGCAGCCGGTACGTACGCAGGCAGCAGGAGAGCTCCTGCGGCCACGACACATGTAAAGGTCGTCTTCTAGGTCGAGCCGGAAGGCGATTTCGCACGGTGAAAATGCCGACTAAAAGCGGTGTCAGTGTTAAACCGGTCGGTTGGTGTGGCACAGTACCGGCGTTAGTGCTGGCGAGTGCCCCCGGCCGTGTATCTCCTGTGATCGATGCATACGCTTTGCCACCACTAACTGAACCATCGCGGTAAGAAAAAGAAAGCTTTTCATTCATATTTTCCGACTAGAAAAGGCTTTCTTTTCATATATCTGATGCGACCGAGCTTTAGGTTGGTGCCTCGACCGATCACACCTCACACATATAGCCTGCCTAATAGTGCTGTTTTTGTGCTACATGCAAAGTTATTTCTTCCAACAAACTCCAACTAGACAAATCGACAGGGAAAGGGACGTGCGAGGCGAAGCAGCTAAGCTACTCCAAGTGGCTACTCATTGTACTGGGCTTCTGGGCATCGTTTTGGTGTATAAATACCATCATGAAAGGTACTACCCGATTGGTTGGTTGGGACAACAAGTTACGCGAGCATATACCCTAACCCCGTTGCTTTTGACTCTGCTTATAGCTTATAGCTAAGTCCACAAGCTAGACGCTATGTCGACTCAATAATTCGCCGACTACGCTTAAAGAAGCGATTGAATTTGGCAGTATATATCACGTCCATGACAACACCCTGAAAAGTACGTGTGAGTTAACTGAGTTTTTAGCCATGACTAAACAAATCAGCATGTGATCATCCCATTTTCTACCTAGCCTGAAAACGGTCTTTCAAATACTGAAGCAACTGTGGTAATCTAATAAGGCGATGAACATTTCTTTAACCGGAGGCGGTCCTGAGCATTGTACGTAGCCGTGACAAAGCAATCCATGGGTTTTCTTGTGCGACTTGTGTCATCCGGTCGAGATAGTATCTCGGTCGATGAGTGGGGTGTTTGCCAAGATCTCTTCGTTGGAAATAACAGACTAAGAGAAAGCGAGAAGATTAACGTGATTACTAGTAGTGGGATGGCTTTTGTGGCTGAATGATCTAGGCGTTTAGCAGCTAGTGCATATGCAGCGTCACTGCTCGACTGCCCAGAGTTGTGTCCTGTTGCGTAACGTATGTAGTACCTGAATCCAGGGGAAATGGCGGAATATGGCGAAGGCGAGGGTGACGGCGGGGTTCATGTGCGCGCCGGAGATGTGGCCGACGGCGTAGATCATGACGACGACGATGAGCCCGCCGGCGACCGACTGGCCGAGCTGCGATATGCGCGTGACGTCGTGGGCGCTGATCGCCGCCGCCCCGCACGTCACGAACACCAGCAGGAACGTGGACACCACCTCCGACACCACCTGCAGATCGACACAACAGTTCGCGTCATTCATTCATGCTCTGAATCCAGTGGTCGGTCACGCGGCCGGCGCAGTTCTATGATCGATCGAATCGATCGGTCTGCTCACCTTCTTGAGGAGGTGGGGAGGGAAGTAGTCGGCGATGGACCGCTCGGTGTAGTACACCATGCTGGGCGTGGCGGAGTTCTGCACCGTGCCGATGTCGTGGATCTCGCTGGAGAAGGTCGCCCTGGAGTTCGACCTCGAGTTGGTGGCCATTTCCAAAGTCGACCAACTAGCAGAGCTATCACAGCACCTGAGACTGAGCTCCTGCTTTGTAGGTGGAGAGGAGGAAGCTTACATGAACTAGCTTAGCTCGCTTGCTCTTTGGGGAGATGAGAGCGGGGTATTTATAGGGCTGGACCGGGCGCGAGGTGGCAGATACTAGCAGTCCACACTCACCTTTTAATTAGGCCTGGGTGTCGGATAGGCACTGGGCTTGTGCTGCTGCTTAGCTCCGATCAATCTCCCGCCCTCCGTGTTTTTCCAGTAGTTTTCTTGTTTTTAAATCTGCTCGAACACGTTGTCGCATGGGCATTGGACGAAATAAACCAAATCCCGGGCTTGTTCTCTTCTGCTTAAGGGCATGCATAAACGTGTTAGGACCATGCCCGGGGGCGAAAAGTACGCAAACGATATTTCAATCGGCCGATAGAAGAAATGATTGCAGTTGTAAATTCGCAGGTGCCTATAATATGCCGGGATAAAGGCGCCGACGTCGGCGTCGTGACGCCGATGTACGGCGACGAACCGATTCTTTTAAGCCAGGGTTGCTCCGGAGAAAGAAATTCTATTTTGTAGGTGATGATGGATGGATATTTCATGGGAGGGGGGGTCTCCTACGTCCGTCCCCATGGCTCACGCTTGCGAGCTTGTGTTTAGGTTGACATTGGCATATTCTACTGCCCTAGAAGACACGCAGTGCAGGCGTGATGAGCCAACGCCAACCAGGACAGCCGTGCCGGAAGTTTATCATTGGCCGGAGGGGCATTGTCCCTGTCAGCAGTTGCCGCCATTTCCAGATCAACGATGGAGCCCGATCAACTGGATATTTTTCAAATGCAGGGTTGCTCATGCCGAAACCCAAGCTATCAAATTCAAATGATGAGTAGTTGCAGATTTGCTAAGATGCCATTACAATAAGGGGTTATCTTAACCACTCTCTCCGCACTGCCGTCACCGCTGCCGAATGGGAGGCGCCGCGCTGCACTTTGATCGATCGTCGCCGTCAGAACCGACCTGCCACTGCTGAAAAAATCCTGTGCTGATGTCCGATATTAGTCAACCATATTTTGCAGTCCGGAGTGACCCCTCGCCGATCTTGGGCTCCCCTTTCGCCGTGTCGGGTGCGCACCGCATCGGTGGGGGATCGTGTGCGAGCAACTGCCTTGAGGCTTCAGAGTTCAGACATCGCCGATTCAGGCGTCTGGATACTCATCGTCTTCATCTGTTGCCTGGGATCCTCAGCGACTGCATGAATTGAGCAATGCGAGACGCCGACGTGGTACCAACCATTCTCTGCTCCGGTTACATGCACCTGTCTGAACTCGTGGAAGTTTCGAGGTTTCGGATCGAGGCTGGGATTTGCCGGCTTAATGTGACGGATGCAGACATGCAGGAAGCAGGCCTCTAGTGTCAGTTACTTGTGGACTGTGGTGTACGTTTTCACAAAGAAAAATCCAAAAACTGTGCTTTCACAGGAAATCAAGCACGAAAACAACCACTCGCTGCAGATCGGCCGGGAAATTGATCCTAAGGCCCCGGAGTCCTGGCCAGCCTTGCCAGGCAGGTCCATTCTGCTGCAGCTCACTGAATGTTTCGACCTGACACGTACTCTGCAAAGTAAATTTTGTTTGTTGCAGTTGCAGCAGCAGGAATACTTAGTTTAGGAGGCGGGACAAGCAGCCGAGTAAAGATTATACACTTTGAGGTATGCATACGCGTTGAGAACGAGTGATTACATTCCCTGGCAGGCTGAAAAGACAGCTACTGTTGAAATCAGTGGCACTATCGTTTATACCACAACAAGAAATACTGCCATGTTTGGCAGAAAACGCACAGTCAATCCGTCATAGATCCCTGACTGATTAATCTAGTACACATAATCATAACCTCTGCAAATCAATTCTTCTTCTTTGTCTGCACTCTGCAGCAATCACGTATGAGGATACAGATGATTACTATTTACTACTCTTAGTAACGTTCCTCAGATTACTATTAACGTTCTTGTCCAAGGAGGAAATGAACTGATTCCTGCAAAGCTGATGTGTTTAGTCCTTGGCGCTTTGCATCTATGTTCATACCATGAGTCCAACCATATTGGCTAAATACCTAACCTTGGCACCTATGGTCAGGTCAGGTCAGACCAACCGTTCAGATGAGTACCTCCTGGGAACCATTGTTAGTTTCAGATTCAGAAAAGCCATGGCTTCCTGAATGGGTAGGCGAGCGGTTTGTAATTTGTACCCGAGCGCGCCTGACCGCGGAACGTGGGTGTGCTTCGTAACGAGAATCAACATCCATATGCCCATCAAATCGCCTCACTTTCTGTGGCCTTCGACATTTTAGCACGGTGTTCTAGGCTATTCATTCACCATGGATGGCGGTATTCTTCGCGGGTCTTTCTTTTTTTTAAAATATTGTAAAACAACTTTATTTTTTGGACGTAGTGGTTGTGTGCATCTTGCTATGTGACGTCAGTCATTCACGCAGTGCAGTTGCATCACCTCGATATAATGGCCGGATGAAAATGTTGTTTGTCGAAAAAAGTTAGCCTCCCCTCAAGTTGGTACAAACCGGCTTACGCAAATTGCACATAGTGTAGTGCAACCAACTTAGTCCGTTTTCATGCCGGGCAGGCACATATTAAAAGGTGTGGTTGTTCTACATGAAAGATGAAACATCACATGAAATTCACTCGAAGAAACTAGATAAGGTGATTTTGAAAGTGGATTTCGAGAAGGCGTATAATAAGGTTAATGGTTGTTCCTCCAACAGGCCTTACGTATGAAGGGTTTTGATGATTCCTAAAAAAATTGAATCCTTTGTTTAAAAAGGTAGCGTTGGCATAAAGGTAAATGATGACACGGGTCATTATTTTTAGACGCAAAGGGGCCTAAGACAAGGGGATCCGATGTCCGCTATTTTGTTCAACATAGTGGCAGATATGCTGGGAATTCTCATTGATCGGGCCAAAGAGGACGGTCAAGTAGGTGGGCTAGTACCTCATCTAGTGGATGGTGGTGTATCCGTATTACAATACGCGACATAATAGTTTTCATGGAACATGATATGGCGAAGGCTAGAAATATGAAGCAAGTCATCTGCCTCTTCGAGCAATTGTCAGGATTGAAGATCAATTTTAACAAAAGTGAATTGTTTTGTTTTGGGAGAGCCAAAGAAGAACAAGATTCCTACAGACAATTGTTTGGGTGTGAATTGGGATCCTTACCATTTACATATTTGGGTATACCAATTTATCATCGCAAGTTGTCTAATAAGGAATGAAAGTGCATTGAAAATGTGAACCAACTTGTAGTTGGATGGTTAGGTCGACTGTGGTATCCCCAACTCACCAGGGGCTCAAGTGCTGGTGCTCGCAGTTATCCTGTATTTATTTCAGGATTTCCGGCAATGCGCGTTTAGTGGGTGGAGACGTTTCCTTCAACTACGAGGCACCTATGATGACTTCGTAAAATCTCAGATGATATGCCGGCTCAGTCTTTCGGAGGTGCTCATAAGGGTAGAGTGTGCGTGTGTGCGTTCATAGGGGTGAGTGTATACGCGTATATACAACGCTTGCGTGTGCTGTATTAAAAAAAATTGCATTGAAGATCGATTTGAAAAAAAAAACTAAGCTGAATGAGTAGCTCCTGGGATGCATTTTTAGTTTCAGATTCAGAAAAAGCCATGGCTTCCTGAATGGGTAGGCGAGGCTACCACTACTTGCGATTTGTACCCCGAGCGGGCCGAACCTGACCGCGGAACGTGGATGCACTTCGTAACGAGAATCAACACGCATCTGCCCATCAAATCGCCCCACTGAAACTTTCAGTGGCCTTCGACGTTTTAGCACACTGTTCAACATTACATATAGCCTTCCACGCCGGTGCCCGTGTGCTCGGATGGCCGGCCGTGGAAGGTTCTGCCATTCTAGGCTATTCAGTCACCATGGATGCCGGTATATTCTTCACGGATCTTTTTTTTTAACTTTTTCTGTAAAACAATTGTATTTTTTGGATGTAGTGGTTGTGTGCATCTTGCTATTGTAGGTCATTCATTCGCTCATTTATCGATAAAACCTAGCCTCTCCTCATCTTCTGGGTTGGTCGGCCTCTTTCTGCTTCCAATCTGCGAGATCTCCTCGGGCTAGGTGCTACTCCTACATATACCTGGCCATCCGCCGGGCCGGGCCTACCGAAGCCCGACACGAAAAACCTAGGCCCGAGCCCGGCCCGAGCCGGTTGTCGGGCCTAAAAATCAGGCTCAAGCCCGGCCCATCATGCAAAAAGCCTATCGGGTCTCAGGCAGGGCCTATTCGTTAAACTGCAAATACGACGGGCCTGTGCCCGCCCAGGCTCGGCCATCGGGCTCAAAATCTAGGCCCAGGGCGGCCCGTGGGCAAGGTTGGGTCGGGCTTTTGCGGGCCGGGTCGGGCCACCCGGGCCGGACTGCCCATGGCCAGGTATACTCCTACACCTCTCCGGGTTGCTGGTCAAGGGGTGGTCGGGGAACCGTCTGTGGCGGTCCAATGTAGGGCCCGATTAGGGCCGGCGGCTGCAGATCAAGCCTGGTTCTGTGATTGACGGCACTGCTTCGGGGTGCTCTGAAGGTATGATCTATTGACAATGACTAGAGTCAGACGGCATGTTTGTACAACGATAACGTTGGATTTGTCTGGTTGGGTCGGCGTGGTGATATGTCGGTGACCAGGATCCAATCTACAGGTACGGAGGCGACAGTGTCGGCTTGCTGCGTCCTAATATAGCGGTTCTTTGCTCGGGTGGCTGTATGCATGGTCCTATGTTGCTAGGTGTTTATCCCGACAGGGCGGGGGATCCTTGATCTTCAAATCTAGCGGCAATGACGAGTATGTTTTCTCGTCTGATTCAGCCGTCACAGACGAGAACGACGAAACATGAGGACGGTGCGAGATTGTCGGAGCATCCATAATTAGAACTTTGGCAGTGTCGTCGACTTTCCTCCCTTAATCTCCATTGCAGTGTGCGATGACGACCTTCGTTGTTAGAAGCCTTCGGTTGCGACCGACTCTTTTTGTCGCAGCTCGGCTAGCTGCTTGCTTATGCAAGCATGATCTTCCCTTATGTGGTATCTCTAGTTCGTGCTACGCATGTGGCTGTTGAGATCGTGAAAAGTGATGGCGAGAACACATGATGAGTTTGATTTGGTGGTGCTTCTTAAGTACCGTTCTCAAGGTCCGGGGTGGAAACCCAAGGACTGGCCCTAATTGGTTATATCTAGCAATGACGATGTTTTTTTTGTCTCGTGGCCTTTTAAAATGGGTTGCTCAAACTTAATATTCAAGGCGAAAACTCATGATTTGGCCTTCAGTGGTTGGGTATGATGACGGCGGCGCTTGAACGTTGTTCCTTTTCTGAAGGCAATGTTGTTGCGAAACTACTATGCAGCCGATACATAGCAGCCGAACGTTGGACGATGCGTGATCTAACCGCTGGCCTCCACTTTGTCCAACGCATGCACGGCCGGATCAGTGCGATCGTGCGCAGATCGGCTACCCAGTGTCGTGTGTATAGCAACACTGATGTTGTTGGAGAACTTTTCTCATTGTACTTGTGATGTCAACAGATACTTGGTGTGGATATGATCATTATCGTAGGTTGTTGATCATTGTTTTGCTCCCTTAGTTACTTTTTCTTTTTACTCCACCAAGGCATAATTTTAGTCTTGTATGATTTTGCTATTTGCCGATGGGATTCTTTATGTATTTCCAATTATGCATAGCCCCGATATATGTTTATTGCGCTTTTATCCTTGTGATGCTTTAGCTAATGGAATGTACCTTTGTCGTGAAAATAGGGAGAAGGAAACTAGCCACATTGGTCGATTGCTTTTGTGCTACTTCATTCACGGAAAAACTGATCTCCAAGGACAGTGTTAGTTCTTCAGGAATGCCAACCATTATCTGACAGGAACCAGAGCTCCAAAGAATCCTCCGCTAAAAGGCGGTGTTAATTAAGAAGTTCAGATCAGTACCCCTGCATCAAATGATACATCATACATGGTACTTAATCTAGCCAATGTGTTGTCATGCGCATGCACACTCGCGCGTCACCATCGTGCAAAATGCATGATTGCGTGTAGAGGCTATCGCGTTAGCCAATACACAAGGGCCAGAAGCCAAGCGAGGTCGCTGGTGAACAATAAACCAGATTATCTCCAGAGAATCTACCAGCTGACTAAACGAGCCCTCCGACACGCAGAGAATGGACATGAACACTTCTTTACCCGCCCCGGCGACGAATGGAATTTCATAGCTCGGATGGCGCCGAGCACGTCAGCCGCGGCCCGCCGTCAGTTTCGTTTCTTCCTCTGGCGGAATGGGGACGCAAGTTGATCAAGTAGCCGGGCGGGCGGGCGGACAAGTGGACCGCCTCCCCGCCGTGGAAACCCGCGCGTCGGCGGGCCGGGCATGCAGGGTGATAGCGAGGGGAAGCTCCGCGGCGCAAGCCACCGCCGGCCCGGCCAACCCTCGCCGGACGCGACGATGGGTGAAAGGAGCGCGGTAATTTTGCGGCGGACAGCGGGCATGCGTGCTGCGCTCGGAGTGGCGTCACCCGGCGGTGGATATTTTTTTTACCATTTTGCCGAGAAGGACCGGCGGATCGCTCTTAGCCGCTACCGATCGGCCGGCCGGTCGATACGGGTGTCCCTGGTCGGACTCTAGTGAAGGCTGGAAGGTTCATGCACTTGCGCATTTTCTTTTTCGAGCTTGCATGCGTCTGATACTCCTTTTTTGCTTCCTTTCTGGATTGTGTGTTTTGCACCCTATTGACGGTTTTCTTCGCTTGGCGTCGACAAGGAAAATGGAGCATTCTGTGATACGCGGCAAGACTAAACCCTCGGCTTTATACAGCATGGCCTGGTTTGTGGTTTGGGTTGGGTTGGGTTGGGTCGGCATTGCTCTGTGCGCCAGTACCACGCTTCCTAGCCTAGCCCGTATGCCCCGAGCCCTATGTAGCGCCTTCTGCGCCACTTAACGGGTAATCAGGGTAAACCTCTCCTTACTTCCCAGGTTCTTACAGTATTATTTCTCTTCTTACGTTTTTTTCTTCTGGCTGCCTTTTTCTTCTATTTTCTTCCCAGCATGGGTTTTTCCAGTTCTGTCGTTTTCTTTTCATTTTCCGTATTAGTTTTTTACCTTTTATTTTTCGTTCTCATTCTTTTATTTTCCGTTTTTACCAATTCGTGAAAATATTCATAAATTTCTGATTTTTTTCGAATATGAACTTTTTGGAGATTTTGAACCATTTTCCAAAAACATAGATTTTTTTAATTCTGATGAAATTATTTCACATCTGTAAAAAAATTCAAATTAGATGTTTTTTAAGAATTGAACTTTTTTTTAAAAAAAGTGTTTTTCAAAATCGTGATTTCTCCCCAAAATTTTTGTAAAAAATGGAAGAACTTTCTTTAATCAAGGAGCATTTTGTTTTAAAATCTTTTTTCCCTGAAATTTTGGAAAAAAATTCGATAAGTCACGATGGACCGATGAACCATGACCAATCAACACCGAACTGATCGACCAGGAACCGCGCGTCGTAGCAAGCTCTTCGGCTCATTCTTGGATCGGCCTGACAAGGAACATAAATGGCAGAGCGAGAGCTAGGGACCTCCTATTCCGTGCCTTTAGCGTCGCGGAAGCCAACTGGCGCTCATTGCAGCACCTAGTGGATCGGCGCTCGAACGCGCAGCACATTGAATTGTATTATAGCATGAAAAATTCCTTCAAAACCTGGTTGTCCTAAGGAATCAAACTCATGTCGCTGCATACCTAGAACTTGCGCCGCCGCCGGTCCGCCTCGTCTCCGATGGACTTAGGACAAATTTTGTTAGGATTTGTGTGCTGCTAAAGAAGACGAAACGGTCCGGCTCCCTGAAGATGGAATAAGATTCTCTCACCTAGACACCGTTCGAGCGGTGCGTCTAGTATCGTCGGTGGGCGTCTGGCGGATCTGTTCTTGTTGGATTTGCTCAGATCAGATCAGAGTTTGTTTATGTTCACGTGTTTTTAAGTTGAATCCTTTCGATCTATGCTACTCTTCAATGGTAGCAACTGTTGTTTTATTGCGCTAGTTCTACAGGGCCTAAGCATGACGACTTTCGGACTGTCTATTACAACAAGTTTTGCCCGACTCCAACGAGGGAGGGGCGATGACGGCGACACGACTTCGGCTCGCTTCGGTACTTGTAATCGTTGCCAGATGGTCTATGGTTCAGGATGTAATTTTTATTATCTCTCATGCTCGTTGACTTGTTGTACTATCTTGATTGAAGATGACTAGATCAAAAGCCCCCTCCTACCCCCCTAAAAGCACTAGAGCTTCTAAATGCCAGTGACTGATAGCAACCCGGAAATCTTAAGAACCACTATAGCCGCACTATTTATTGCATAGTACCATTACTGTGTCATTTAGATTTTTAATTTTTTGAAATTAATTATGAGAATTTGTTTTTTTTTAAGTTCACCAAACTTTGAAAAAGTTAACGAATTTCTGAGAAATTCATCAATTTTGAAAAAAAAATCGCAAATTTTTATTAAAAAATCATCGATTTTGAAAAAAATGTCATAGATTTTTTTAAAACATAAATATTTTAAACAAATTTCAAAAAATTGTAACATTCCTAAAAAATTCAAAAAAAGTTCATAAATTTTTAAAAAATATTCACATATTGAAAAAATTCATTAATGTTGAAAAAAGTAGGTCGGTTTGAAAAAAGTTCACAAATTTTGAAAAATAAAATTAGAAAATAGAGGAAAAATGTCAAAAGAAACCCGAAAATGGGAGAACCAAAAAAGGTTCACGTTGTTATTGTGATATTTGGATAATAATTAAGAAGGTAACTTTTTTACGGTATACTAGGCACAACAAGATAGTTATCCAGTTGGTTACTGTGGTTGTACTAAGCCTACAGGTGCGGAGTTTTGATCCCGTCTGGATCATTTTTTGAAGTTTTTCTTTTTGAGAAATCTGTAGGTTTTATTGAAAGGGAAAATAAAAGTGTAAATGGGCCAGCCCAGGGCAAAGGGCTGCGTAGGGATGAAAATGGAGTGGAAACTTTTCCTTTTTCCGAAGAAAAAATGGAAACGAAGAGGAAATATGAAAACGAAAACGAAAATTTGCAAAACGGAAGTGGAAATGAAATTTTTTTATGCGGAAAGGGAAACAAAAACGGAACGGTATTCTGCGATGGAACATGCATGAAAATGAATCTTTCCGTTTCATGAATATGGAATTTCTGTTTTTACTATAGACCTATAGCTGCTTTGTAGCCCAACCACCAAAGAGAACACAATGACACAATTAGTAGAATGAATCTAAGGCCCAACTTCTACTACCACACATGTACTCAGCTTGACCCTATACGCAATTATCCGGTACTACTACAATATTACGCTAAGTTGTTAACATAATGATATTATTTTGTAGCCATGTTAACAACTCATTAAATTTGTTTGTTTTTGTATGTATTTCTCTATGATTCAAGGGGGTTTTAAGTTCCGACCAATGCCTATTTTTGTTTCCGTATCCACTTTGTATTCACTCCGTGTCCGTTTCCGGTACTCTCTGTTTCCGTATTAATTTCCGGGGTTTTTATATTTATTTCCGCTTCTAAAAAAATATGAAAATAAATATGATGGCACTCAGTTTCGTCCGTTTTCGCTCCTAGGGCTGGGTGCGTCCGTCTGTAAATCTCAAAGAAATGGGCGCTGAAAGCGGGACCTCATATTCCGCGCCTTTAGCCCCGCTTAAGGCAACTGGCGCTCAATGCAGCGTCTGGTGGGCCGGCGCACGAAACACGCAGCTTGAAACAATACCCCGAAAAATGGCTCTCGACAAGGAATCGATCTCGCACCTTTTCACTCATGCAGGCGTCTGGCTAACCACTAGACGGAGGGAGTAGTATCTAATTACAGCACGGACCCATTAAGAACAATAGTAGCCGCATTATTTATTACACATTAGACTGTACATTTTACTATAGCACTTAGAATTTTGAATTATTTGCAAAAAAATTAGAAAACTTGCTTTCTTTTTGAAAAAATGTGAGTCAAATTCAAAAGTTTCACTGATTTCAAACGAAGTTCATGAAGATCGAAAAGGAGTTTGCGTATTGAAAAAAAGTTCACCAAATTGGAAAAAGTTCATGTATTTTTCCAAAAAGTTCACAATTTTCGAAAAAATTGATCAATTTTGATTTTTTATCAATTGAAAAAAACTTCATCAATATTAAAAAAACAATAGTTTGAAAAAAGTTAATCAATTTTTAAAAAACAGTACACTAAATTTAAGAAACTTCATCAATTTTATAAAAAAAGGTCATCAATTTTGATTTTTTCACAAATTTGGAAAAAGTTCATTTGTTTTGAAGCATTTTGAAAAGGTGTGCATCAAATTCGAAAAAGTGTTGTGCCTTTTGAAAAACTAAATAAAAAAATGAAAGGAAACGGACAGAAAGAAAAGGAAAAATAGAAATCTAAAAATAAAATAAAAACAAAAACCGGTCTAGAAAAGATCTGTTTTTAGTGTTACAAGATTTTTGTGTGTGCATGGTTTGAGTGTTACAAGTTGACAAACAAGAAAAGAAGGAAAAAAATAGTGTAGCAATAGAAGGTGTTGTGTCCAAGCCTCCCAGGTGGTCATCGCGATCAGTTGTGAAGCCAGGTGGTTATAGAATCCCATGCACGCATTTTTTAAATTTGATGAAACAAAAAAAAAAATTAATGGGCCGAGCCCTGGCTGGAGGCGGGGTGTGTGCCGGTGTGTAGAATAGGCTATATCCGGCGCTGAAGGCCCTAAATAGCAAATGCTGCTGAAGGCGTTGAATAGGAAATGTTGAGAGCAACTAGTTGGCCAGCGCTTCTTCGGGAGCCTCCCGACGATCATTTGGCGCGCTCTCAGCCGCCACCACGTGTCACACTCTGAGTGATTTCTTCATATTTTTTCACATGCTTTTTCAGCTTTTTAGATAGTTTTCTTTTACTTTTCGGTTTTTCACCGGTCTTTTCTAACTTTTCAGGCAAAAAACCAAGAAAAAAATCTGCGCGAAAAAATGCATTTTTTTGTTTTTCCTTTCATGAGAGGCATGTTTTTCTTCCGCGAGAGGCATGACCATGCCTTTCGGAAACGGAATAAAAAACACATTTTTACTTTCTTTTTCTTTCGCGAGACACACGGTTTTGCTTCCGCGAGAGGCACCGTTTTGTTTCTGTGAGAGGCACGACCGTGCCTCTTGGAAACCGAAAAAATGTGTTTTTTCCCTTCTGTGGGAGGCATAATTTTGCTTCCGCGAGAGGCATGGCCGTGCCTTTCAGAAACGAAAAATATAAGTTTTTTGTTTGTTTTTTCATGAGATGCACGATTTTACTTCAGCAAGAGGCACAGATTTGCTTCCGCGAGAGGCATGTCGTGCCTCTCGGAAACGGCTTCTAGAAAGGAAAAACAAACATGCTCCCGGTTCAATTTTTTCGTCTGTTTTTTCGTGAAAAATGAGTTTGTCAAAACTTATCAACATGTGATCTACTTTCGACGCGAGGGATCCAGCGGTGAAAACGTTTCAAGCTTTGAATGCATGGTTTTAGAGGTGGGAGTGATCTTTAGAAGAAGTACTCCTCAAAGTAGTGATTTCGGGAAATGCCCCCCATGCATGGTTTGGTTTAGATGGGCCAGCTGACTCGTTGAAGACCTGAATGTTCGTGGGTTTGGCAAGCACAGACAGGCCGGGCGGGGTTGGGCTGCCTCGCGGGCGGAGGCGGCGTGGCAGACGGTGGCACCGTGCTCCTCCGCGCTGGTGCGAGAGACCGGCCTCGTCGTCCTCACTCGGCAGAAAATCAACCAGAAGCGGAGAAGAGAAACCCGAACAGGCGAACCCATCTCCCCCCCTAATCCACGATGCTCGCGACCGCCTCCCCGCACCTCCACGCCGCGGCGCACCGCCTCTCCCTGGCGGCGCCCGCCCGCTCCGCGCGCCTCCCGTTAAGGCGCCCCCTCCGCTACGCGCCGCTGCGCCTGCGCGCCTCGGCCGCGGCGGAGGCCGCCCCGTCCGCGAAGGAGGGGGCCGAGGAGCTGGGGTTCGAGGAGATGGCGGCCCGCACGACGCGCCGGTACTACATGCTCGGCGGGAAGGGGGGCGTCGGGAAGACGAGCTGCGCGGCTTCGCTGGCCGTGCGCTTCGCCAACAGCGGCCACCCCACCCTCGTCGTCTCCACCGACCCCGCGCACTCCCTGAGCGATTCGTTTGCGCAGGTCACCCACCAGCCTCCAGCTCTTCCAGTGAGTTCGCTCTGGGTTTGCACTCCTGATGTATTTGTAACATTGCCCCTGGCTGCGTGTTTTAGGATTTGACTGGTGGGGCTCTCGCGCCTGTCGAAGGTACTGATTCGCCATTGTTTGCGCTTGAGGTGAGTTACATTGGTATGTCAACAGCGCCGAAGACAGTCTATCTGACACCCCTATGCTAATAATTAATAAATGCTAATACATTGGAGTGCTACTGTTTTGTGTTGTGCCAATAGTTCAAGTATACTCTAATAATTCAGCCAACTTCTATCAGTAATTTCCCTTGAAAAGTTTGCATATGTGGTATCTTCTTTTATTGATGCAATGTTAACAGGACTAATTCATTAAAACCATTTCAATTTTAATATCAGGGAAAACTCAACTGTTAAATTTGAGAAAAGATTCAGGGATCACAAGGGTTTAGTTCTGTGGATTCACAAGTAGTGGAGGCCTGGTTTAATCGTGTGTATCACTTGGTCTAGAATCTTGAATTGCATGGCTTGAATGTTACATTTTGTGATTCTGGCACAGATAAATCCTGAGAAGTCTCGTGAAGAGTTTCGGACAATAAACCAAAAGAATGGAGGGACCGGAGTAAAAGATTTCATGGACGGCATGGGCCTAGGGATTCTTGCTGACCAGGTACATGGCAATATTTCTGGCTACTTTTGCTAACAATACATTATTTCGTGTACATTACGTTCAGTCGTAGGTGTTCTCTTGATTGTTATTAACCTGAATTGCTCTGTCCAGCTTCTGTTTTATAATTATCATCTTTATTCTTTGTCAAATACAGCTTGGGGAGTTAAAACTGGGCGAGTTATTGGACACACCACCACCAGGATTGGATGAAGCAATAGCAATTTCAAAGGTAAAAAGAGATGGCTTCAGGCTTATAGTCTCCCTACTTCGCTTGTTTCTTCTAGCTCTAGCTTGTGATTTCCTATTTGCATGCCACCTCAGGTTATACAATTCCTCGAAGCACCGGAGTATAGCATGTTTAGCCGCATTGTATTTGACACTGCTCCTACGGTAATGACCATATCTCTGTGAATTCAAAGTTGACTCTTGACAATCACATTATGATTTGCCTCACCTATTGACAGGGCCATACACTCCGGTTATTATCTTTGCCAGACTTCCTTGATGCATCCATCGGGAAGATTTTGAAGGTACTATTGTCTTTAGTGTGATGTGCTATCATGTTAAGATGCAAGGCCCAGACCGCATATTAAATGGCTGAATGAAGAAAAGTCAACTTATTTTGTGTTACCAAAATTGTTTGCCATATCTCTTCTGTTATTTTTCTGGATAAACAATAGTAGAAGCCAATGCATTGCTGCTGCTGTACCCTTTGCTCATTTGTGCTTGTTTGTGCAACTTCACATTGTGCCTTTATGTTAACTTGTGAAATTGGGTCTTAAATACTCGTCTATTCAGTACTATGTTTCAATTGTTTTACAGTAAGTGAGGTCTAGTATTTTGTCAGTTATGGTTACCAGACCTCAGAAATTTCCCCTTCACCTGCTTCATATGTCCAAATAACATGAATATTAAGTATTCGTATATTGTTTTGTCTATTCCATCCAGTATCTTTGGAACTTTAACAAGTATTTCACTTGAAGTTCTTTAAATCCCGTGACAAATAGCTATATTCCATCTAGCTGATGTTTTTTATACTAATTTAACTTTTCCTGCCATCCAGCTTAGGAGCAAGATTGCTTCAGCAACATCAGCTATTAAATCAGTATTTGGACAAGAAGTTCAACAGCAGGATGCAGTAAGTTCCTTGTTCAGTTCCTCTGTTAAACTGGAATGTATTGTTTCTTCACCAGGTAGGTGTTTAAAACTTTGAACTCATTATTCTCCTTCTCAAGGCGAACAAATTGGAGCAACTCAGAGAAAGGATGGTCAAGGTGCGAGAGCTTTTCCGTGACACAGAATCGACTGAATTTATAATCGTGACGATTCCAACGGTAAATTTTCTCCTCACCTCCGCAGCCCCTTCTCTATTTATATGTCCCAGTAATAATAGTTGCCCTTTTTTTTTGCCATTTTCAGGTCATGGCAATCAGTGAATCAGCGAGATTACATTCTTCCTTGCAAAAGGAAAGTGTTCCTGTAAGGAGACTTATTGTTAACCAAGTTCTACCACCTTCATCATCAGACTGTAAATTTTGTGCTATAAAAAGGAAGGTACAATGGAGAATTGACACTACTAATAATTTTGATCTTCAACTAATGATCTGGTTGCAGAAACCACCAATGTGCAAGGGCAGCTTATGCATTTTGTTTCATGCAGGATCAAACACGTGCATTGGATATGATAAAGAGTGATCCAGAGTTGATGGGACTGAACATAATGCAAGCACCTCTCGTGGACATGGAAATTAGAGGAGTTCCTGCTCTCAAGTTTTTGGGTGATATAGTGTGGAAGTGATCTTAGTTTGCGGGAAAATGTGATAACTTCGGGTGGAACTACTTGGTCGATACAACTGTTTATCCAATCCAAGTTCTCTAGAGCTACTGGGTAGAATCCAGCTTAGCAGATGCCCATCCCTAACGTGAGTAAATAGCACATAAATCCAGAGGGTTTCACTGAGCTAGCATATGGGGTTTGCTATACTTTTTTTATGAGAAAAGGGATTTGCTATACTTGACAGTAATACTACAAGATTGGTTACACAGCTGCATTATCCTGCCAATGCAGCCCAGTTACTGCAGTGTTCTGCTTCTTTGTCCTTATAGGATCACTTGTGGGATTTCAGATCCAAAACTTTGTAAACAAAAATTCTATGTGCGGCATGTAAATGTTAATAGCAATGAGGAGTGTTTGTCGAAATCGCTCGTGTGGCAGCTTGGGAAAACAAAGAGTTTAATATCGCTCCTGGCCATTCGCTGACAAGTAATCCACGTGTGATCTAGGGCACATAGTCGGCGGTACTGGGCCTAATTTATGGGAAATCAACACTTGCAGTGTGCTAGGTCTGATGCCAAATATGTAGGTTTGCAAATTATTGGACTGAACTGATCTAATGCGATGAATTTAGACTTTCCAGTAAACATTTGCTAATAGTTTATTAATTTGGGTACGCCCTGTAAAACGCAGCTCGGTGCAAAAAGATGCAATGCACAATGTATTACTCCCTCCGTCCCTAATATAAGACATTTTAGCTATTTCAATATATTGATTACATACATACTAAAATGAGTGAATATACATACTAAAATGTCTCTTATAGGAGTATTAGGGAACGGAGGGAGTATAAAACTTGCAGCAACGCAATGCAGTACAAACATGTGCAGGAGGATATTAGAAAAAACACACAGAAATAGTCTGTGCGTGGTCACAACAAAAGGGAAATATATGTCATATACTGAAAATTTCAAACTATTTTTGTAGTCAAAATTTAATAAATGGGCGTGCGCTCGTAACCAAGCGTCAATGAGGAGTTTTTTTTTGTCAAGATCGCTCGTGTGGCGGCTATCTATGAATGTACTTCTTTTTGTGTGGGGGGTTTTGCAAAAAAAAAATTAGAAAAAATTCTGATCTATTCATCTTCGATCATGGCAGTACAACGGATACCGAAAATAATAAAAATTACATCCAGATCCATAGACCACCTAGCGACGACTACAAATACTGAAACGAGCTAACGGCACGCGGCCATCATCTTA
>NC_041390.1:552627377-552711732 GCF_002162155.2 Triticum dicoccoides
TTTTAGTTGAGGATGTAACCGTTTTACGCAGGCAATACAGGGAAAAAAATATCCCCAATCCACGCATGGCCGGCCCATCCTTGCCTTCCTCCCTTGCCGCTCCCGTGGACCGTGGGCCACTGTGGGGCAAAGCTCAAGCAGTGCTGACAGCTGGAGAGGGGGGAGGGAAGGCATCTCCCCAGCGCGACTTCCCGCTTCCCTCCCTCTGACGACGGTTTGGATCTGTCTGTCGGTGCTCTTGGCAGCGTAGTGATGATCCGACGGCATCCCCGCTTGACGACAATGGTGGTGGGGCGACCCACATCTGGTGGTGCCGCTCGA
This sequence comes from Triticum dicoccoides, assembly GCF_002162155.2. NCBI lineage: Eukaryota > Viridiplantae > Streptophyta > Magnoliopsida > Poales > Poaceae > Triticum > Triticum dicoccoides. Next base: position 552,627,699 of record NC_041390.1, read on the forward strand.
CAGCGGCAGTAGCCTGAGCCTTTGGTCCATCCTTGCCGCATCTTGGTGGCGGCGCTCGACCATGGCTGTTGTTAGGCGTGGTGGCGCTATGGCTCAGCTGCAGTTGGGCGTTGTGGTGGGCTCGATGTAGTGGTGTAGGCCATATTGACGGAGGTGCTGGTGTAGCGTGACGAGGTGGCTGCTACGTTGAGGTGTTGCGGCGGAGGCGGAGTGAACCATATTGGGTGGTGTTGCCTCTTTCTGGTGGGTTGGGATGTAGGTTTGTGACAATACTAACGAAAGTCCTACATGGCTCCGGTTGATGCTAGCGGTGACGACGCTTTTGTGGTGTGTTGGCACCTCGCTCTCTCTCTCTCACTCGGTTTGTTGTCTTTGGGCTAAAGCCTAGGTTCATACCTAGATCGGCGATGACGACGTCTTCGATGTTGTTCCTTTGTTGGGAGCATCTTTTCTGAAGACATGGCTTGGAGATCATTTTGCGTTTCTTTGGTCTCATGGTTGTTCCGGATTGTTCTTAAAGGGTGTTATGCACACATCACGGGTGAATCAAAGATGATGGCTTCCTTCGCGCTATTCGAGTCTCGCCACCCATCTGCCAACTCTTTTAGGCGCCCAAGAGTGATTGGCGCGTCGGCAAATGCAGTTCTTTTGAAGTTGTTGCTTTTCAGAAGTGATCAACTTTGGTTGAGACGCGGTCTTGTAGACCTTGTTAGTTCAGGCGGTTGAAATGGAGTTGGTGTTAGATTTACTACTCATCGGGGTGTGGTGGGAGCTGTCTATCTTTCTTGCATTTTACCCTTTGCCTCCCATAAAACGTGCAATTTGCATGCTCTTGAGAAGAAGGAAAAAACTTTTTTATGCAATGAAAACTATTTTACACGAATTTCCCTGAAATACACATATACATTTCTGACTAATGTGATTCATTTTTCTTTTCTAAAATCACCAATGTGATTTAGGGGTTGTTTGGTTCCCAACCACACATTGCCACACTTTGTCACACCTAACTTTAGGCAAATTTGACCAAGTTAGGTAGGTGTTTGATTCTAGTCACACCTAAGGCAAGGATTTTTTTTATGAGCAGTGAACCACACATGTTATAGACACAAAAAGTGTGATAAGATTTTTTTAGGCAAGCCAAAGTGTGGCTAATAATTTAAGCAACTCAACTAAAACAAGTGTGACAAATATATCAAAAATTATGTGACAATATATGACAAAGATTGTCACAATCCAAACAGCCTCTTAATACGTCATGACAATAGAGGCAAAGCCTTGGCGGCTGCAGCAACTGATCTTGCCCTGCATACGCGCCGCGCATGCATCATGAATATTCCACCTGGGGAGCCAGCAGTGGCTGCACCGGCTGGCCACGGAAAAGCTGCTCTGCCGGAAACTATGCTGCTGCCTAGTGCCACGGCCACCGCAGAAGATCTCCTGCTAGATCCCGTAGATTTCGCGCGGTACCGATGACGAGCAAGATACTGGAAAAATTGACAAATTTAATCTATGAACGAAATCAAATCACAAAATGAACCGTTCATAAAACTATTTCATGCGGCTGACCTTTTTGTGTGACGCCCGACACAAAGGCGTCACACTACACCGTGCAACGCCTCATAGATAGACGCTACACGCCTGGCCAACGTCGCACTCTTGTGATCCGAAAATTACTAAGTCGGTGTGCAGCGCCTGAGAGTTAGGCGCCACACTATACAGTGTAGCGCCTAGCTTCTAGACGTTGCACTAGTGGTTGCTTCATTTTGTAGTGCAACCACTAGTGCAGCGCCTGAGAGCTAGGCGTCACACTATACAGTGCAGCGCCTAGCTCTTAGGCTCTGCACAATGACTTAGCAATTTTTAAACAGTCTGGGGTGCAACGCTGGCCAGGCGTGTAGCGCCTATCTGTGAGGCGTTGCACAATATAGTGTGGCGCCTTCATGTCGGGCGTCACACAAAAAGTCAGCCGTGTGGAATAGTTTCATGAACAGTTCATTCTGTAATTTGATTTCGTTCATAGATCAAATTTGTCAAATTTGTCCAAGATACTCGACCTTTTTCGCCTTGCAAAAAAAGCATTAGAAAGCCAACAGAACGGCTGCGTCCGACGTTGCATGCTCCTGGGCATGGCTCTTGCCTACCGGAACAGCCAATGGACGGTGTCGAGGAGGCAAGTGTTGCCCTGCCACTCTGCCAGTGCAGAAGCCTTGACGGGCACAGGCGCCCAATCCGTCCTGTCAGTGTACTTGTGTGCGTTGCTATTCGCGTTTGCCTGCCCAGCCTGTTTGAAACACAGCAAGGAACGAACTGACCCTGAATAGACCGCTTCTTCATCATGATCACCAGGAACGGCAGCGCACTACTGCTCCATTCAATGCTTAGGGGTGGGGAATTAGGCCTGTTTGGTTTCAAATAAGTGACCAACTTATAAGTCGAAAAGTGCAAAAAATGACTTATTTTGTCAAACGAACTCAAAATTCATTCCAACTTATAACTCATAAGTTGCTTCACCCCAACTTAAAACTTATAAGTCACCCCCTTTTACGTGAGTCCCATTACCTTTACATTAAAAAAACAAGGTGGGAAGGTGTGCTCAGGTCACGTGACTTATTGGAACCAAACAGGCCCTTACATTCTGCCTCCATGCATGCACAAACGTCTCTCCTAGCTGCGGTGGGCTTCTGATACCCATTTCGTCCGTCGCCGTTCGTTTGGGTCAACGCGCCGATCCATTCGCAAAACGCGTCAGCTTGGCGTCCACACGGACTCATTTGCGGTGTAAATTTGCGACAAAAACTCGTCGGCGTGGACGCGAAGCGAACGCCTCGCGCGTCTTCTCTGTGTCCGCCACGTCCCCACCAAGCGGCCGCCCAACTACCGCGGTCAGCTTTATTAATGACGACCGCTCACCACAGGCCTACGCGTCAGCGACGGCAGTCGGCCTTTTTTAATCCGAGCGTGCGGTGGGGGGCCGTCTTCATCCGCTTCCAGACGCCCCGTCCCCATATCGCCACCCTTGTGCTCCCCTACCGGCGATAAAAGCCTAGCAAACCCTAGCCACCGCAATGGGCCTCTTCTCCGGCAAAGGAAAGGGCAAGGGCCCCACCGTCTCCCCGCGCACTTCCCCCTCCACTCCGCCGTCATCTTCCCGCCGGCCAAGGCAACGGATCGCCGTCCCAGTGCACCAAGCGAAGTGGCACTGGGAGCATCGCGTGGGAGCATGCACCGACCCAAACACGGAAACGGACATGTGTAGGATCGAAAGTATGTATAGAGGGGGGGGTGATTAGACTACTTGACCAAATAAAAATCTAGCATTTTCCCAATTTTAGTTCTTGGCAGATTTTAGCTATCTTAGCACAAGTCAAGCAATCTCCACACAATTCAAGCAAGCATGCAAAAGAGTATATGAGCAGCGGAAAGTAAAGCATGCAACTTGCAAGAATGTAAAGGGAAGGATTTGGAGGATTCAAACGCAATTGAAGACACGTATGTTTTTGTCGTGGTTCCGATAGGCGGTGCTATCGTACATCCACATTGATGGAGACTTCAACCCACGGAGGGTAACCGTTGCGCGAGTCCACGGAGGGCTCCACCCATGAAGGGTCCACGAAGAAGCAACCTTGTCTATTCCATCACGGCCGTCGCCCACGAAGGACTTGCCTCACTAGCGGTAGATCTTCACGAAGTAGGCGATCTCTTTGCCCTTACAAACTCATTGGTTCAACTCCACAATCTTGTCGGAGGCTCCCAAGTGACACCTAGCCAATCTAGGAGACACCACTCTCCAAGAAGTAACAAATGGTGTGTTGATGATGAACTCCTTGCTCTTGTGCTTCAAATGATAGTCTCCCCAACACTCAACTCTCTCACAGGATTTGGATTTGGTGGAAAGAAAATTTGAATGGAAAGCGACTTGGGGAAGGCTAGAGATCAAGATTCATATGGTTGGAATGGAATATCTTGACCTCAACACAAGTGTAGGTGGTTCTCTCTCAGAAAATGTGTATTGGAAGTGTAGGTATGTTCTGATGGCTCTCTCCACGAATGAAGAGTGGGTGGAGGGGTATATATAGCCTCCACACAAAATCTAACCGTTACACACAATTTGCCAAACTCGGTGGGACCGAATGGTTAAACTCGGTCGGACCGATTCAGCAAACCTAGTGACCGTTAGGATTTTCGGTGGGACTGAGATGCAACTCGGTAGGACCGATATGGTTAGGGTTAGGGCATAACGTAATCTCGGTGTGACCGATTACACAAACTCGGTGGGACTGATTTTGGTAATAAGCTAACCAGAGAGTTGGTCAGGTAAACTCGGTGGGACCGATTCGCTCATCTCGGTGAGACCGAAATGTTACAAAAGGGAAACAGAGAGTTTACATTGCAATCTCGGTGGGACCGATCGCTCATCTCGGTAAGACCGAAACATTACGAAGGGAAACAGAGAGATTACAATCCCATCTCGGTGAGACCGAGATCCCTATCGGTGAGACCGATTTGCCTAGGGTTTGTGGCAGTGGCTATGACATTTGAAACTCGGTGGCGCCGGATAGAAAGAATCGGTGGGGCCGAGTTTGACTTTTGGTTTAGGTCATATGTGGATGTGGGAAGGTAGTTGAGGATTTTGGAGCATATCACTAAGCATTTTGAGCAAGCAAGCCATTAAGCAACACCTCATCCCTCCTTGATAGTATTGGCTTTTCCTATAGACTCAATGTGATCTTGGATCACTAAAATATAAAATGTAGAGTCTTGATCCTGAAGCTTGAGACAAACTTTTTGTCCTTAGAATTTTGAGGGATCCACTTTCCTCATCCATGCCATGCCATTCATTGAGCTTTTCCTGAAACATTAATCTTGGAATAATGTTAGCTCAATGAGCTATATGTTGTTAGGAATCACCAAAACCACTCAGGGATAGTTGCACTTACAACATGGGTGTCCGCCGGGCCGACCCAAACGGACAAAAAGCGGACAAAATCATTGTCCGTTTGGGTCGGCGCATTGGAGTTGCTCTAAGAGCATCTACAAGCGGGCACCCCAAGCCCACCTCAGACATTCGAGCAGCCCGCCCGGTCACTGACCGATCACGAAATTTCGATCCAGTCGGGCGCTTCAAACAGGCCTCAGACGCCTGGACTGATCGACCCCCCCAATCTAGCTCAAATATGGGGCGGCCCGGACGCGTCCGTCACATCGGCTTGGCCCGGCTTGGCCCACGCCTGCCCCACAAATATCCCTATCTGGAAAACCCTAGACCGCAGTCGATCCGAACTCCACTTCAATCCTCTCTTCGCCCACTCCACTTCCGATCCCCTCCGAGCGCATTCGATAGCCGGCGACCGAAGCAGCACTGCCTCCGGTGGGGAATCCGGCTCAGACGACGACTGGGCAAGCCCGCTGCGCGAAGCGAAGCCCGACAATGTGGAGGAGGTCACCCTCTGCATCATGTTGAGGCGTTCGATGGTCGACCAAGGCGGATCGGACAGCGGCGGGTCAACTTCGTCACTGCCCAACACCCGTCGACGCAGTGCTAACGACGTTGTCGGCCCTTCCCGCCCGGCGCGCAGCTCCAGCCGCTCCGCGCTGCTCCTCCAAGTAAGCCGCCCACCACCACCACCACCCTCTGCTCTGAATATGGTACCCGGCAACCGCTGGGTCCTCGTGCTCACGCCGGAGCCGTCACACACTCGGACGCCCGGGTCCGAGGCACGAGCGGCCTGGCGCGAGCGGCAGCGGGTGGGGGAGAGGGCAGCAACGGGAGACGAGATATCCGCACGTCGTTCGCGCGCAAGCACGTCGGTCGATCCCGAGGCCACGCTCCTCGCGTCGGCCCTCGCACGCAAGAATGCCAAGCGCTCCGACTTGCCATCGAGTTGTCGGTGCGCGAGACAAACAAGGAGGCGGTGGCGAAGGCGGCCTGCCATGCAAAGGAGCAGGATCGCCCGCTCCGCAGGCTGTCTGGCATGAGGTGTGACTTTGACTCCAACCTGGCGGGCGGCTCCACCTCCAGCTCCGACGACGACGCATCTCCACACGCCGACTCCTATACGGAGGAGTGGCATAGTCGCGCCGACTACCAAAAGGGGAAGGGTCCGGCGAGGAAATGGTGATTTCCTCCACCCTTCCCCATTATGTTTTAAGTTGTTTCTAGTGTAACTATGCTTCTTTTGTCTGGTGATGCAATGTTGATCCGATGAACCGGGATATGAACGTGTTTTTATGTAGTGTTGCAAGGGTTGTATGGTTTTGAGGGTTTGGATATGAGGGACGCGGGTGTGGAATTGAACAACTGAGGCATGCCCGGTCAGTGCCCCGGACGCGTCCGTGGGCGTTTGAGGGACTGAATTTGCAACCTACGACTATAGATGCTTTAAACGCTCTTATATTTCTTCACGGATGGAGTAATAGATAAAGGATTTTCTTTTGCTATATTTAGTAAGTATGATTAAAAGAAAGTTATTTCTCGATGTAGGCTATGTGTCATTTCATGTCTTCACTTAAGGTTCGTGTCATGTTGTAGAGGTAGAGAGAATGTAATAGTAGTTGAGTTTGCTATGTTTACAATTAGAACGATGTTTAATTATTATGTTTGAAATGAAGTAGTAGTTGAATTTGCTATGTTTGAAGTATATGTTTCAAATGAAGTAATAGTTGAAGTATAGTTTTACATCTCCATTTGCATCTTTTATTGGAGTTGTTGTTTTACATCTCCGATATACATCTTCTATTGAAGTTGGCACTTTTTTGAAGATGCAAAAAGCACTTTTTAAAGATGTAATTTTTTACATCTTCTATTTTACATCTCCAAATTTGCATATTCTATTGTAGACGCCCTTAGATTAGATGGGTAGAGCCACCGACTAAGCAGTAAGTTTTCCTCGGTCGACTTCGGCATAGATAGACCCAATTGTTGAATTGCAGGGCTCCTGGGAAATCATATGGTGCATTGGAACATTTGGTGTTGTCTTTTTTTTTGCGATGGAGCATTTGGTGTTATCCGTGCACCTGATCACAGAAACTTTAGAAGCACTAAAAAACTTAATAGTATATGAGGATGTAAATATGATACATATGTACCCTGGTATAAAATTTAGACCAAAATGCAAAATACTTATCTATATAAAAAGACAAATCACAATGTGAATCGTATACAATGCGAATTGGGCCTTCAATTTGGCCCATTTTCTTTTATCATCATTGAATTTGTCATTTTTTTTCTCCTGCCATGTTTTGAATTTGCATCTAAAATTTTGTGATATGATAGATTCTTGTTACTTCTACAAAATAATTGATTTTTAGAATTTTGCAACATTTGTAAATAGGATACTTTTAAATACTTCCTTCGCCTAAAAGAGGAATTGATTTAGCGGCTCTTTCTAAAAGGCGTGAATGCAAATAAAAAACATCCTCTGGATAAGCCTCATGGAACAAGCTTGGCTTCAGAATACACTAGATGATTGGCAAGGTAGAGTTACCGGGTGCACCACTAGCACCAAATGATTGGATGCACTAGATACTTTCCATGTGGCTCCTTATCATGCCTTTACCAAGGGTCGGTACATACACAACAATGTCATCTATGTCTAGGCTAAACCCGACAAACACCGGGCGTGCCGGGCTTGTAAAAGCCCGACCTTCCTTTCTCAAGCTAGAGCCGGTCCGAAGCCCGAAATACACCTCTATTTTCAAGCTCGATCCCGACCCAAAATCCAGCCCGAAGCCTGAAAGCTCGGCTTGGACGTAGTTTTCTACTGTACACACATGCAAGACCGACCTGAAGCCCGAAAGCCTGGTCCAAAATACAAAAGCCCAAGCGCGGCCTGAACTACCTTCTGAGCTACAAAACAATGCTCGAGTCCGACCTGAACGACAAGCCCAGCCTGACCCAACCCAGGTTTCTCGGGCCAGGCTTGGGCTAGGTCGTCGGGCCGGGCTATCCATGCCCGGGTCTAGTCTAGGCAATTGCGAGACCCTTGCAATGTCAAACATCTTGTTCAAAACTTTATATCTCGAAGGCTTTTGATTCTTGTGATAACCCACAAGCGTAGGGGGGCATTTGTAGCCTTTTTCGATAAATAAGAGTGTCGAACCCAACAATGAGTGAGGGGGTCCTGGATTAGGGGGTCTCCGGACAGCCGGACTATATCCTTTGGCCGGACTGTTGGACTATGAAGATACAAGATTGAAGACTTCGTCTCGTGTCCAGATGGGACTTTTACTTGGTGTAGAAGGCAAGCTAGGCAATACGGATATGTATATCTCCTCCTTTGTAACCGACCTTGTATAACCCTAGCCCCTTCCGGTGTCTATATAACCCGGAGGGTTTTAGTCCGTAGGACAACAACAATCATACCATAGGCTAGCTTTTAGGGTTTAGCCTCTCAGATCTCGTGGTAGATCAACTCTTGTAACACTCATATAATCAAGAATAATCAAGCAGGATGTAGGGTTTTACCTCATCAAGAGGGCCCGAACCTGGGTAAACATCGTGTCCCCTGTCTCCTATTACCATCCGCCTTAGACGCATAGTTCGGGACCCCCTACCCGAGATCCGCCAGTTTTGACACCGACATTGGTGCTTTCATTGAGAGTTCCACTGTGCCGTCGCCGTAAGGAAGGATGCCTCGTCTCGTTGTTAAAAACAACATTACCACCAGGGGAGCCCTGGCTGTCGGCCAAACTCTCCGGCTAGGCAGTTTCATCATGACCGCCCGTTCGGCTGCTGCACCGACGATGACTTCTCGGGTCATCGAGAACAGCCTCCACGTCGGCTCGGAATTTGCCGAGCAGATGGATCCAATGGAGCTCTCATCCCTAAACGAGCTCTTGGATCGCATCGCCGCCTTGGGAGTCGCTACGGACTATGATCGGATTGGGCTTAAACCCGGTCAAAGGGAGATTAACTCTCCACCGGTCACCCATCATATTGCGGTGGTGGAGGAACAATGCGGCGATTCTTCCTCTATCTTAAGGACTAACTATGTTCAGATTCCTGAGCTCTCCCAGCCGGATACCCGTTTATGGGAGGACTTCACCCAAGCCCTGAACCTAGAGTCAGGCGGCGGGCCAGACTTATCGGCCAACATCCCGAAACCCGAACTTCCAAGATTGGAAACTCCTCGGCCCCTGGGTCTCAGATCGGGTAAGGGTTTGGACTCAAAGCCACCCACCCACCCAAGCATAAACGATCTTTCCCACATCAGGCAAGCGCCCCAGGAAACAGTACATCATTATTGGGCCAGATTCCTCCTTGTGATGAACAAGGTTAAGGACTGTCGCGAGGAAGACGCAGTCTCATTTTTCTGCAATAATTGCACGGACAAGGGAATCCTTAACGCCATAAGTCGCCGTGACATATCACGCTTTGCTGACTTGGCGTCCATAGTACGAAAGTACTGTCCGATGGAAAGCGCCTGGAAAATCGAAACGAAATTTTGGGATAATCCGGCTCCGAATATACACCCAGTCCGAAGTAAAAGGGTGCACTATCATAAGACACCCGAGTTAATTACAAAGAAGCAAAGACCCTCTATAGGGCGTGGAACTGTATTGGAGGGATGGCTCAATGGACTCTGCAAAATTCATAGCACAACGGATACCATACCAACACACAGCCTTAGGGCATGTTGGGTACTCCGGCAGGTGGCCAAAAGTGGTGAGGATCTTCTCATCCCAGATGCAACAGAGCACCATCCCAGGGATAACAATACGGTATTAACAGTCTTTGAAACCTTCACATCAAATAATAGGCGCAAGCAAACACTCCGCAGCCTTGCCGAAATCTGCCACGTGGCAGCAATAAAACCATGGAGTGACACGGCTATTACCTTCAATGCCAGTGACGAACCTAAATTCCGAACAGCCCGAGCACCAGCTGCACTGGTCCTCAGTCCAATTGTGGACGGCTTTCGACTCACCAAAGTACTCATGGACGACGGCAATGGATTAAACCTCATCTATGAGGAAACTCTTCAAAAAATGGAAATAGACTGGAACCGCATTGAGCAAAGCAGCACAACCTTCAGAGGAATCATCCCCAGTCAGGAAGCACGCTGTGCTGGGAAAATCACACTAGATGTGGTATTCGGCACGCCGGAGAACTATAGGTCCGAAGAAATTACATTCCAACTGGCCCCGTTCAGTAGCGGATACCGCGCCCTTTTAGGGCGGGAGGCATTCACGATCTTCCAAGCTATACCCCATTACGGGTACATGAAGCTCAAAATGTCCGGGCCCAACGGAATCATCACTCTCACTAGTGATCCGGACACAACACTCCGCGCCGAAAACAAAACAACCGCATTGGCCCTTGAGGCATTATCCGAAGCCCTTGCGGCCGAGGAATTATCTGCGCTGCGCTCCACACTAGACATGGATGACGTGATACTTGACAAGAGATCCAAGTCCACCTCTTTTAAACCATCGGATGAAATAGTCAAATTCCAAGCCCACCCAACGGACCCTACAAAAATAGCCTCCATCGGGGCACAGTTAAACCCCGCCGTGGACGCCGCACTACGAGAGTTCCTGCGCAAGAATTGGGACATATTCGCCTGGCACCCCTCAGACATGCCAGGAATCCCACGCAGACTGGCCAAACACAGCCTTAATATTCTAAAGGTATTCAAGCCGGTCAAGTAGACTCTTCGGCGTTTCTCTGAACCTAAGAGACAAGCTATGGGAGAGGAACTAGCCAAGTTATTGGAGGCCGGATTCATTAGAGAAATAAAACACCCGGACTGGCTAGCGAACCTGGTGATGGTACCAAAGAAGGACAAATCCTGGCGCCTATGTGTCGATTTCAAGGACCTCAACAAGGCTTGCCCAAAGGATCCCTTCCCCCTCCCTCGCATCGATCAAATTATCGATGCTACCGCAGGACACGATTCATTGTGTTTCCTCGACGCATACTCCGGCTACCACCAAATCAAGATGGTTGAGTCCGACCAAGCCGCAACAGCATTTATCACACCATACGACCCCTTCTGTTTCAACACAATGCCTTTTAGGCTCAAAAACGCCGGTGCAACATATCAACGCATGATTCAGACATGTCTAGAGAAACAGATCGGCAAAACAGTAGAGACATATGTAGATGATGTGGTCGTCAAAACCAAACACGTCGACTCTCTAATAGACGACTTGAGGCTCACATTCGACAACCTCCGAACATACGACATCAAGCTCAATCTGGAAAAATGCGTTTTCGGTGTACCAACCGGAAAGCTCTTGGGTTTCATTGTCTCTAGTAGAGGAATTGAAGCAAATCCGGCCAAAATCCGAGCTCTGTCACAGTTGGCTATACCAATGGACCTCAAACAAATCCAAAAATTAACCGGATGTGTGGCGGCTCTAAGCCGCTTTATCTCCCGCTTAGGAGAAAAGGCATTACCCCTTTATCGCCTCCTTCGGCGCACTGAACACTTCGAGTGGACGGACGCTGCCACAGCCGGATTGGAAGAAATAAATGCCATACTGGCAACCAACCCAATCCTGGCCGCTCTAAACATCGGCGAACCAATGCTATTGTACATTGCGACAACTCATCAGGTTGTAAGCGCAGTGCTCGTCGTCGAACGAGAAACGGATGGACATAAATTCCCCCTTCAAAAGCCGGTATATTATGTATCCATTGTCCTCACTCCATGCAAATCACGGTACCCACATTATCAAAAGATAGCCTATGCGGTATTCATGGCATCCCAGAAGCTGCGACGCTACTTTCAAGAGTGTTAAATTACGGTAGCCTCAGAAGTACCACTTAATGATATTATAAATAACCGCGACGCCACGGGTCGGATTGCCAAATAGGCTATTGAGCTCCTCCCGTTCGACATAACATACAAACCCCGGCGAGCCATTAAATCGCAAGTATTGGCCGACTTTGTCGCCGAATGGACGGAAGCCGAACTCCCTAAAGAGTACGGCGCATACTCCAATTGGATCATGCACTTCGACGGCTCCAAAATGCTGGCCGGTCTGGGGGCTGGCGTCGTCCTGACGTCCCCAACCGGAGATACAGTTCAATACATACTACAGATATTGTATACAGACTCCAACAACACAGCCGAATACGAAGCCCTGTTACATGGTCTTCGGTTGGCAGTCTCCATGGGCATTCAACGCCTGGAGGTGCGTGGGGATTCGAACCTCGCAATATCCCAAATAAATGGAGACTTCGATGCCAAGGATCCGAAGATGGCAGCCTATCGCAACACTGTCCTAAAGATGTCAGCTCGGTTCAAGGGGCTCGAATTTCACCATGTGGCTTGGGAAAACAATCAGGCGGCGGATATCCTCGCCCGCATCGGTGCAAAACGCGATGCGGTCCCCCCAACATCTTTTTGGAGAGGTTGTTTAAGCCATCCGCGGTATGGGAAGGGGACACCGGTAACAATAGTCCGGACCCGGCCAAAACGCCCGATACCGAACATTCTGACATAATCGGAGGCTCTGCCACCGAAATAACACCTTCAGCCCACGTAATAATGGCCATCATCGCCCCTTGGACAGAACCATTCCTGGCCTACCTAACTAGGCAGGAACTTCCCGAGGACCAAAATGAGGCACGCTGCATAGTGCAGCGATCTAAAGCCTACAGGGTCCATGAGGGAGAGCTGTATAAAAAAGCACTACCGGAGTCCTTCAAAGGTGCATCTCCGAAGAGGAAGGGCGGAAGCTTTTGGCAGAAATTCACGCCGGACTCGGCGGCCACCACGCCGCAGCCCGGGCCCTTGTAAGCAAGGCCTTCCATACAGGTTTTTATTGGCCGACGGCCTGGGTAGATGCACAGGACTTGGTCCAACGATGCGTCAGTTGCCAGCTTTTTGCAAACCAAAGCCACATGCCACCCACCGCCCTCCAAACAATCCCCATTACCTGGCCCTTCGCGGTCTGGGGGCTTGACATGATTGGACCCCTTAAAGGGGGAACCCATAAGAAAAAATACTTACTGTTCATGGTGGATAAATTCACCAAATGGATAGAAGCCAAACCTGTTAAAACGGCCGAATCCGGACCGGTGATAGACTTCATATCCGGTGTTGTACACCGTTATGGTGTCCCCCACAGCATCATCACTGACAACGGCACGAACTTCACGGCCGACGAGGTAAAACTCTGGTGTAGCAACATGGGCATTAAGCTCGATTATGCCTCTGTCTATCACCCACAAACCAACGGTCAAGTCGAGCGAGCAAATGGTCTTATCATGAGCGGCATCAAACCCAGATTCATGAGGTCCTTAAAGGAGTCTAACACGCACTGGGTAGAGGAGCTCGACTCCTTACTCTGGGGGCTGCGGACCACGCCGAACCGTATGACCGGACACACACCCTTCTTTATGGTGTACGGCGTAGAGGCGGTTCTGCCCTGTGACATAATTCATGACTCACTTCGAGTGCGCATGTACGAAGAAAGAGAAGCCGAGCTCGACCGGTAGAACAGTCTGGACACCCTGGAGGAGGAGCGCGACGTGGCAAAAGCCTGTTCCGCATTCTATCAGCAACAGGCTCGCAGATACCAAAGCAGAGAAGTACGGGCCAAAACTTATAACGTTGGTGAGCTAGTTCTATGCCTACCGGAGAAGAAAAAGACCAAGCTCGAGCCCAAATGGGAAGGTCCCTTCATTATTGACCAAGTTCTGACTGGTGGAGCGTACCGTCTACGGGATGCATCGAATAATCGACTTGAGCCGAACCCATGGAACGCAGCCAGGCTCCAAAGATTCTACGCCTAGTGCCAGACTCTATGTGCGTCTCCTTCCTCTGTCCATTTTTTGTATATACATCATCTGTCTTTTTTCTCTTCCTTTCTTTTATTTCATTCTTTCTCAAGGCCTTCAAGGGCCAACTTGTGCCTTGCTTGCACACTATTGACACGCTAACCACGCTCATTATACCTGGGGGCTTCTTACATAGAAGCTTAATTATTTATCTGGGCTTCATGCCCCGCACATGTGTTATTCTTCCGCATGTACCTTTTCTTCGCCATTATATGCATCGATATGACTTAAGTTTTGGCCAAGCTGGGTTGCCTGGCTCTTGTATTTATGCCCTACATTCCCGTTAATTTGGCTAGGACATAAGGGGAGCACCTCTGCGATTGTTACTGCCAGGTCAGCGGATGTGTACCTCAGACTGGGTGAAGCCGAAAGCTAGCGTTCTTAAGGGAATATTCGGTCGGTGAACAAAAGATGATTTTTATTTACTTTCCATATGTGCCCCCAGATGTTTTTACTTGCGTCTCCTCTCGCAGTCCGGACATGCACTTTAGGGCATGCGTACCCAGGGAAAGGAACCCTTAACGGAACTATTCTCCATGGAAGATGTTTCTTACTACCCATGTAATATAACATAACTAGTTGGATACTTGTCTGTTCAAGCACTAATGACCCGTACGCCTGGTTTCCACGCATACCCCGGTTCTTATATAACTAAGCGGGTATTCGGATACACTCCAGACTATTGGGTCCCGATGTTGAAGCGAAAAGGTCTGCCATGACAAATGATTTACAATCCGGCTAGAAGGCATTATACATGTCACTTTAATTACATAGTCATGTAGACTGACTAAATTCCTCTTCTATACCATCCAACAGGCTGTCTAGCCTACAATCCTGTTGGGAATACTTTGCGGCTAATTCTACTTGCCCATACACTAAGCTAACGGGGATCTCTTTCCCATCGGGCCCCACAGGCCCAACCTCGGCCATGTGGTTTGGGTCAGCCTTGGTATACCGCGTCTTCACCATGGCCCAGGCTTCCCTGGCACCTTGACGGCAGGTCGATATCTTCCATAATCGGAAGCGCCGCCGTGCTCCCTTGAGCTTCTCCGCAAGCTCTCCAATGCCTTCTGGCAGGGAGACGGATGGCCACAAGGCCTGGGTAATATCTTGCATCACCTGCCGAACTTGTTCGTGCAGTTGTGAGAGCTCGGGTAGAAGATCACCCGCAGATCCGGGCATCTCCTCCGCGGGACGACCCGTCAGCATACCTGCAGACATAACTCTGTTACCCGGCTTCTCCGTCGCACCCTTTTAATGGTTCGTTCAAGCACTTACTGAAATTGCCGCGTCGAAGCCGCTTATTCTCCTTCTCGGAGTCCGCAAGCTGGGCTCGAACATCTTTTAGTTCCATGCTCAGTTTGGTATTGGCGTCTTGGAGATTGTTTTTCTCCAGCCTGACCTTAGGCAGCACGCGTTCGCCAGCCTTTAGCTGTCGTACGACATGCTGGTCCTCCGGATTCTCTCTGGAGTCATCTGCAATATCTACTGTTAGATCTGCAGCCATGTCGCACACCATATGGTACCTATCATTCTTTGAAACAAATGTTACCAGCTGGGGACTTTTCAGGTTCCTTCAATGCGGAAATAGCAGCCCGAAGTTGGGTCTTGCATTCCTCCAGCTCTTGTGACAGTCGAGTATTCTTCTCTGTAAGAACCTGCACAATAAATGATCCTTAAATCAGTTGTGCCAACTGTTTCAAGTCTCAGGGGCTACTCATACATATAATCATCAGATTCGCTTACCCGTACATCCCTTACATACTGGTCCATGGCTCTGGCTAGACCATTTTGAGCAGCACGGAGGTACGCATCTCCAGAATTGAAGGCATCAAATGCCTTTGGTGAGAAGCAAGCGTCACAGAGTACGGCCCGGCGACGCCTATGATTCATGGCGCTCTCCACTTCTGAATTTGTAGCGGACAGTCTATCCGCATCCTCTGTAGGAGGAGTATCCGGCGTCCGCCCCATGTAGGCATCCGCCTCTATGTCCGGCCCTGGAGCTCGACTGGTGGAAGCATGGTCGGCAGCCTCTCCAGACATATTTCGGTGAGCGTTTTTTCTATTAAAGAAACATGGACGTCATTACATTTTGAGAAAGATGACAACCACGAAGCGGGGTTTTTGTCATACCTCTGCGCCGGCGTCTCCGTCCTGACCGCCTTCCTTTTTGGCCTACCCGACCTCGGTGCCTCTTGTTGGCGAGTTGATGCGGGTTCGGCATGGCGTCCCGAATGCCATCCTTGTCAAACACCATATGTATATGGTAGGTGAAGTGTCTAAAAGGGGATCCTAGTTTTTGGAGTTGGGATTTTGGTTTTTCTTACGTGCGACGCAGGGAGCAGTCCGGGATAGTCGGCCGTAATGGCCACCATGGCGTCATCACAGCTCAATTGATAGAACTGCCTGCCTATCACCTCCACGAATATGTCCGGATCTTCTTTGAGTCCGGGACCGAGGGCCCGATCAGGGTCCTCTAGTTGTGGAGATGGGCTGTTGACCTCCCTTACGGTTTTTCGCTGTTCCTGCCGTAAAATGGCAAGGTGAGTACCTACGACAAAGAATGCAGGAAGAATGGGAGTAAGGAGATATAACTCACCCAGCTTGGTGGGTTGTACATGGAGAATCCATCCCGTGGCTTGATGCGGATGAACTCCTCTTCCTCTCCCTTGAACAACTCGGACAGAATTTTTGCTAAAGCAGCAGTGGTGTCCGGACCCTTACGCCCGGAACGGGTGTCATCATCTTCCCCGTTAAAACACCACAGGGGGTGCCCTTGATATTGAAGTGGCTGCACTCCCCGCATTATGCATATTGACATAACCTCGATTACTGTCAATCCTGATTGAGCCAACGCTTTAATCCAGTTCATCACGTAAAGGACTTCCCCGTTGTCTTCCTCCTGGGGGCTCCGTGGGCACCAGCTTCGGCGTTTCTTCAGAGGAGCATTGTTGAACACAGGAAGACCCCGCCGATCAGGGTCCGGAAGGGGGGCGTCCTCCATATAAAACCATTCCGAAGGCCAGTCTTCGGACGTCTTCTTCGGAGTACCGGACAGGTATCCGGTTTCGGCAATGCGCCATATTTCGGCTCCGCCCACTTGATAAAGTGACCCTTCCATGTGCGGGGGACGAGGCAAAATAACCTTTTCCATAGCTCGAAATGAGCCTCACAGCCCAGGAATAACTCGCAAAGGGCAACATAGCCGGCGATGTGTAATATGGAAGCAGGGGTGAAATTATGCAGTTGGAGGCCGTAAAACTCCAGGAGTATGCGGAGGAACGGATGAATCGGAAATCCGTGTCCCCTTAATAAGTAAGGAACAGGGCACACCGCTCCCCCGTAGAGGGGCCGGGGAAGCTCTCCGCTTGCTCCCCGCCATTGTAGGTGGCGAGCCCGGCTCGGACAGGAACCATATACGCTGGAGGGAGAAATCCCTGAGTCTGCAGTTCGACTAATCGACTGTGTGAGACAGAACATCTCTCCCAATCGCCGGGCTTAGGGCTACGGGGGCGAGAGGAGGAGCTGCGGTGGTCGGCCATGTTGGAGTGGATTTTTCCGAAGCGCGCTCCGATGGATTCTCGCAGTGGGAGGATGGTATGGATTGGATCTAAGAATCCCCATCCCTTTAATAGACAATCTATTTATCTGGCTAGGGGGGCGAATGTAAAAACGCCCTGGCTCCTCGTATTCATTCGACGCGTGGAAGATAGCCCTTATTGGGCACAGAAGCCAAGAAGTCCAACATTTATGGTACCAGACACTACTTGACAAACATTCAAAATTTGGAGAAGAACCCGTCTTGTAATGCCAAAGACAATACTGCGTGTCGGACTTGACGTCATTGAAGCCTGGTTCAGGGGCTACTGAGGGGTCCTGGATTAGGGGGTCTCCGGACAGCCGGACTATATCCTTTGGCCGGATTGTTAGACTATAAAGATACAAGATTGAAGACTTCGTCTCGTGTCCGGATGGGACTTTTACTTGGCGTAGAAGGCAAGCTAGGCAATATGGATATGTATATCTCCTCCTTTGTAACCGACCTTGTGTAACCCTAGCCCCCTCCGGTGTCTATATAAACCGGAGGGTTTTAGTCTGTAGGACAACAACAATCATACCATAGGTTAGCTTTTAGGGTTTAGCCTCTCAGATCTCATGGTAGATCAACTCTTGTAACACTCATATCATCAAGAATAGTCAAGCAGGACGTAGGGTTTTACCTCCATCAAGAGGGCCCGAACCTGGGTAAACATCGTGTCCCCTGTCTCCTGTTACCATCTGCCTTAGACGCACAGTTCGGGACCCCCTACCCGAGATCCGCCGGTTTTGACACCGACAATGAGCTAAAGGTAGAACAAATATTCCCTCAAGTTCTATCGACCACCGACACAACTCTATGCACACTTAACTTTTGCTTTACCTAGAACAAGAATAAAACTAGAAGTACTTTGCAAGAATAAAACTACGAATAAATTGCAAGATAATAAAGTTAGTTGTTTAGTAGATAGCTTTTTGTAAGACAAGAAGGTTAGATAACTAGACCGGTAATCGTTGTTGCAATTTATATGAGGGAGAGGCATGATCTAACATATTTTCCGTACTTGGATCATATGCACTTATGATTGGAACTCTAGCAAGCATCTGCAGCTACCAAAGATTATTAAGGTAAAACCCAACCATAGCATTAAGTATCAAGTCCTCTTTACTCCCATACGCAACAACCCCCTTACTCGGGTATAAGTTCCTTTCACTCTTGCCGCCCACTATAAGAGAATCATGAACGTATTGCAACACCCTACAGCGGGGATCTCTCACATTTGCGCGACACGGAGGGCACCATAGGATAGCACCAAAATAAAATATACAACTCAAACTAATCATGATCATCAATCAGCCAATAGGACAAAACAGATCTACTGAAACATCATAGGATAACCACATATCATTGGATAACAATATCTAGTGTTGAGAACCATGTTTAAATAGAGAATTGCAGTGGGAATAGAGAGGTTACATTGTTGCATAGAGGGGGATAAACTTGGTGTTGAAGGTAGCAAGATTGTTGATGTAGATCGCCATCACGATCCTTGCCCCAGCGGCACTCCGGCACCATCGGGAGAGAGGAGGAGAGAGCCCCCTCGTCCTTCTTCTTCCTTGGCCTCCCCCCTAGATGGGAGGAGAGTCCCCCCTCTGGTCCATGGTCTCCATGGAGGCGGAGGGACGAGAGCCCCTCCTAGATTGGATCTATCTCTCTGTTCTCTTCTATTTTGGGTTCCTGTTTTTTGGCCCTTTAGTGTTGCTTAATTCCCGGAGACCCGCAACTCCGATTGCGCTGAAATTTTTACACATTTTTTCATAAATTATCTTCCTTGCGGTGAAAGAAGGGTCCCAACCGACTTACAGGGTGCCCAATAGGCACTGCCATGTGCCAGGGGGTATGGGCCGCACCCTGGTGGGTAGTGGAGGCTGTGGGCCTCCATTTGTGTTGATTCCACCTCCCAAAATTCACATATATTCCAAAATAAATCTCCGTAAATTTTTATCGCATTTGGATTTCGTTTGATATGGATATTCTGCGAAACAAAAAACATTCAACAAACAGGAACTCGCACTAGGCACTGTATCAATATGTTAGTTCCAAAAAATAATATAAAATGCTGCCAAAAATATATAAAGTTGTATAATATCGGCATGGAACAATAAAAAATTATAGATACGATGGAGACGTATCATCTTGCTGTAAGTGATGGAAGCAAACTGATATAGTCCAAATGGTGGTTGAATATGCACCATGCTTGCTAGGTAAACAAGATGGAACGTGGGCAATGGAAACATTATTGTTCCCATCTCTTGTATTCGATACTTGCGATAGGGCGCCATTGTTGCCGCTTCCCTTTGTGCTAGCGATGCATGTCTTAACATCCCATTTTTGGAAAGCACAATAAATGCAATTCCTCCAAAGCATTGTCAGAAAACATATGAGATGTGGAGATTCCATCTATGTCGGTGACATTACGATCTTCCTTAGACCTTTGTGAGAATGTGCTACAAGCGGTGAAAGTAATTTTCGGTCTCTTTGGTGGGGCCATTATCCTGAAAATCAAGGATATCCAAAAGCAGCATCTTACCCATTGCATGTGAAGATGAAAACATTTCTATAATCTAGAACATCTTAGGTTGCTAGTTAAGCTCATTCCATGCACTTACCTTGGTATGCCCTTGTTGGACAAGTGACTTACGTGTGTGGACTACCAACCTATTTTGGAGAAGGTTACAATCTCTCAGCATTGGAAGCCGAAGCACGCTTCACTAGGAGGGAGGTGGATCTTTGATGATATTTGTGATATCATCCATGCCCTCCTTTGAGATGATTATCTTGGATCTGTCTCTATATTTTGAAAAGAAAAATTTGAAGTAGTAACCCTCCTTCCCTTGGTTTGGCAATGATACGGTCTCTATCACCAAATACCCAATCAACCGGTTTCAAAGCAAAGTGTTGCCCCTTCTGAAGGAAATATGCCCTAGAGGCAATAATAAAGTTGTTATTTATATTTCCTTATATCATGATAAATGTTTATTATTCATGCTAGAGTTTTATTAACTGGAAACTTAGTACATGTCTGAATACATAGACAAATAGAGTGCCACTAGTATGCCTCTACTTGACTAGCTCGTTGAATCAATGATGGTTATGTTTACTGACCATAGACATGAGTTGTCATTTGATTAACGGGATCACTTCATTAGAGAATGATGTGATTGACTTGACCCATCCGTTAGCTTAGCACGATGATCATTTAGTTTGTTGCTATTGCTTTCTCCATAACTTATACATGTTCCTATGACTATGAGATCATACAACTCCCGAATACCGGAGGAACACTTAGTGTGCTGTCAAACATCACAACGTAATTGGGTGACTATAAAGATGCTCTGCAGGTGTCTCCGATGGTGTTTGTTGAGTTGGCATAGATCAAGATTAGGATTTGTCACTCCGAGTATCGGAGAGGTATCTTGATACGTCTCCAATGTATCTATAATTTTTTATTGTTCCATGCTATTATATTATCAACTTTGGATGTTTATGAGCTTTATTATGCACTTTTATATCATTTTTGGGACTAACCTATTAACCCAGAGCCCAGTGCCAGTTTCTGTTTTACCTTGTTTTAGGGTTTCGAAGAAAAGGAAAATCAAACGGAGTCCAATTGACCTGAAACTTCATGGAACTCATTTTTGGAAGGAAAGATGTCCAGAAGACTTGAAGTGCACGTAAGGGAAGCTTCGAGGAGGCCAAGAGGTAGGGGGCGCGCCCTCCACCCCCGTGGGCCCCTCGTGGCCCCCCTGACGTACCTCTTTCACCCATATATACCCACGTACCCTAAAACTATCGAGGAGGACAATAGATCAGGAGTTCCGCCGCTAGAAGCCTCCGTAGCCACCGAAAGCCAATCTAGACCCGTTCCGGCACCCTGCCGGAGGGGCAATCCCTCTCCGGTGGCCCTCTTCATCATCCCGGTGCTCTCCATGACGAGTAGGGAGTAGTTCTCCCTCGGGGCTGAGGGTATGTACCAGTAGCTATGTGTTTGATCTCTCTCTCGTGTTCTTGAGATGATACGATGTTGATGTATCGCGAGCTTTGCTATTATATTTGGATCCTATGATGTTTCTTCCCCCCTCTACTCTCTTGTAATGAATTGAGTTTCCCTTTTGAAGTTATCTTATCGGATTGAGTCTTTAAAGATTTGAGAACACTTGATGTATGTCTTGCCGTGCGTATCTGTGGTGACAATGGGATACCACGTGATTCACTTGATGTATGTTTTGGTGATCAACTTGCGGGTTCCGCCCATGAACCTATGCATAGGGGTTGGCACACGTTTTCGTCGCGATTCTCTGGTAGAACTTTGGGGCACTCTTTGAGGTCCTTTGTGTTAGTTGAATAGATGAATCTGAGATTGTGTGATGCATATCGTATAATCATACCCACGGATACTTGAGGTGACATTGGAGTATCTAGGTGACATTAGGGTTTTGGTTGATTTGTGTCTTAAGGTGTTATTCTAGTACGAACTCTAGGGCTGTTTGTGACACTTATAGGAATAGCCCAACGGATTGATTGGAAGGAATAACTTTGAGGTGGTTTCGTACCCTACCATAATCTCTTCGTTCATTCTCCGCTATTAGTGACTTTGGAGTGACTCTTTGTTGCATGTTGAGGGATAGTTATGTGATCCAATTATATTAGTATTGTTGAGGGAACTTACACTAGTGAAAGTATGAACCCTAGGCCTTGTTTACTATCATTGCAATACCGTTTACGCTCACTTTTATCATTAGTTACCTTGCTGTTTTTATAATTTCAGATTACAAATACCTTTATCTACTATCCATATTGCACTTGTATCACCATCTCTTCGCCGAACTAGTGCACCTATACAATTTACCATTGTATTGGGTGTGTTGGGGACACAAGAGACTCTTTGTTATTTGGTTGCAGGGTTGCTTGAGAGAGACCATCTTCATCCTACGCCTCCTACGGATTGATAAACCTTAGGTCATCCACTTGAGGGAAATTTGCTACTGTCCTACAAACCTCTGCACTTGGAGGCCCAACAACGTCTATAAGAAGAAGGTTGTGTAGTAGACATCAAGCTCTTTTCTGGCGCCGTTGCCGGGGAGGTGAGTTCTTGAAGGTATATCTTTAGATCTTGCAATCGAGTCTTTTAGTTTCTTGTTTTATCACTAGTTTAGTCTATAAAAGAAAACTACAAAAAAATATGGAATTAAGGATGCCTCATATGCTTCACCTTTTTAATATCTATCATGAAAATAAGGATTCCGATAATTGTGCTCAAGTGCTAGAGGAAGAATGCATTAGAATGTTTGGCACTAATTCTTTGAATGATGAGCATGATTGCAATGTTGTTAGTATGAATTCCTTGAATATCTATTATGCTAATGATATGCAAAGCCACAAGCTTGGGGAAGCTATGTTTGATGAAGATGATATTTTTTGTCCCCCAAGTTTTGATGAGCAAATTTATTATGATGAAAGCATGCCTCCTATTTATGATGATTATATTGATGAAAGTGGATTTGGAGTGGTCATGATTTTATTTTGTGATGAATCCACTATTCCGGAAGAGGTTCCAATTGATTATGAGAACAAAGTTGCTATCTATGATGATTATTGTGATGACTTGTATGCTATAAAGAACAATGATATCCATGAAACTTTTCATCATGATTTTAGTTTTCAATTGGATTGTGCCTCACATGATAATTATTTTGTTGAGTTTGCTCCCACTATTATTCATGA
This sequence comes from Triticum dicoccoides, assembly GCF_002162155.2. Lineage (NCBI taxonomy): Eukaryota > Viridiplantae > Streptophyta > Magnoliopsida > Poales > Poaceae > Triticum > Triticum dicoccoides. The sequence continues at coordinate 552,650,813 of NC_041390.1, forward strand.
GAAGAAATTTGCTTATGTGGAGAGTAATAAAAATTCTATGCTTGTAGATCATGAAAATAATGCTTTATGTGATATTTATATTGTTGAATTCATTCATGATGCTACTGAAAATTATTATGAGGGAGGAATATATACTTGTAGGAATTGCAATAATATCAAGTCTCCTCTCTATGTGCTTAAAGTTTTGAAGTTATGCTTGTTTTACCTTCCTATGCAAGTTGATTCTTGTTTCCATAAGTTGTTTGCTCACAAAAATCCCTATGCATAGGAAGTGGGTTAGACTTAAATGTGCTAGTCATATTCTTCATGATGCTCTCTTTATGTTTCAATTCTTATCTTTTATGTGAGCATCACGGAAATCATCATGCCTAGCTAGGGGCGTTAAACGATAGCGCTTGTTGGGAGGCAACCCAATTTTAATTTTATTCCTTGCCTTTTGTTCCTGTTTAGTAATAAATAATTCATCTAGCCTCTGCTTAGATGTGGTTTTATGTTTTTAATTAGTGTTTGTGCCAAGTAGAACCTTTGGGAAGACTTGGGGAAAGTCTTGTTGATCATGCTGTCAAAAACAGAAACTTTAGCACTCTTGAGAATTGCTGCCATTTTTATTTGGAGAGTGCTATTTAGTTAATTCTTTTTTCAGATGATTAATAGATAAATTCCTCAGGTCAAGCAATTTATTTGAGAATTTTATGAGTTCCATAAGTATACGTTTGATCCAGATTACTACAGAATGTTCTGTTTTTGACAGATTCTGTTTTCATCGTGTTGTTTGCTTATTTTGATGAATCTATGAGTAGTATCGGAGGGTATAAACCATAGAGAAGTTGGAATACAGTAGGTTTAACACCAATATAAATAAAGAATGAGTTCATTACATTACCTTGAAGTGGTGTTTTGTTTTCTTTCGCTAACGGAGCTTACGAGTTTTCTATTAAGTTTTGTGTTGTGAAGTTTTCAAGTTTTGGGTAAAGATTTGATGGACTATGGAATAAGGAGTGGCAAGAGCCTAAGCTTGGGGATGCCCAAGGCACCCCAAGGTAATATTCAAGGATAGCCAAGAGCCAAAGCTTGGGGATTCCCCGGAAGGCATCCCCTCTTTCGTCTTCGTTCATCGGTAACTTTACTTGGAGCTATATTTTTATTCACCACATGATATGTGTTTTGCTTGGAGCGTCAATTTATTTTGTTAGGATTTTCTTTCTGTTATTTAGAACAATGTTTTGCATCTTTTATTTCAATAAAAGTGGCATTGATAGCCTTTACTATGCCTATTTTAGAAGTCCACATGTTTCTGTTTGAAAACAGAAAGTTTACCGCCGTTGCAATAATTACCTAGAAAATTAAGAATGTGATAAAATGTTGAAACCTTTTTCATATTAAGATATGATAAATTTACTACAGTGGGAATTTTCTTTAATAATTTTTGGAGCTAGGGAAGTATGGATGTTGCTGCATTCTTTACAGACTGTCCTGTTTAGGCAGATTGCTGTTATGTTTGCATTGTTTGCATATGTTTGCTTCTTTAATGATTCTATTTGAGGATAGGACTATTAAATATGCAGAGGCATTTATTATTCAATGTTGAATAATAATTTTAGTGATTTGATACAGTAGAGTATGATAAGGTTTTTGCAATGGTTTATACTAACTTATCTCACAAGTCCTTGTTGAGTTTTGTGTGGATGAAGCTTTTGAGATTTAGGGAGACTGTGATATGAGAGGAATTAAGGAGTCACAAAATATCAAGCTTGGGGATGCCCAAGGCATCCCAAGATAATATTTCAAGAAGTCTCAAGCATCTAAGCATGGGGATGCCCTGGTTGGCATCCCACCTTTCTTCTTCAACAACTATCGGTTAGTATCGGTTGATCCTAAGTTTTTGCTTCTTCACATGATGTTTGCTATTCTTAGATGTCATTTTATTTTGCTTTGCTTGCTGTTTGAGTAAAATACCAAGATCTGAAATTCTTAAATGTTAGATAGTCTTCACATAGTTGCATAACTATTCGACTACTCGTTGATCTTCACTTATATCTTTCGGAGTAGTTTGTCGTTTGCCCTAGTGCTTCACTTATATATTTTTAGAGCACGGTGGTAGTATTATAGAAATAGATGAACTCTCATGCTTCACTTATATCATTTTGAGAGTTTTAAATAGCATGGTAATTTGCTTAAATAATCCTAATATGCTAGGCATCCAAGAATAGTAAAAACTTTCATATAGAGTATTGAATACTAAGAGAAGTTTGATGCTTGATGATTGTTTTAAAATATGGAGATGGTGATATTAGAGTCATGCTAGTTGAGTAGTTGTGAATTTGAGAAATACTTGTGTTGAAGTTTGTGATTCCCGTAGCATGCACGTATGGTGAACCGTTATGTGATGAAGTCGGAGCATGATTTATTTATTGATTGTCCTCCTTATGAGTGGCGGTCGGGGACGAGCGATGGTCTTTTCCTACCAATCTACCCCCCTAGGAGCATGCGCGTAGTACTTTGTTTCGATAACTGATAGATTTTTGCAATAAATTTGTGAGTTCTTTATGACTAATGTTGAGTCCATGGATTATACGCACTCTCACCCTTCCACCATTGCTAGCCTCTCTAATATCGCTCACCTTTCGCCGGTATCATACACCCACCATATACCTTCCTCAAAACAGCCACCATACCTACCTATTATGGCATTTCCATAGCCACTCCGAGATATATTGCCATGCAACTTTCCACAGTTCCGTTTATTATGACACGCTTCATCATTGTCATATTGATTTGCATGATCATGTAGTTGACATTGTATTTGTGGCAAATCCACCATTCATAATTCTTTCATACATGTCACTCATGAGTCATTGCACATCCCGGTACACCGCCGGAGGCATTCATATAGAGTCATATCTTGTTCTAAGTATCGAGTTGTAATTCTTGAGTTGTAAGTAAATAAAAGTGTGATGATCATCATTATTAGAGCATTGTCCCAGTGAGGAAAGGATGATGGAGACTATAATTCCCCCATAAGTCGGGATGAGACTCCGGACGAAAATAAATAAAAGAGGCCAAAGAAGCCCAAATAAAAAAGAGAGAGAAAAGAGGCCATAAAAAGAGAGAAAAGGCCCAAATAAAAAAAATAAAAAATGAGAGGAAAAGAGAGAAGGGGTAATGCTACTATACTTTTACCACACTTGTGCTTCAAAGTAGCACCATGATCTTCATGATAGAGAGTCTCCTATGTTGTCACTTTCGTATACTAGTGGGAATCTTTCATTATAGAACTTGGCTTGTATATTCCAATGATGGGCTTCCTCAAAATGCCCTAGGTCTTCGTGAGCAAGCAAGTTGGATGCACACCCACTAGTTTCTTTTGTTGAGCTTTCATACATTTATAGCTCTAGTGCATCCATTGCATGGCAATCCCTACTCACTCACATTGATATCTATTGATGGGCATCTCCATAACCCGTTGATGTGAGACTATCTTTTCCTTTTTGTCTTCTCCACAACCACCATTCTATTCCACCTATAGTGCTATGTCCATGGCTCACGCTCATGTATTGCGTGAAGATTGAAAAAGTTTGAGAACATCAAAAATATGAAACAATTGCTTGGTTTGTCATCGGGGTTGTGCATGATTTAAATATTTTGTGTGGTGAAGATGGAGCATAGCCAGACTATATGATTTTGTAGGGATAGCTTTCTTTGGCCATGTTATTTTGAGAAGACATGATTGCTTAGTTAGTATGCTTGAAGTATTATTATTTTTATGTCAATATTAAACTTTTGTCTTGAATCTTATGGATCTGAACATTCTTGCCACAATAAAGAAAATTACTTAGAGAAATATGTTAGGTAGCATTCCACATCAAAAATTCTGTTTTTATCATTTACCTACTCGAGGACGAGCGGGAATTAAGCTTGGGGATGCTGATACGTCTCCAATATATCTATAATTTTTGATTGTTCCATGCTATTATATTATCAACTTTGGATGTTTATGGGCTTTATTATGCACTTTTATATCATATTTGGGACTAACCTATTAACCCAGAGCCCAGTGCCAGTGCCAATTTCTGTTTTTACCTTGTTTTAGGGTTTCGAAGAAAAGGAAAATCAAACGGAGTCCAATTGACCTGAAACTTCACGAAACTCATTTTTGGAAGGAAAGAAGCCTGGAAGACTTGAAGTGCACGTAAGGGAAGCTTCGAGGAGGCCACGAGGTAGGGGGGAGCCCACCCCCCTAGGGCGCGCCCTCCACCCTCGTGGGCCCCTCGTGGCCCCCCTGACGTACCTCTTTCACCCATATATATGCACGTACCCTAAAACTATCGAGGAGGACAATATATCAGGAGTTCCGCCGCCAGAAGCCTCCGTAGCCACCGAAAGCCAATCTAGACCCGTTCCAGCACCCTGCCGGAGGGGGCAATCCCTCTCCGGTGGCCATCTTCATCATCCCGGTGCTCTCCATGACGAGGAGGGAGTAGTTCTCCCTCGGGGCTGAGGGTATGTACCAGTAGCTATGTGTTTGATCTCTCACTCGTGTTCTTGAGATGATACGATGTTGATGTATCGTGAGCTTTGCTATTATATTTTGATCCTATGATGTTTCTTCCCCCCTCTACTCTCTTGTAATGAATTGAGTTTCCCTTTTGAAGTTATCTTATCGGATTGAGTCTTTAAAGATTTGAGAACACTCGATGTATGTCTTGCCGTGCGTATCTGTGGTGACAATGGGATACCACGTGATTCACTTGATGTATGTTTTGGTGATCAACTTGCGGGTTCCGCCCATGAACCTATGCATAGGGGTTGGCACACGTTTTCGTCATGATTCTCCGGTAGAACTTTGGGGCACTCTTTGAGGTCCTTTGTGTTGGTTGAATAGATGAATCTGAGATTGTGTGATGCATATCGTATAATCATACCCACGGATACTTGAGGTGACATTGGAGTATCTAGGTGACATTAGGGTTTTGGTTGATTTGTGTCTTAAGGTGTTATTCTAGTACGAACTCTAGGGCTGTTTGTGACACTTATAGGAATAGCCCAACGGATTGATTGGAAAGAATAACTTTGAGGTGGTTTCGTACCCTACCATAATCTCTTCGTTCGTTCTCCGCTATTAGTGACTTTGGAGTGACTCTTTGTTGCATGTTGAGGGATAGTTATGTGATCCAATTATGTTAGTATTGTTGAGGGAACTTACACTAGTGAAAGTATGAACCCTAGGCCTTGTTTACTATCATTGCAATACCGTTTACGCTCACTTTTATCATTAGTTACCTTGTTGTTTTTATAATTTCAGATTACAAATACCTTTATATGCTATCCATATTGCACTTGTATCACCATCTCTTCGCCGAACTAGTGCACCTATAAAATTTACCATTGTATTGGGTGTGTTAGGGACACAAGAGACTCTTTGTTATTTGGTTGCAGGGTTGCTTGAGAGAGACCATCTTCATCCTACGCCTCCTATGGATTTATAAACCTTAGGTCATCCACTTGAGGGAAATTTGCTACTGTCCTACAAACCTCTGCACTTGGAGGCCCAACAACGTCTACAAGAAGAAGGTTGTGTAGTAGACATCATATCTCTGGGCCTTCTCGGTAATGCACATCACTATAAGCCTTGCAAGCAATGTGACTAATGAGTTAGTTGCGGGATGATGCATTACGGGACGAGTAAAGAGACTTGCCGGTAACGAGATTGAACTAGGTATTGAGATACCGACGATCGAATCTCGGGCAAGTAACATACCGATGACAAAGGGAACAACGTATATTGTTGTGCGGTTTGACCGATAAATATCTTTGTAGAATATGTAGGGACCAATATGAGCATCCATGTTCCGCTATTGGTTATTGACCGGAGATGAGTCTCGGTCATGTCTACATAGTTCTCGAACCCGTAGGGTCCGCACGCTTAACGTTCGGTGATGATCGGTATTATGAGTTTATGTGTTTTGATGTACTGAAGGTAGTTCGGAGTGCCGGATATGATCACGGACATGACGAGGAGTCTCGAAATGGTCGAGACATAAAGATCGATATATTGGAAGCCTATGTTTGGACATCGGAATGGTTCCGAATGAGTTCGGGCATTTTTTGGAGTACCGGGAGGTTACCGGAACCCCCCGGGGAGTATATGGGCCTTATTGGGCCTTAGTGGAAAAGAGGAGAGGAAAGGAAAAGGTGGGAGGCGCGCCCCCTAGCCCAATCCGAATTGGGAAGGGGCCGCCCCCCTTTCCTTTCCCCTCTCCTCCCCTTCCTTCTCTCCTACTCCTACTACTTGGAAGGGGGGAATCCTACTCTCGGTCAGAGTAGGACTCCCCTAGGGCGCGCCATAGAGGGCCGGACCTCCCCCCTCCTCCACTCCTTTATATACGGGGGAGGGGGCACCCCATAGACACACAAGTTGATCATTGATCTCTTAGCCGTGTGCGGTGCCCCCTCCACCATAATCCACCTCGGTTATATCATAGCGGTGCTTAGGCGAAGCCCTGTTCTGGTAGCATCATCATCACCGTCATCACGCCGTCGTGCTGACGAAGCTCTACCTCGACACTCTGCTAGATCATGAGTTCGTGGGACGTCACCGAGCTAAACGTGTGCAGATCGCGGAGGTGCCGTACTTTCGGTACTAGGACCGGTCGGATCGTGAAGACATACGACTACATCAACCGTGTTGTCATAACGCTTCCGCTTACGGTCTACGAGGGTACGTAGAAAATACTCTCCCCTCTCGTTGCTATGCATCACCATGATCTTGCATGTGCGTAGGAATTTTTTTGAAATTACTGTGTTCCCCAACAGTGGCATCCGAGCCAGGTTTATGCGTAGATGTTATATGCACGAGTAGAACACAAAGGAGTTATGGGCGTGGGTATATACATATTGCTTGCAGTCACTAGTTGATTCTTGATTCAGCGGTATTCTTGGATAAAGCGGCCCAGACCGACATTACGCGTACGCTTACGCGAGACTGCTTCTACCAACGTGCTTCGCACACAGGTGGCTGGTGGGTGTCAGTTTCTCCAACTTTAGTTGAATCGGATTGAATGAACAGGGTTCTTTCTGAAGATCAAAAAGCAATCACTATACCGCGTTGTGGTTTTTCATGCGTAGGTAAGAACGTTTCTTGCTCAGCCCGTAGCAGCCACGTAAAAATGCAACAACAAAGTAGAGGACGTCTAACTTGTTTTTGCAGGGCATGTTGTGATGTGATATGGTCAAGACATGATGCTAAATTTTATTGTATGAGATGATCATGTTTTGTAACACAGTTATCGGCAACTGGCAGGAGCCATATGGTTGTCGCTTTATTGTATGAAATGCAATCGCCATGTAATTGCTTTACTTTATCACTAAGCGGTAGTGATAGTCCTAGAAGCAATAGTTGGCGAGATGACAACGATGCTTCGATGGAGATCAAGGTGTCAAGCCGGTGACGATGGTGATCATGACGGTGCTTTGGAGATGGAGATTAAAGGCACAAGATGATGACGACCATATCATATCACTTATATTTATTGCATGTGATGTTTATCCTTTATGCATCTTATTTTGCTTAGTTCGGCGGTAGCACTATAAGATGATCTCTCACTAAATTTCAAGGTATAAGTGTTCTCCCTGAGTATGCACCGTTGATAATCCCCAAGTGCAGGGAATCATCATAGCAATTCCCAATGGTGGAAGTGATAAGTATGGAGTGTCGAAACCACACGGAGCTAAAGGTAAGATCAATATTATCTCAAGTCCTATCTGCCACTGATACGACTCTACGTACACCGAATGTTTGCTTTCAACTAGCAACGAGAAATAAAACTACGTTGTAGGCATGAAGAGGGTAACTTTGTATGATATCGGAGAGCTAAAATATAAAAGTAGGTGTTGTTATCATAAAGTTAGAATATATTACTAAATATTATAAATAGCGAGTGTGGAATAATGGTGGATCGGTGTGTGGAACTGTCCTAGGCATTTGTTAACAAGACCGGTAATCACTATTGCAGTTTCATATGAGGGAGAGGCATAAGCTAACATACTTTATCTTCTTGGATCATATCCACTTATGATTGAAACTCTAGCAAGCATCCGCAACTACAAAAGATCATTAAGGTAAAACCTAACCATAGCATTAAAGTATCAAGTCCTCTTTATTCCCATACGCCATGTCCCGCTTATCCGTGTTTGTGTTTCAGTCACTCACGCAACACAGACAATAAGCAAACCATGGACATATTGCAACACCCTACAGCGGGAATCCCTCACGCCTGCGCGACACGGAGGGCACCATAGACAACACCAAAGTAAAACATACAACTCATACCAATCTAGATCATCAATCAACCCAAAGACAAAGGATATCTACTCAAAACATCATAGGATGGCAACACATCATTGGATCATAATATGTGGAATAAAGCACCATGTTCAAGTAGGGATTACAGCGGGGTGCGGGAGAGTGGACCGCGTAAAAGAGATGATGATGGTGATGATGATGGTGATGTTGATGAAGACGATCACTGCGGCGATGATTCCCCTCCCGATGGCACTCCGGTGCCACCGAGAGAGAGGAGGAGAGGTTCTCCCCCTTGTGCTTCCTCCTCCAGGGCCTCCCCCTTGGATGGGGAGAGGTCCTCCCTCTGGTCCTTGGCCTTCATGGTGATGATGGCCCCTCCGGGATCCTCCTCCATAGCCTCCGGTGATGATGGCCCCCTCCGGCAGGGTGCCAGGGAGGGCCTAGATTGATTTCTCGTGGCTACAGAGGCTTGCGGCGGCGGAACTTCTGATCTAGGTTAATTTCTGGAGGTTTCTGTATATATAAGAGGTTTTGGCGTCGAGAACAAGTCAGGGGGGTCTCCGGGCTGTCCACGAGGTAGGGGGCACACCCAGGGGGGTGGGCGCGCCTCCCACCCTCATGGGCAGCCCGGGACTCTTCTGGCCCAACTCTTTTACTCCTTGGCCTTCTTCTGGTCCAAAAATAGGCTCCGTCAAGTTTCAGGTCAATTGGAATCCATTTGGTTTTCCTTTTCTGCGATACTCTAAAACAAAGAAAAAAACAGAAACTGGCACTGGGCTCTAGGTTAATAGGTTAGTCCCAAAAACCATATAAATAGCATATAAATGCATATAAAACATCCAAGGTTGATAATATAATAGCATGAATACTTCATAAATTATAGATACATTGGAGACGTATCAACCATTGCTACAGTTCCTCGTGCCGAGACACCATGTGATGATCGGGTGTGATAAGCTCTACGTTCACATACAACGGGTGCAAGCCAGTTTTGTACACGCAGAATACTCGGGTTAAACTTGACGAGCCTAGCATATGCAGATATGGCCTCGAAACACTGAGACCGAAAGGTCAAGCGTGAATCATATAGTAGATATGATCAACATAGTGATGTTCACCATTGAAAACTACTCCATCTCGAGTGATGATCAGACATGGTTTAGTTGATATGGATCACGTGATCACTTAGATGATTAGAGAGATGTCTATCTAAGTGGGAGTTCTTAAGTAATTTTATTAATTAAACTTTAATTTATCATGAACTTAGTACCTGATAGTATTTTGCATGTCTATGTTGTTGTAGATAGTTGGCCCGTGTTGTTGTTCCGTTGAATTTTAATGTGTTCCTAGAGAAAGCTAAGTTGAAAGATGATGGTAGCTGAAAGGATCGATATAGTTGACTAGAGGGGGGGGGTGAATAGGCAACTAACAATTTTTATCTTTTCTTTACCAATTTAAACTTTGCATCAAAGTAGGTTGTCTAGATATGCAATGAGGTGAGCAATCTATATGATGAACAACAATAAGTACACAAGCAAGCTAAGGATACAACACAAAAGCTTGCACACAAGTAAAGGCACGAGATAACCAAGAGTGGAGCCGGTGAAGACGAGGATGTGTCACCGAAGTTCCTTCCTTTTGAGGGGAAGTACGTCTCTGTTGGAGCGGTGTGGAGGCACAATGCTCCCAAGAAGCCACTAGGGCCACCGTATTCTCCTCACGCCCTCACACAATGCGAGATGTCATGATTCCATTATTGGTGCCCTTGGAGGCAGCGACCGGACCTTTACAAACAGGGCTGGGGCTCTCTCCACAACCGAATTGGAGGCTCCCAACGAAACCACGGAGCTTCACCACAATGGAATATGGCTCCGAGGTGACCTCAACCATCTAGGGTGCTCAAACACCAAAGAGTAAAAAGATCTGCAAGGGATGAGTGGAGGGAATCAACTTTCTCTTGGTGGAAGTGTAGATCTGGGCCTTCTCAACCAATCCCTAGAAAATCAACAAGTTTGATTGGATAGGGAGTGAGATCGGGCGAAAATGAGCTTTGGAGCAACAATGGAGCTTGGGGGAAAGAGGTGAGTCAACTTGGAGAAGAAGACCTCCTTTTATAAGGGGGGAAGACAAACCAACCGTTACCCTCGCTCGGCCTCGCACAGGGCGGTACTACCGCTGGGGTGGGCGGTACTACCGCTGTGGCTAGCGGTACTACCGTTCCACCTTGCGGTACTGCCGCGCAGTAAGACGGGAGCGAGAAGCAGAGCAGGACCTGGACCTAGGGCGGTACTACTGCGGTGGTAAGAACAGTACTACCGCCTAAGAGCAGTACTACCGCCCCTACTGCCGTAGCTACCGCCGCAAAACCCGACACGAAAGGAGAACCCTCAAGTCGAGGCGGTAGGAGCACGGAGCCACAGCGGTACTACGGCTGAGAGCTCCAAGTGGTACTACCGCTGAGGAGCGGTACTGCCGCTTGTAGCTCTCGAGTGGTACTACCGCTGGGGTTCGCGGTACTACCGCTGGGACCAGACCTCAGGGAGAAGGCAGCAAGGGAGCCTTCAACGAAACAGAAAAGCTCAGTGGGTGCAAAAGGGATGTGTACGTGTTTATTCCACCCTAGCCTAACCAATGCGGACCCCCTCTTAATAGTACGGCTTTCCTACGACTCAAAACCACCGAAAAAACATAGACAAACGCCGTCTTCGATAGTCCTCGAGGGGGACAAAACTGTCTTGTGCCTAGTAATGAAACGTCTGAAAAACTCAAGGCACACGATTAGTCCACAAAAGCATTGTCATCAATCACCAAAACACCTTAGGGATAAATATGCCCTTACAATCTCGCCCTTTTTGGTGGATTGATGACAATACGAGATTTGCACAAAGGGGAAAATATAGGACATAAGCAAACCCCACATCTCTAAAATATAGACGGGCTCCCCCTAGATGTGTGCTATCTAGATAAGTGCTTTGGACTGCACGGCGCACATACTAGGATCAACACTCCCCCTATATTTTATACACAATGCATATCTTGCAACAATAAGGCTAACACTAAGCAAGATAGTAAATATGAGCATAACATAAATAGCACAAGATAACATAAGCTCAATAAGATGCGATAGAGAGCATATGTCTTACACCATATGATAGATAAGTCTCACGAGCACAAACCAAACCAAAGCAAGCAAGGTTCAACACGAGAAAAGAGTTTGCGAGAAAGACAGGCAAGGCAAACACGCCACACAAGCACACACTCGCAACTCGACAATGACAAATCCCTAAGCTCTCCCCCCCTTTGGCATCGAGACACCAAAAAGGCAAAGAGCGCTGCTAAGGCTCCAGGTGAAAGCAAACTGAGGGGCTCTATCATCACATCCTAGCGGGATCATATGCACTGCCATCCTCAGTCGGAAACTGCTCGGTGTCTGAATCGGTCCACGGACAGTGTTGCTGAATCCACTCCTCCTCATCAGTGATCTTGCCCTCAGATCCGCTGGCAATGGTCGCGCCCAACTAATGCATGAGCTCCTTGTGACGACCCCTGGCTTGCTTCTCAGCCACATGAGTCATGTACTGACCATGAGACTCCATGCAGAAGAGTTTCTTCATCTTGCGCTTGAGCTTCTTTGCCCAAGAGGGCTCTACTCCAGATGGCTCATAGTCATCGTCATCATCGGCATCAGCCTCGGTCTCCATGTCAGCAGCTCCAGGCCGAACGCCAGAACTTGGAGCTGCGGTGCCCCAGTTCTCCTTCTTCCTCAGACGCTTGATCTCATGAGAAACTAGATCCCCAGTCTCCAACAACACCTTAGGATAAACACGCTCCCAGGCCTTCTCAATGAGCAACATGATAAACGGTCCATAGATTGGGCACTTCCGCTCAGAGATGGAGGAAACCAACTCAGACCACATGACATGAGAGATATCCAAAGAGTCTCCAGTGTTTTCTTCCTTCTCATGTTGATAGAAAAGAAGCATGTCCACAAGGAAAGAGTGTACCATATCCAAGTTGCCAATGTGAGGGAAGAGAGTCTCCCTGAAGATGCGATGGGGAATATCTAGAAATGCTGGCACCTCATAGGTCTCCTTCTGAGTCACCGGGTGAATCTTCAAGGTACAGTATGACCAGAGAGATTGCTTGTGAGTGGAAGTTGCATTGCGGTGAGGGCGAAAGCCAACTGGGTTCTCAAGACCTTGATCCTCAACTTCAAGAAGCTCCATGAAGGCCTTCCACTTGACAGAGAGCAGCCTGCCATTTGTCATCCAAGTCAGAGTCCTGTCCTCATCCATGCCAAGATGGACGGTGGCATAAAACTGAGCCACCAAATCTTCATCAAAGTCCTTGTTGAACTGCATGATCCTGAGGATGTTCAACCGAGAGCACATCTGAAGAGCCTCCCCAAAGTAGTCAGGATCCTTCTCCATAAAGGCAATGTCGATGGAGCGAATATCAACAAAAACATCCTTCTTGGCTTTGATCACATCAAAGTAGATGGCATACTGAAAACGGTTCCAGAACGGGCGGTCGACCAAGGCGGGATCTTGAGTGACCTCATAGGGGTTGCACCGACGCTTGTCCTAGAATTCCTTGACAGACAACTCTGTCACAGACTTGGTCCTAGGCTTGGGCTTGGACGCACTCATCTTCTTCATTTGGGGAGGAGGCAGAACACTTGATGAGGCCGCCGTTGTCTCAGAGGTGTGGTAGCGCTTGGAAGTTGCACGCCCGGGGTTGACACGGCTCGCATGCTGCTCAGAAGGACCATCAAATGGAACCAAACACACGGACACATGGAACTACCAGAAAGAACAAGCATAAGCCACCAAACACATCAAAAGAGATCAAAAAATGGTAGGAACAAGATGGAATTGGGCAAACAGCGGTAGTACCGCGATCCATAAGCGGCAGTACCGCCCTAGCGGTAGTACCGCTCCACTGGGAGCGGTAGTACCTCTCAAGACGGGGAAACAATGGTTCCCTACTGCCGTGGTCAAATCTGGCACTACCGGACTGCCAAATTCAAAAATACTCCTACCAATTATCAATCCAAATAGTCTAGTCGCCTTCTCCAACCTACTCAAGCCTAGATTTAGCCAAAAATCGAGAGATGCAACCACTATTGCCCCTAAGACACTAGATCTGAAATCTAGACAAAAGGAGAGGAGGAACGGGGGCAATACCGGCATCCATGGCAATAGGACGGGGTGGGGATCGACTCCACCGAAGGAAATGGAGATGGGCGGCCCGGAGACGACAGCCCGCCGGAGCCCTCCCGCGGCGAGTCGATGCTAGAGAGACGAAGAGGAACGAGGGGGCGGTGCGAATGGGTATGGGGGAGACGAAACCTCCCCGTGCCCCCACATAACCCCTGGTCCCGCCCCTCAATGGTAGTACCGCTCGGGTGGGCGGTAGTACCGCGCACCACCAGCGGCAGTACCACCCAGCAAGACTCAAAGACTAGACACCAACCGGCTAGCTCAAAAATAAGGGTAAAACCAAAAGGCAAGAAGAGGGAACCAAGACTCAGCAATGAGAACACTAGAATGAGGACAAGAAATACACACCTCTTCAAGAGATGGCGGTGGCCGAGGCCACCTATGTTTGAGTCAATAGGTATGGCACCGCGAAGATTTTAACCTTGGACCCATGACCAAAACTTGTCTTTGAAGCACAAGTACCATCAAGAATGGCTAATGTGAAAGACTAGATCAATATATGCATAATGGGGGTGTCGTGGTTCTAAGCCTGACAGTAGAATAGGGGGGGTAGGAATGTAGAGGCAAGATCCTAGCTATGGAGGAGTTGTACACGCGCGTTTTACGAGTTCAGGCCCTTCTCGGAGGAAGTAACAGCCCTATGTCTCGGAGCCCGGAGGCGGTCGACTGGATATATGCATGTGAATTACCAAAGGAGCGAACCCCTGCCCTGGAGGAGGGGGTGGCTTATATAGAGTGCGCCAGGACCCCAGCTCCCCTCCATTATGCGGGGTTCAATGTACATTAAGGCAGGGCGTTACTGGTAACGCTAGTAATAAAGAGATATAAATGATCTTTAAGGTTACAGAGTGAATGACCGACCATTGTCATCCTGAGTGACGTTAGGCCTTCTACACTCTGAGTGGTTTCTTGTATCGCCGAGTGGTTGTTCGCATAGTCGAGTGTCTTCTATACTGTCGAGTGGAACATAGCTTCACGGTCGAGTGGATGATGATTCTGCTTCGACCACTTCTGGTTCCTTTAGAGATGTCCTTGGGGAGGGTATCTTGGACAGATCCATGACCCTACCCTAGGTACATAGCTTCATCATTAGCCCCCGAATGGATCAGGGTTTGAGTGAGGAAGGAGTTGGGAACACTTCTGACTCATTCTTTGTGCTATGAGTATAACTTGTTCTGGAACAATGAAACGAGGAGACAACATCAACTTCTTTTTCAGTCGCCTTGGTCCATTCTTAGTTTTTGTCGAGTGAACTTTCACGGTAGAATCCCAAATGATAATGTGGAGGATGTTTTCAGTCTGACCAGTTGCTCTGCTCTCCGTGGATTTTGCGGGATTCGAATTTCGGGAAGCGCGCCAAATGGACGAGGCCGTGGTAATCGGGACGGATTAGGTAGGTCTCCTCGATCCCCGCGCCACCTTTTTCGCCACGTACTGCGTGCGCAACTGTTGCGGGATTTTTTTAGATCGTCTGGGCCTACCAGTCAGTCACTCGGAAAATGACCTTATAAAAGGCACCGGACCAAGTCTCTGCACCGCGCGCTCCCATTCTCTTTTCTTCTTCCTCCGACCTCTCCACCACGCTCGCTTCTGCTCTCGTCGCTGAACCCTCGCTCGAACTCGATCCGCCGCCATGGGAAAAGAGAAGACGGTGGCGCTGGAGCGCGTGAAGAAGGCGACCGCGAAGGCGAAGGGCAAGCAGACCAGCCGGGGTGGATCCTCGTCGAGATCGGGCCTGCCGCCGGGCTGGATCCAGGGCGACTGGATCCACTCGACGATCAGCCAGGACGACCTCGACAACCTGGTGGAGGGGGGACTAATCCCCCACAAATCAGCGCGGCTCCCGGGGAACGAGACCGAGCCGCAACCAAGGGAGGGTGAGTGCATTCTCCTCGCCACCCACGTCGATCGCGAATTTTCTCTACCTCCCCATCATTTCTTTCGGGGCTTTTTGAACTTCTTTGGGGCTCAGCTCCACCACTTCGCTCCAAACACCATAGTCTATCTGGCTGCTTTTGTGTCAATGTGTGAAAATTTCTTGGGCTGTCGACCGCACTGGGGCCTCTTCAAACATATCTTCACCTGCCGCTCCCAGTCGGTCAAAAAGGCCAATCCGAGTGATGAGAGGACACACGTGATCCAGATGTGTGGGGGCCTGGGGATCCAGATGAGGAACAAGAGCACCTTCCCGGCGATGATCCTTCCCGACTTGGTCTGCGGCTGGCAGTCGACTTGGTTTTACTGCAAGGATCAGCCGACCCCGGGTGAGTCGACTGGACTTCCTCCCTTTTCCCTGGCTCGAGTGGAGAAGCCCTCCTTCTTGAAGGTGGTTCCTGAAGAGAAGGCGCAGGTCAAGGTGTTGGTCGAGTGGGTCATCCAACTCGTCCGCGATGGGGTGACTGGGATGGACCTGCTGGAGGTCTTTCTCAGTCGACGCATCCAACCGCTCCAGGCCCGTGATCATCCGATGTGGATGTACTCTGGACTCGAGGACTCCACTCAGATCCACCCGGAGGACGTCAGTGAGGACATCTTGGAGAAGTGGCTAATGGGAATCACCAGCAACAAAGACAACCCCCGGAGGTCTAGGAGGGTGATTCCATTCGACCACTCGCGCCAGCCGGAGCAGCTATGATTCTATTTTACCAAATATCTTTCTGATTCACTGTGTGACACCTTGTTGATTGTCGACTGTACTCCTTTTGCTCGTTGTTCTTTTAGGCTCTCTGTCAGTGTCAAAACCGGCGGATCTCGGGTAAGGGGTCCCGAACTGTGCGTCTAAGGCGGATGGTAACAAGAGGCAGGGAACACGATGTTTTACCCAGGTTCAGGCCTGATGGGGTTATGTACCTAGGGTAGGGTCATGGACCTGATCTAAGTACCTTACCCAAGGACACCCTTAGAAGAAGTCGCCTTCCAGTCGACCAACGAGGGACACACTCGACTGTCTTGAAGGACTCGACCACGAAGACTCACTCGACCACCAGAAGGTCAAGAGGCACTCTGCACTGCAACGGCTTGTAATCAAGTAGACTTTATAATAGTAAAGGCACTTTATGTGGGGCGTTACCAGTAACGCCCCAGACTTAACTCACCTTAAACCCTCTCCTACGTGGGCTGGCTGGGGTCCTGGCGCACTCTATATAAGCCACCCCCCTCCACAGGCAGAAGGGTTCGGCACCTTGTAACTCATATACTCATAATCCACTCGACCGCCTCCGGGCTCCGAGACGTAGGGCTGTTACTTCCTCCGAGAAGGGCCTGAACTCATACATCCTTTGTGCTTACAACCTCTCCATAGCTAGGACCTTGCCTCTCCATACCTACCCCCCACTCTACTGTCAGGCTTAGAACCACGACAGTTGGCGCCCACCGTGGGGCCGGTGTTTTAGCGATTTTGTGGAGAAGTTGCGATTCTTCCGAGTACTTTCATCATGGTGTCTGCTGGAGTTTTGGTCGGGGGTCAAGAGATCCGTCTCGGCACTCTCACCTTCATCGCCGACGACTCCGCGTGGCTCCATGAGGCTCCACTCGACGTTGATGCGCTCCCCGTCCGCGGTGCGACGCATTTTCGTGCATATGTCCGCGGCGTTCTGCTGCGGCAACCGTCGACCCAGTATTGGTCGGCTCCTCCATCGTCCACCCTCCCGGCATCCCGCCAGCGCAAGCGCTCGGGCCGGTCGAGGCTTCAGCGATGGGTGAGGCACGCGGTGGCTCGCCAATCGGCCACCACCCAAGTTGCGGCAATCGAGCCCGACGAATCTCTCTACGGCTTGTTCGATCTGTCGACTGGCTCCGTAGAGACTGCATCCGAGTGCGGTAGCAGTGATCCAGCGGCGGAAATCTTGATGGTTGACGGGCCCCACAGTCCCCCTGGCTTCGCCCGTGGTGGTGGAGCAGGTGACGGCGGCGACCCTACACGAGGCTACGAAGAGTACCAGCCCGAGCCACTCGACTCTCTGCAAAGAGAGGAACTTCGCCGCAGGAACGAGGATCCCCTGCGTATTCCCATCGCAGGAGAAACCCCCGAGGCTCGTGCCTTGGAGGAGGCACGTCTGGCCAATTTGGTCGAGCGCACTCGACTGGAGAACCTTCAGCGAGCACTCGACGAGCGCGCGCGGCAACGAGTTCCCGACAACAGTCGACGTCAACTCTTCCCGCCGACTCAGGTATATCGAACCCCAATTCAGAATTTAGCAGCTGCGACCCGTATAGCAGAGTCCATCCAGCCTTCGCAGTCGGAAGCTGGCAGAGGTTTGCTGCAGATCCGAGATCTGCTCCGGGCAGCAGGAGATCAGAATTCAGCCGTGTCTCAGTCGCGCAACAGAATTCACAGCCGATCCGTCACTGTGAATACGGTTCAGTCGGCTCACAGCCCCAGATCGCCTCCGCGGCGTGAAGGGCGCGAGAATCGGCGAGATCAATATGGCGACAGACTCGACCGAGATGATAGGCGTCGAGTGCCCAATTCCCCTCCGAGGGGTGGGTCTTACGCTCCTCGGCAGCCAGATGATAGGCGTCAGTACAGTACAGGGCGTAGGGTTCCAGTCGACCCCAGAGAACCAGGCTTCGACGCACGATCCATTATCGTGCAAGGGTTGGTCGACCGGAACAGAGCCCATCGAGGTGGACTCGACAGAGATGTACCCACAAGTAGTCGAGTGCATGTTTCCGGTCCTGAATGTTTCAGCAGAGCTATCAGAGCCGCAGTTATCCCTCCCAATTTCACGTTGGCAACAGGAGTCAGCAAGTTCACTGGTGAGTCTAAGCCTGAAACTTGGCTTGAAGACTACCGAGTGGCAGTTCAGATTGGTGGTGGGAACGACGAGGTGGCCATGAAGCATTTGCCCCTCATGCTGGAAGGTTCTGCCAGGGCATGGTTGACTCAGTTACCTCCTAGCAGCATTTACACTTGGGAAGATCTGTCCCGAGTGTTCGTCAGGACGTTTGAAGGAACTTGCAAGCGACCAGCTGGATTGACAGAGTTGCAAGTCTGCGTGCAGAAAGCTAATGAGACTCTCAGAGAGTATATTCAGAGGTGGATCACTTTGCACCACACTGTGGAGAATGTGTCTGATCATCAGGCAGTCTGCGCCTTCAAAGATGGCGTCAAGAACAGAGAACTGAGTTTGAAGTTTGGTCGAACCGGTGACATGACCTTGAGTCAGATGATGGAGATTGCTACCAAGTACGCCAACGGCGAAGAAGAAGACCGACTCCAAAGCGGCAAGCACAAGCCGAGTCAGTCGGAAAAAGGAAACACCAGTCGGAAACAGAAGCGGAAGGCTGAACCGGCAGCTCCTGGAGAGGCTCTAGCCGTGACTCAAGGAAAGTTTAAGGGGAAACCAAAAGGATCCTGGAACCCCAAGAAGGTAAAGGATAAAGAAGGGAACGACGTGATGGATATGCCATGTCACATTCACACGAAGAAAGACGAAGAGGGGAATATCATTTACCCGAAGCACACCACTCGCCAATGTCGACTCCTGATCCAGCAGTTTCAAGGAAAACAGTCTAAGGACAAGGAGAAGGAGTCGGACAAGGCCGAAGACAAGGAGGACAGTGAGGAAGGATATCCGCATATCAACTCCACTCTGATGATCTTTGCAGATGTGGAAAGCAGGAGTCGACTGAAAGTCATTAACCGAGAGGTGAACATGGTTGCCCCAGCGAAAGCAAATTATCTGAAATGGTCCCAAACACCCATCACATTCGACCAATCTGATCACCCGACTCATATTGCCACCCCTGGGAGGCAAGCTTTGGTGGTCGATCCAGTTGTCGAAGGCACTCGACTGACAAAGGTGCTGATGGATGGTGGAAGCGGGCTGAATTTGTTATATGCAGACACGCTGAAAGGAATGGGCATTCCGATGTCCCGACTGAGCACTAGTAACATGAGCTTTCATGGGGTTATTCCAGGAAAGAAAGCCGAGTCACTCGGCCAAATAGCCCTGGACGTGGTGTTTGGTGATTCGAAACATTTTCGCAAAGAAAAGTTGACGTTTGAGGTCGTGGATTTTCAGAGTGCATATCATGCCATTTTGGGGAGACCAGCTTACGCACGGTTCATGGCTCGACCATGTTACGTGTACCTCAAATTGAAGATGCCCGGCCCCAAAGGAGTGATCACTGTCACCGGTGATAGGAAAAAGGCAGAAGAGTGCTTTCAGAAGGGCTCCAAGATTGCTGATTCCCAGGTGACAGCGGTCGAGTTCGAGGAATACAAGCAAAACGCAGATCCGAGTGACTTGCTGCGATCAAAGAAACCCGCCACAGAGTCTGCATTCCAGTCGTCCGGTGAGACGAAGCCTGTCCACATTCACCCGACCGACCCCGATGCAGCTCCGACCCGCATCTCCACAACACTCGACCCAAAATAGGAAGAAGCGCTCATCCAGTTCCTCCGTGAGAACTGGGACATTTTTGCATGGAAGCCCGCTGACATGCCAGGTGTTCCCAGGGGACTGGCTGAGCGTCGCCTAAGAGTCAACTCATCTGCAAAACCAGTCAAAGAGCATCTTCGGCGGTCCGCCGTCCAGAAGAGAAAAGCCATTGGCGAAGAAGTGGCTCGACTGTTGGCGGCAGGATTTATCCGAGAGATATACCACTCCGAGTGGCTCGCTAATGTCGTCATGGTCCCTAAGAAGGACAGGTCGCTCCGAATGTGCATTGATTTCAAGCACATCAACCGGGCCTGCCCGAAAGATCATTTTCCTCTCCCTCGCATAGATCAAATTGTTGACTCGACCGCGGGATGCGAGAAGCTATCCTTTTTAGATGCCTACTCCGGGTACCACCAGATCCGTCTGTACGGGCTCGATGAGGTAAAAACAGCTTTCATCACTCCATTCGGGTGCTTCTGCTATATCACCATGCCATTTGGCCTCAAGAATGCCGAAGCCACATTTATGCGAATGATTTAGAAGTGTCTACTCACTCAAATCAGTCGGAATGTGGAAGCATATATGGATGATATTGTTGTCAAATCACGAAAAGGTTCCGACCTGCTCGCTGATCTCGCCGAAACATTTGCCAACCTCAGAAGATATGATATCAAGCTCAATCCATCAAAGTGCACATTTGGAGTTCCTGGTGGCAAGTTACTCGGTTTTCTCGTTTCCGAATGGGGAATCGACGCTAACCCAGAAAAGATTGGCACTATTCTCCGAATGAAACGCCCTGTGCGAGTGCACGATGTCCAGAAGCTTACTGGGTGCTTGGCCGCATTAAGTCGATTCATCTCACGGCTCGGTGAAAAGGCATTGCCTCTTTACCGACTGATGAAGAAGACAGACAAGTTCGAGTGGACTCCAGAAGCTGATGCAGCGTTTGCCGAGCTCAAAACTCTGCTCTCCACCCAGCCGGTGCTTGCTGCTCCAATCAGCAAAGAGCCTCTGTTGCTCTATATCGCAGCCACAGGACAAGTCATCAGTACTGTGCTAACGGTCGAGCGGGAAGAAGAAGGAAAAGCTCTCAAAGTTCAGCGCCCAGTGTATTATTTGTCTGAAGTCTTGACTCCATCCAAGCAGAGATATCCTCATTATCAGAAGCTTGTGTATGGAATATACATGACCACAAAGAAGGTTGCTCATTATTTCTCTGATCATTCCATCACAGTCATCAGCGACGCTCCACTATCAGAGATTTTGCACAACAGAGATGCAACTGGTCGAGTGGCCAAATGGGCGATTGAACTTCTTCCCCTTGATATCAAGTTTGAGGCAAAGAAAGCCATTAAGTCCCATGCAATAGCAGATTTCCTCGCCGAGTGGATTGAACAGCAGCAGCCGACTGAAGTTCACTCGGAGCATTGGACCATGTTTTTTGATGGCTCTAAGATGTTGAATGGCTCCGGTGCTGGGGTTGTCCTGGTTTCCCCCAGAGGAGATAAGCTCAGATATGTGCTCCAGATTCACTTTGATTCCTCCAACAATGAGGCAGAATATGAGGCCCTCTTATATGGGTTGCGCATGGCCATTTCACTCGGCGTCCGTCGCCTGATGGTCTATGGCGACTCGGATTTAGTGGTCAATCAGGTGTTGAAAGAGTGGGACGTGAGAAGCCCATCCATGACTGGATACTGCAGTGCAGTGAGGAAACTGGAAAAGAAGTTTGAGGGGTTGGAGCTCCATCATATACCCCGACTGAAAAATCAAGCAGCTGATGATCTAGCAAAGATAGGTTCCAAGAGAGAAGCCATTCCGAGTGGTGTGTTCTTGGAGCATATACACACTCCGTCAGTCAAAGAAGATCCTTTCACCGAAGAAACTCCACAGCCCAAGAGTGCCACAGATCCGACTGAAGTTGAAGTCCCAGCGGTGGTCGACTTGATCATGGAGGTTTTGGTGGTCATTCCCGACTGGACAGTTCCGTATGTCGCATATATCCTGAGAAAAGAGCTTCCGGAGGATGAGGAAGAGGCTCGACAAATTGTCCGTCGATCTAAGGCCTTTACCGTAATCAAAGGACAATTATACAGAGAAAGCGCGACTGGAGTTGGTCAGAAGTGCATAACACCGGAAGAAGGTCGACTCATCCTCAATGATATTCACTCGGGGACCTGTGGTCATCATGCATCCTCTCGGACCATCGTGGCCAAAGCATACCGAGCCGGATTTTACTGGCCAAAGGCGAATGAAATGGCAAAAGAGATAGTGGATAAGTGCGAGGGATGTCAGTTCTACTCGAATATGTCGCACAAGCCTGCGTCAGCTCTTAAGACCATCCCACTCGTCTGGCCTTTCGCGGTATGGGGACTGGACATGGTCGGTCCTTTGAGAACAGGACGAAGCGGCTTCACGCATGTACTGGTGGCAGTCGACAAGTTCACCAAGTGGATCGAGGCTAAACCAATCAAGAGCCTTGACACCGGTACTGCTGTTAGCTTCATCAGGGAACTAATATTCAGATATGGAGTTCCGCACAGCATCATTACGGATAATGGGTCGAACTTTGACTCAGAGGAATTCAGAGATTTCTGCAACTCCCAAGGCACACGGGTCGATTACGCTTCAGTCGCCCATCCGCAGTCGAATGGACAAGCAGAGCGAGCTAATGGACTGATTCTTAAGGGATTGAAGCCTCGACTGATGCGTGATCTCAAACACGCGGCTGGAGCCTGGGTAGACGAACTTCCCTCGGTGCTTTGGGGGCTGCGGACCACGCCTAATCGGTCGACCGGAAGAACTCCATTCTTCTTGGTCTACGGAGCTGAAGCAGTCTTGCCGAGTGATCTTCTCCACAATGCTCCTCGAGTGGAAATCTACAACGAAGCAGAGGCTGAACAGGCGCGGCAGGACGCAGTCGACCTTTTAGAAGAAGAAAGGGAGATGGCTCTGATCCGCTCGACCATCTACCAACAAGATTTGCGTCGTTTCCACGCCAGAAATGTGAGAGGTCGAGCCTTCCAGGAAGGGGATTTAGTTCTCCGAGTGGATCAGCACAAACCACACAAGCTTGCTCCTTCTTGGGAAGGCCCCTTCATCGTCACCAAGGTTCTCCACAACGGGGCGTACCGTCTTTACAACGTCGAGCATAATATCGACGAGCCCCGAGCTTGGAACGCGGAACTACTCCGCCCATTTTACACTTAAGTTTTATCACTCGGATGAGTTGCAATAAAGTACTTCTGTAGTTCATGGACATCAAAATAATAGTGTCATAGTTCCTCCATAATTTATGTCACTTTTTATTTTTGTCCAATAAAATTCCCCCTCAGTGGGTGACTTAGCTGCGAATCCGTTTCGCCTAAGTTTGTAAAAATCCTACCGAGTGGTGAGCCAGACTCCCACTCGGAGGCTTAGCTGCGAATCCGTTTCGCCTAAGTTATCAAAATCCTACCGAGTGTAGAGCAACCCTCTCACTCGGAGGCTTAGCTGCAGTCCAAGGACTCGCCTAAGTTATCAAAATCCTACCGAGTGGTAAGCCAGACTTCCACTCGGAGGCTTAGCTACAGTCCAAGCACTCGCCTAAGTTATCAAAATCCTACCGAGTGGTAAGCCAGACTTCCACTCGGGGGCTTAGCTACAGTCCAAGCACTCGCCTAAGTTATCAAAATCCTACCGAGTGTAGAGCAACCCTCTCACTCGGGGGCTTAGCTGCAGTCCAAGCACTCGCCTAAGTTATCAAAATCCTACCGAGTGTAGAGCAACCCTCTCACTCGGGGGCTTAGCTGCAGTCCAAGCACTGGCCTAAGTTATCAAAATCCTACCGAGTGATAAGCCGGACTTTCACTCGGAGGCTTAGCTGCAGTCCAAGCACTCGCCTAAGTTATCAAAATCCTGCCGAGTGAAGAGTAAACCTCTCACTCGGGGGCTTAGCTGCAGCCCAGTGCTCGCCTAAGTGGACTGAAGAATAAGTCGATCGCAGTAAAGGCGCCTTGCTTTGAACCTGCAAAAGACATTTCGAGCCAAAGGCAATCGCATTCAAGCACCAAATTCAAGTTTGAATCGATATCTAAAGGAACCGAGAGTGCTCAGGCGTTAAGCCTGTTAAGGTTTATCGGTTACAATTCCACTCGGCATACCGAGGCAAATTTAAAGCGTCGAGCCAGAAGAAGTTTTTTACCCCTCCTGTGGAGGGCTGGAAGGAGCAAAGAATTCATCAAGGTCAATTCCGTCGGCGATCCGAGTGGCAGCTGCAAGGAAAGTTTCCATAAAGGACCTGAAGTCGTGCTTCTTGGTGTTGGCCACCCGAAGGGCCGCCAGCTTCTCTTCTCGCGCATCTTTACAGTGGACTCGGGCCAGACACAGAGCAACATCTGCACCACACCGAGCCGAGGACTTCTTCCATTCCTGCACTCGACCAGGGATCGTGTTCAACCGGGCCATCAGCGACTCAAGGTCATTCTGAAGTGTCTCCTCAGGCCAGAGCGTCGAGTCGATGCGAGATGTGGCGGCCTTCAGCCTTGCGAGATAGTCCACGACAGCTGCGACACGAGACTCCAGTCGGAAAACATCCATGGCAACTTCGTCGTTCACCGGAGAATTGACGGGGTCGAGGTTTGGCTCCAGCCGGCTAGTTTCTTCTTCAAAGTTTTGACAGAATTCTGCAAGGATGATCACTAAGTCAAGGGGATGGTCGAATGGAAAAACCACAATTGGAAATGTTTGCCAAGCATAGAGGTTTACCTTCAAGCATAAGAAACAGCTTCTTGGCAAGACTACTCAGGAAGGCCTCCAGATCAGTTTTCTTCCCAGTCAATTTGCTGACTTGGTCGGTCAGGGCAGCTTTATCAGTTTTTAGTCGACTGATCTCCTTGTTGGCGATCCCAAGAGCAGCTTTCAGATTGGTATTGTCTTGTTCAAGCTTGGTGACTGAAGCTAACTTCTCGTCAGCAAGCTTGATCTTCTCAGCTAGTTCAAGGTCTTTCTTCTGTTGGGCCTCCCTTACCTTACCTACAAGTTACAGCAAGATCAGATTTTGAAACAAGCAAGGGGAAAGCAGTCGTCAGGGTCTCACCAAACATACCTTCGGTCTCCTCCTTTGCCTTTGTCAGCTTCTCCTGAACCAGCTTCAGGCTCAGCTCGAGTTGAGTATGCTTGTGTTCCAGCTCAGAGTAGCGAGTCACAAGATCACAAGAGTTCTGCGAAGAACCAATCGACTAAATGTCAAATATAATTCACTTCCGAGTGAAAAAGGAAAAACACACGTTTCTAAGACTACAGCCGAATACAAGCATTCGACCGTAGTCTCGGAGACTACACCCAGTGGGTGCACTCAGCGTGCCCCCACCGGTTTGTGAAATCCAGTCGACATACTTGACTGACAGAAAAATCGACATCATAAAGCCTAAGGCCGACTGCCAGCAGTCGACCTTAGCCTTGGGGACTACACCTAGTGGGTGCACTCAGCGTGCCCCCACCGGTTTGTGAAATCCAGTCGACATAGTCGACTGACAGAAAAATTGACATCATAAAGCCTAAGGCCGACTGCCAGCAGTCGACCTTAGCCTTGGGGACTACACCCAGCGGGTGCACTCAGCGTGCCCCCGCTAACACGGAGTTTATTCGACACACCCAGTGGGTGACTACTATAAATTCCGGAAAGGAAAAGTTTTTGGTAGCATATCCAACAGAACAAACAGTGGTCGACTGACCTGGACATTGCTTTGGAGGGCAGAACTGGCGTCATAAGCCGCCTGGCTCGCATCCCGGATGGTCTTCAGCTGCTCCATCATGATTCCCGCTTGGCGTATCGCCTCCTTCGCTGCGCCAGCTTGGTCCTCTGGGACGTGGTGCGTCGTGAAGAGGGAGGGCTGCTGAGCACTCGTCAATGGATCTGCGAAGGACACCGTGTGTCGAGTGGTGTTCTCTTCCTCCACAGTCAGAATCTCAGGCGCCGTCACATCCTGAGGCACCTTACTGGCGGACGCTTTCCGACTCCTCCTGCGCTTCAGCGGCTCTTCATCCTCATCATCATCAGGGAGATTGATAACAGTATTGGGTGGAGCTACGGAGAAAAATCAGGATCAGAGATCGCGAGTCGGTCGACTAAGAACGGCGTTAAGAATACAGTACCTGGGTTCGAAGTTGCTGCGTCCTCCATCTCGTGGTCATCAGCCCGGGCCGAGGTTTCAGAAGTGGCAGCACTGCAACTCCAAAGGATCAGTCGACTAACTTCAGCGTCGACCAGAGACAAAGTTCACACAAAATAAGAAAATATGAGCAGCACGGTTACCCTGATATGGTGGGGATGGACACCTTCATCTTCGGCAGGAGCTTGATCGGCTTCGACGAGGCCGCCCTGGGCTGCTTCGGCGCCCTTTCAGTCGGCACCGGAGAGGTGGTCCGAGGGCGCTTGGTCGACTGAGTGGCGGTCGCAACCCCCTTACCACGTTCGGTCGAAGGGTCGTGGACAAGCTTCGACCGCCTTTCTGAGAGCGGTGGTACGACCTCCTCCTCCTCTTCTTCCTCGTCCTCGACGTCATCTTCATCACCGTCATCATCATCATCGTCGTCATCATCCTCTGCAACATCCGAGTCCCATTCCTCCTCTTCCTGGCTCTCGCCCCCGCTCGCCTCGCCCTCCTCAGTCGAAGCTTGTGCCCCATTGGGCATCGAGTACAGCTCGGTGAGGGCCTAGCAGATGTCCAGACAAGGATCAGTCGACCAGTCGGCAGGGTAAACAAAAATGAATGCGACAAGAGCGCAGTGGAGAGCAGGGCAAGTGTACCTTGTTTGGGTCGCTGTTGTGGTCGAGTGGAGGAATCCTTCTGGCTCCACGTGGGTTATCCTTGTTTCCGGTAACGGCTACCATCCATCTTTCCAGAGTGACGTCGTCGACTGCTTCTGGATGGACTCTAGTCTCTTCTTCGGTCCCACGGTACAACCACATGCAGTGGCTCCGGAATTGAAGGGGCTGGATGCGACGCCTGAGGAAGACCTCCAGGAGGTCCATGCCCGTCACTCCCTCCCGAACCAACTGCACCACGCGCTCCATCAACATCTTCACGTTAGCTTTCTCCTCCGGAATCAGCTTCAGAGGGGAGGGCTTGTTCACTCGGTCCATGGTAAACGGAGGGAGTCCACTCGACTGCCCTGGCGTCGACTGGACCTGGCAGTAGAACCAAGTCGACTGCCAGCCTCTGACGGACTCGGGAAAGGTCATGGGCGGGAAGGTGCTCTTATTCCTCACCTTGATCCCCAGACCCCCACACATTTGGACGACTCGGGTTCTCTCATCACCTGGGCTCGCCTTCTTCACGGTCTGAGATCGACACGTGAATATATGCTTGAACAAACCCCAGTGCGGTCGACAGCCCAGGAAACCCTCACACATGGACACAAACGCGGCAAGATAGGCAATAGAGTTTGGGGTAAAGTGGTGGAGCTGCGCCCCAAAGAAATTCAAGAAGCCACGGAAGAAAACACTCGGCGGCAAGGAAAATCCACGATCAACATGGGTGGCCAAGAGCACACACTCACCCTCTTCTGGCTGGGGCTGCCACTCCTTCCCCGGAAGCCTCGCAGCTCCATGAGGAATCAAGCCCTCGTTGGCCATGTCGAGGAGGTCATTCTCGGTGATGGTCGACTGGATCCAGTCTCCTTGGACCCAGCCCTTCGGCAGGCGGGATCTGGACGAGGACCCTCCGCGGCTGGTGGATCTCCCCTTTGCCTTCTCCGACGCCGACGCCTTCTTCGCACGCTCCAGCGCCGCCGTCTTCTCCTTGGCCATGGTTGCCGGCGAGATGCGCGAAGGGAAGTGGTGCGGGGGCGAGAGCGAGCATGCTGGGCGGGGAAGAAGGAAGCAGAGAGAGAGAATGACTGAGGCGCAGTACAGAAATCCTCGCCGGGCGCATTTATAAGGTCCCTTCCGAGTGGATGACAGGTGGGCCCGGTCGATCTAATCATATCAGGAACAGTTATGCAGACGGGATACGTGGCGAAAAAGGCGGCGCGGAGATCGAGGCGTCTATGTCCCGTCCCATCCGAACGCCGCGGGCCGTCCCGCTTCGCGCGCGTCCCCAAATTTCGCATCCCGCGGAATCCGCGAACGGCAGATCAGTCTGTCAGACACGGGGTTTCCGGTGATCCGTCGCTCGGAGATCGTCGAAGCGCGAAAGATCACTCGACGCAAGAATAGAATGGATCGAGTCGACTGAAGACAAGTTGTTCACTGTCGACGAAGAGATTCTTTGGTCCAGGACAACGCACGACCAGAGCACAAAGGTTAATCGGAAACGACATCAACTCCTTCCTCATTCGAAGCCTGAATCCATTCGGGGGCTAATGATGGGGTTATGTACCTAGGGTAGGGTCATGGACCTGATCTAAGTACCTTACCCAAGGACACCCTTAGAAGAAGTCGCCTTCCAGTCGACCAACGAGGGACACACTCGACTGTCTTGAAGGACTCGACCACGAAGACTCACTCGACCACAAGAAGGTCAAGAGGCACTCTGCACTGCAACGGCCTGTAATCAAGTAGACTTTATAATAGTAAAGGCACTTTATGTGGGGCGTTACCAGTAACGCCCCAGACTTAACTCACCTTAAACCCTCTCCTACGTGGGCTGGCTGGGGTCCTGGCGCACTCTATATAAGCCACCCCCTCCACAGGCAGAAGGGTACGGCACCTTGTAACTCATATACTCATAATCCACTTGACCGCCTCCGGGCTCCGAGACGTAGGGCTGTTACTTCCTCCGAGAAGGGCCTGAACTCGTACATCCTTTGTGCTTACAACCTCTCCATAGCTAGGACCTTGCCTCTCCATACCTACCCCCACTCTACTGTCAGGCTTAGAACCACGACAAGGCCCTCTTGATGGAGGTAAAACCCTACGTCCTGCTTGATTTATTCTTGATGATATGGGTAGTACAAGAGTTGATCTACCACGAGATCGGAGAGGCTAACCCTAGAAGCTAGCCTATGGTATGATTGTATGTTGTCCTACGGACTAAAACCCTCCGGTTTATATAGACACCGGAAAAGGGCTAGGGTTACACAAGGTCAGTTACAAAGGAGGAGATATACTTATCCGTATTGCCTAGCTTGCCTTCCACGCTAAGTAGAGTCCCATCCAGACACGAGACAAAGTCTTCAAACTTGTATCTTCATAGTCCAACAGTCCGGCCAAAGGATATCGTTCGGCTGTCCGGAGACCCCCTAATCCAGGACTCCCTCAGTAGCCCCTGAACCAGGCTTCAATGACGATGAGTCCAGCGCGTGGTGTTGTCTTCGGCATTGCAAGGCGGGTTCCTCCTCCGAATACACCACAGAAGAATTTGAATACAAGGATAGTGTCCGACCCTGCAAAATAAGTTCCACATACCACCGTAGAGAGAATAATATTTCCACAAATCCAATTTGCTGACTTGTTTTGGCAACACGACATTATGCCATGGCCTAGTGATTATTCGAACCGTTTCCTTTAACTAACCCCGCACATAACGCGAGGTAGTTTTTTGACACGTCTTGTCAAAGCAGAGATTGTGTCCCCCTTATTACGGGATTCTCATCAATATAGGCGTGGGTAACCCAACCGCACCATCGATTACGTCGCTTGGGGGATAAGCGAGTTTTACCAGGCTAGTGGGGACGCATAGTTTCGTCCGCCCATATAAAGGGATAAGGATTCACCTTTTCAGCCACGCCTTCTTCCTGCTTTGCTCATCCATTTTCGCGCACTCGAGCTCCAGCGCCCAAGTCCGCACTTCCCACCTCAACCTTCTCCAACCATGTCCGGAGCGGGAGGCAGGTGGATGGTCTCCTCCGTCACGGAGGGACACATCAAGAAGCTGAGGAGAGCCGGTTACCCGCCCGACGACATCACGCACCGGCTCCCAGATGAGGGGTAACTCATCCCCACCCCCAGGCCCCATGAGAGGGTAGTGTTCCTTACCCATTTCCTCCACGGACTGGGATTCCCTCTCCACCCATTCGTCCGGGGGCTCATGTTCTACTATGGCCTGGATTTCCATGATCTGGCCCCGAACTTCATCCTCAACATCTCGGTGTTTATCGTCGTGTGCGAGGCCTTCCTCCGCATCAAGCCCCACTTCGACTTATGGCTGAAGACCTTCAATGTCAAGCCGAAGGTAGTGAGCGGCCGCCAGGCGGAGTGCGGAGGCGCCATGGTGGGAAAGATGCCCAACGTCACATGGCTCGAGGGCTCCTTCGTGGAGACCGTAAAGGGGTGGCAATCGGTGTGGTTCTACATCACCGAGCTGCGTGACCCTAAATGGGGAGCGGCCCCCCGAGTTTTGATTTGGCATCCCCACGCGGCTCAGCTCCTGGCAAGAGAAGGGCCTGTCCTGGGGTAGTTCGGGAGAGCTGACTGGACTCCAAACATGTATTCAAAACATGGTGAACAAGAAGCTCAAACTCATCAACGTAGTCCAGGTCATGCTCATCCGCCGGATCCTCCCGTGCCAACAACGGGCTTTCAACTTGTGGGAGTTCGACCCGGCCCAAGACCAAACTCTGAACTGGCTATTCGACACAACTCACGAGGATGCCTGGAAGGTGCTATTCAAGGGTGCCGAGGTTTCCCCTCCCACTACCTAGGATCGCGAATTCTGCGCGAAGCGCCAATCCAGCGCGGTAAGCTGTTTTACCTCTCACAGGATACTTGTTTTTCATAGTTTGACTCTATGCGCGATCTAAGCTCCCGTACCTTTGACAGGACTGGCAGGAGACGGCCGGATAGATCGACTGTCCGGCTCCTTTGCCCGAAGGCCCAGCAGACGCTCTCCTGACGAAGATGCTGACTCCGGCTCCTTACAAGGTGCCGGAGAAGACCAAGAAGGCCAAGGGAACCCGAAAGAGTTCCCGACGCCAGGCGTCATCAGACTCGTCGTCCGATAACTCTGCGACACACTCCTCCCCCGAAGATGAGGAGGAAGAAGAAGATGCTCCCCCTTTAGTTGGGGGAGACAACAAAAGGAAGGCCGCCCCAACTGGGGAGGCCGAAGGGTCGAAAAAGGGAAGGACTCTCCTTCCGGACAGTTCCACCACCTCCACCGAAGGCGAAGACGAGTGGCTGCTCAGGGCCAAGCCCCTGGCAAAGTCGTAAGTATTCGGATACCAGAGTAACTCATGGCATTTCTTTGTCGCACTTCTTCCCCTAACGCCGGATACAATTATACAGGCCGCCACGAGCCGTATCGATGTATCGTCGGACGGCTCCCTAGGCTCGTCGGATATGGATAGCGATCCACTTCCGACCGCCACCTCCCCTTGCCCTGCGGACGACGCAGAGGTATTGTCTCAAGAGGCACCGTGTCGAGGGGAGACAGTCCCGGAGGCGCCTCAAGGCGACCTTCCGGACTCCGGGAGCAGAGGGAACAAGGCCCCTGAGGGCTCCGAGTTCGGCCCTCATCCGAACACCGCGCCGAAACCTCTAGTGGTTCCGGACTCGGGCAGGTGGCCTCCTTCCAAGAGGGGTAAGACGCCTGTGCCGGTGACCTCTGTCCATCCAGAGGCGCCGGACAATCTACTGGGAGCGCTTCGCAGCGCTTCCATCGACGAGGAGCACCATACTATTTTGAGTGCGGTGGTCCAGAAGGTTCAGTCCGCCAAGAGTGGATTGACTGAAGCCTGTGCCAGCCTTCTAACAGGCTTTGAGGTAAGTGTTTAAAATATAGGGAAAAATATTATCGCATAGACAGTAGCCCATGATGCTCTGTTCGGTGTTCACAAAGAAAAGTCGAATAGAGGATCAAACAATATCGCAGGAGTCTAATATAAGTATGTCAATATGCGTATGCAGGCTTCGCTGCTGGCATCTGCCGCACTGACTGTGGAGGTCGCCGCACTTAAGCAGGACCTTAAAGGGTCCAAGGACGAGCTCGGCCTTGCCAAGAGGCAGCTCGAGGAGAACAAAGGTAAGTAGTACCTAGTCTATGGATATGTATAAAAAGAATGCGATTGCAAAATGACAGGATCATCATGAATTTGCCAGGGGCCACGACCGAAGTGGCGACCCTAAAGCAAGCGTTGTCCGAGGCCGAAGATAAAGCAGCCAAGGAGCGCACCGAGCAGGAAAGGCAAGAGGTTCGGGTGGGCGAGGTGCAGCAAGTGCTCCAGGCTCTCGTGACGAAGCACGAGGCGTTGGAGCTTGACTCGAAGACGCGAGATTCTGAGCTTTCCGCGGTCCTCGAGAGCACAAAGAGCGCCAAGGCCGAAGCCCAAAAGGCCTTCCAGGAGATTGACGCGATGAAGAAAATAGCGGCGGGTAAGGCATTCTATATGCAAAGCAAGCACATGAAAGTAAATTACCTATTACTTACCCGAATCCGGAGCTCTCCAGGAGCATTCGCAGATTTGCCCCACAGCATGTCGGATGCCGCACAGTTTTACCAGGCCGAGGAGGGAAGCTCAACGGAGAAGCTTTTCTGGTCTCAGTATACTGGGACCGAACACCCGGTGCCTATGAGCGACCAGCTGAAGCAGCTGGTCGAGCTACACAAGGCAGCCGAACAGGCCATGAAGGGCTTTATAGTCCGGCTGTGGCCTGGCGAAGCCCTTCCGAATAGCTACTTCGGCTTGGTGAGGCGGCTTGTGGATGCCTGCCCACGGCTGGAAGTCGTCAAGCGGTCCGTCTGCATCGAAGGTGCACACCGGGCTTTCGCCCGTGTGAAGGTGCAATGTGCCAAGCTAGACACCGTGAAGCTGATCAAGGAAGGACCGCTGCAGGGCAAGGAGCACCGCACCCCTGAAATATATTATGAGGGCGTCCTGAAGGGTGCCCGTCTTGTAGCGGACGAATGTCCAAAGGATGTAATATTTGAGTAAACTTGCTCGTGTGATCCTGTATGATGAAAACTTGTTTCATATGCGCTATGAAACGGTTGTTTGAATTTAAAATATTACCTTCTGTTTGGCTGTTTATCCAATCTGAGAGATGGCTAGTCCTCAGCTTCTGCCCCCATGCCGCGAGTGCTGGGGTGTTCGGGATAAACCTGAGCACTCTTGTTCCCATTTTTGGGTCCTTCGAGGGAGGTGCTCAGCACAGCGAACAAGGCAACCGGACTAATAATGCTTTATCACTCTCACTTAGCCATAGAATTCTATAATTCTAAATTTCGGCGAAGCCCCTGGTATTCGGAAGGCCGAATTCGGGGCGCGATAGACGCCTTTAAGCCAGATAGGACCGGCTCCTCGCTCTAAGCGGTCAGTTTTAGCTTTCCCTACTAAGGTGCTTAGCCCAGCAGAACTGGGGCACAATCGCAGTAGTTCTCCTAGTGCTACCTTAGCCGATAGAGCGGAATGTAAGGTACCAAAAAATAGGAGCCGTGCCAACCCAACATTTGACCAAAGACATGATTCGGAGCTGATGCATATAATGCTATAAGTTCGGGGTGCCGCACTTGTGAAAGTGTTCGGACTTCTCACACCATAATGTGGGGTACTTAAGCCCCTGGTGTATTGGCCGTACCAAAGTGTACGGTTGCAAGGCGTCATTAATGAACACACACATATATATAAAACAAGAATGCAACAATAGTCGTAATGTTATGCATTGTTTATTCAAAAAGGTGCGTTAAAGCAGAATGATACAGATAGTGCGATAAGCAAAAAGTAGGACTATGTCCCTTCCAAGGGCAAGCTGGGGAATAGTATTAAAGCAAATATTTCACTCGTTATTGTAATCCACCTGGGAGTTCCGTGGTGTGACGTAGCTTTCTGCCTCCTTGGTTGCTGCATCATGTGTTCGGCAATCATGCTGCCGGACAGGGTTTCCAGAGATTAAAGTCCCGAAAGATAAAAATAACAAAGCGGGAAACCCCTAGTGCGGTTTAAGCCGTGTATTGGGGCGTGCCGTAGTTGTGCCCCCCTCCCCGCCTGTGCCCATCGTATTTTTAATGCGTAATTATGTACACGTGGCACGAATTTCGCCGTTTGGCTTGGGCCGGGGTGGGGGCCGCATTTCTACGCGAGCTCAGATCGTGCCAGGTGGTCTAGTTGCCGATTACTCCGAGCACGCTTGAAGGTGTTTGGGTCTTGAAACGCCGAACTGGTGGATTGCCTTGAGAGGCTGCTTTGCGCTTCTGCTGCGAGGGCCGCAGTGTGCTCCTCAGTGCAGAGAGAGCGCTCTGTGTTTCCATTAATTGTGATGACCCCCCGAGGTCCTGGCATCTTGAGCTTGAGGTATGCATAATGCGGTACCACATTGAATTTCGCAAATGCAGTTTGCCCGAGCAGTGCATGATAGCCACTGCAGAACAGGACTATATCGAAGATTAATTCTTTGCTTCGGAAGTTATACGGGGATCCGAAGACCACTTCCAGTGTAATTGAGCATGTGCAATGGGCCTCTACACCTATAATGACACCTTTAAAGGTCGTTTTTGTGTGTTTGATCCCTGAGGGGTCTATACCCATTTTGCGCACTGTGTCCTGATAAAGCAGGTTCAGGCTGCTGCCTCCATCCATAAGGACTTGAGTGAGGTGAAATCCGTCAATGATTGGGTCTACGACTAGTGCGGCAAATCTGCCATGACGGATACTAGTGGGGTGGTCCCTGCGATCGAAGGTGATCGGACAGGAGGACCATGGGTTGAACTTTGGGGCGACTAGCTCCAATGCATATACGTCCCTGAGCGCATGCTTCCGCTCCCTCTTAGGGATGTGGGTTGCGTATATCATGTTCACCGTCCGCACTTGTGGGGGGAACCTCTTTTGTCCTCCGGTGTTCGGCTGCCGGGGCTCTTCCTCGTCATCGCTATGTGGCCCCTTATCTTTGTTTTCGGCAATTAACTTGCCGGCCTGCTTGAATACCCAACAATCCCTATTGGTGTGGTTGGCTGGCTTGTCGGGAGTGCCGTGTATTTGGCACGAGCGATCGAGTATGCGGTCCAAACTGGACGGTCCCAGAGTGCTTCTTTTAAATGGCTTTTTCCGCTGACCGGGTTTAGAGCCTTTGAATCCGGCATTGACTTCCGTATCCTCGGTATTGTCGCTGTTAATGCGGCGCTTATGTTTATTTCGATGTGACCTGCCATTGCCGTCCTTGGTATCCGAAGTACCATGGTTCTTTGATATGTTATTACTGCGAGCCAGCCAGATGTCTTCTCCCGCACAAAAGCGGGTCATGAGTGTCGTGAGGGCTGCCATAGATTTCGGCTTTTCCTGACCAAGGTGCCGGGCTAGCCACTCGTCGCGGATGTTGTGTTTGAAAGCTGCTAGGGCCTCTGCATCTGGATAGTCGACGATTTGATTTTTCTTTGTTAGAAACCGAGTCCAGAATTGCCTGGCCGATTCTTCTGGCTGCTGAATTATGTGGCTCAAGTCATCGGCATCTGGTGGTCGCACATAAGTGCCCTGAAAGTTTTCGAGGAATGCGGCCTCTAGATCTTCCCAGCAGCTAATGGACTCTGCTGGCAAGCTGTTAAGCCAATGCCGCGCTGGTCCTTTGAGCTATAGTGGGAGGTATTTGATGGCGTGGAAGTCATCACCGCGGGCCATGTGGATGTGGAGGAGGAAATCCTCGATCCATACCGTAGGATCTGTTGTGCCGTCGTATGATTCAATATTTACGGGTTTGAAACCCTCTGGGATTTGATGATCCATTACTTCGTCTGTCAAGCATAGGGGGTGTGCGGCGCCTCTGTACTGGGCTATGTCGTGACGCAGCTCAAATGAGTCGTGTCCGCTGTGGTCGGCCCGGCCGGACTTACTTTTACTCTATCCGGCATGACGTTTATCGTCTTGCATAGTGGCATGCCCTCGTGATCCGTAGATCGATCTTGCATGTTTTTCTTTGTCCTCCAATACGTCTCGTAGGTCTGGCGTATTTCCCCATGCCTTTTTATTTGAATGGCTCGGGGTGCAGGCTGAGTTTTTGGCTGGAATGCCTCTCGATCGCGGCCATGAGGTGGCCGATCAGCCGCGTCATACGCTTCTTCCTCCAGTCAGGGTAGCAACCTGCATTTTGGGTAACTCTTGGAGGGGCGCTCGTGTTTATATTCCTCGGCCGCGAGGACTTCAGTCCATCTGTCAGCTAGCAGATCTTGATCAGCTTGAAGCTGCTGCTACTTTTTCTTAAGGCTATTTGCCGTGGCTATAAGCCAGCGCTTGAAGCGCTCTTGTTCGACGGGATCCTCTGGCACGACGAATTCGGCATCGTCGAGGCTTGCCTCGTCTTCGGAGGGGGGCATGTAATTATCATCCTCCGCCTCTCCATCTGCCGCTCTCTCTGGAGGGCTGGCCTTTCCATCCTCCTGTCCTAGATCGTGTTGGAGGGGATTGTTGCCATCTTCGGCACTATCCGGAGTGTTATTATCTCTTGTGCTGGTATCACCACTTTTGCTTTGGCAGGACTTAGAGCGGCGCCGCTGACGTCGGCACTTGGGTTGCTTCTTCGAGGGGTCATCCTCCGTTGTCTCGTCGCCATTTCCTTCTTTGGGTGTGTCCACCATGTATATATCGTATGATGAGGTGGCTGTCCAGTGCCCTGTGGGCAGTGGTTCCTCTTCGTCTCCCGCATTGTCGTCCATTCCATCGATGTCTTCGGAGTCGAAGTCGAGCATGTCGGTTAAGTCATCAACAGTGGCTACTAAGTGGGTGGTGGGTGGGCCGCGAATTTCTTCGTCGTCCGCATCCCAATCCTGTCGGACATAGCTCGGCCAGGATCCTCCTGACAAGGAGAGAGACCTTAATGATTTCAGTATGTCGCCAAAGGGCGAGTGCTAAAAAATATCCGCGGAGGTAAACTCCATGATCGTCGCCCAATCGGATTCGCTAGGAACGGGCGCAGGCGGTTCGGAGTCCGTGGCCGGAGAAGGATCCGACAGTTTGACAACACAGCTCTCGTGCAGGGTAAGGTTGATGTTCGGCTCGATCGCCTATGAGGATAAGGCTTCCATGGCGGGGTCCATCCACCCGTCCATGGACGGCGCAATTGGCTCCGATTTGAGGGTCGGAGCGGCTGTCGGTGCGATCTCTTGAACACTGTCTGATGGTAGAGCTAAATCATACTCATCGTGACCGCGTGACGCACAAGGCAGAGGCTCGAATCCATCTAAGATCAAGTCTCCATGGATATCGCCGTGTAGTTTAAGCTTCCAAACCTGACCTGGTGGCCAGGGGCGTAACTTTTGATCTGCTCCAGATGCCCAAGCGAGTTGGCCCGCAGTGTGGAGCCGCCGAACACAAAGATTTGTTTGGGGAGAAAAGTCTCACCCTGGACTGCATCGCTATCGATGATAGAAGGAGCCATCAAGCCTAACGGCGACGACACAAAGGAACTCTCAATGAAAGCACCAATGTCGGTGTCAAAACCGGCGGATCTCCGGTAGGGGGTCCTGAACTGTGCGTCTAAGGCAGATGGTAACAGGAGGCAGGGAACATGATGTTTTACCCAGGTTCGGGCCCTCTTGATGGAGGTAAAACCCTACGTCCTGCTTGATTTATTCTTGATGATATGTGTAGTACAAGAGTTGATCTACCACGAGATCGGAGAGGCTAACCCTAGAAGCTAGCCTATGGTATGATTGTATGTTGTCCTACGGACTAAAACCCTCCGGTTTATATAGACACCGGAAAAGGGCTAGGGTTACACAAGGTTGGTTACAAAGGAGGAGATATACATATCCGTATTGCCTAGCTTGCCTTCCACGCTAAGTAGAGTCCCATCCGGACACGAGACAAAGTCTTCAAACTTGTATCATCATAGTCCAACAGTCCGGCCAA
Source organism: Triticum dicoccoides (assembly GCF_002162155.2). Classification (NCBI taxonomy): domain Eukaryota; kingdom Viridiplantae; phylum Streptophyta; class Magnoliopsida; order Poales; family Poaceae; genus Triticum; species Triticum dicoccoides. The sequence continues at coordinate 552,688,477 of NC_041390.1, forward strand.
AGGATATCGTCTGGCTATCTGGAGACCCACTAATCCAGGACTCCCTCACTCTCATTGACATGTACTCGATGCCCAACGGAGTGTAGGAGCAAGACATCGAGGAGGGAGTGAGCGGGGGCGAGAGCAGCGAGTGGCACTCGGATGCAGAGGAGGACGAGGAGAGCGACGACTCGAGCGATGACGAAGAAGTTGACTCGCCTCCTCGCAGAGAGAGGAGATCCAAGCACGCACACGGCCCGGCGAGCACCCCGGACCTGGCGACCGCACCGACTGGGCAGTCTTCGAAGCGCCCCCGGACGTCTTCTCCAGCGCCGATTGAGAAGGCCCCAAAGCAGCCCAAGGTTGTGCCGCCTCCAGCTCCAAAAGCACCGAAGGCCACGTCCTCCAAACTGCCCAAGGCTTTGCCCAGGATCAAAGTGACCATCCCTACCATCTCCGGGTAATCATCTGACTTGTTCTTTTCATCGACTCGAGCAACAGAACGTAACTGACTGAGTATGGACACTTGCAGTGCTGCTACATCGGGAACCTCTTCCCTCCAGTATTGAGACGAGATGGAAGACACGGTTACCTCCAACCCAGGTAGAAACTCTTATGATCTTGTTCTTGATTACATGGTCGATTGCATTCTAGTGGCTCACTTGGGGTCGACTGATCTGTCTTGCAGCTCCACCCAATGTCATCGATCTTCCAGATGACGATGAAGATGTGGCTCTTAAGCCCAGGAAGAGCAAAAAGGTAGCAGCTGGCAAGATGTCTCAGCAAGGGCCAACGACAACACCACTCGTCCGTCAATTTGAAGACACGGGCAGGACCTCTGTAACCTTCGCTGCACCCTTGTCGAGTGAGCACCCCGCACCGTCGACTGCACCGGTGATTCCTTCAGTCGTCCAACTCCACGCCACGGTGCTCCAAACTGCCACACCTGGGTCGTCTGCTCTCTTTTTCACCAGCTACCCCGTTCCGGACAACCAGTCGGAAGCGGCTGCGGAAGCCATCCGTCAGGCTAACATGATGATGGAGCGGATGAAGACGGTGCATGAGAATAGCCAGGCTGCTTATGACGCTAGCGCTGCTCTCCGAGCCAATGTCCAGGTAAGTAGACTTTTTGGCTGACCTTGTTCTGTCAGGATATGCTATCTAAAACATTTTCTTCCATACAATCTCCTGTTGTTTGCGTCGAATCTGTACACCCACTGGGTGTTTTGTTGTATTTGGTATTTGCGTTCGTCCACTCGGTCTGGGCGAGTAGGATCTGAACCGGTGGGGGCACGCTAAGTGCACCCACTGGGTGTAGTCCCCGAGACCGTAGTCGACTGCTGGCAGTCGACTAGGGTCTGAGTTCTTTTTCTTTTCTGTTCTTCCACTCGACCCAGGCGGACCGCTCGAATGGGATCTGAACCAGTGGGGGCACGTCAAGTGCACCCACTGAGTGTAGTCTCCGAGACCGCGGTCGACTGCTGGCAGTCGTCCGGGGTCTGAATAGTTTTCTTTTTGACTTGACCCGGGCGGACAGGTCGAGTTGGGTCTTAATCAGCGGGGGCACGCCAAGTGCACCCGCTGGGTGTAGCCCCCGAGACCGCAGTCGACTGTGTGCAGTCAGCTGGGGTCTAAGCGAACTTCTTTAAGTTTTATCCACTCGGAAGTGAGCAACATTTGATCTTGTCGATTGACACGTCTTTTGCCTTCTGCAGAAGTCTTGTACTCTCATTTCCAAGTTTGCTGAACTTGAGGAGAAGCAGAGGCAACTCAACCTTGACTTAGAGTTGGCCCAGCAGAATCTGAAGAAAGCTCAAGACGAAGCTGCTGGTATGGAAGGTAACTGCCTGTCGACTGTCTTTTTAAAACATTTCTGCGAGCTCTTGTCTGATCTGATTGCTTCTTTTGCAGAGAAAATGAAGTTGGCTCTGGAGAAGAAGGACCCGGACCTCGCCGCTGCACAGAAGGAAGCCCAAGATAAAACTGTCCTCGCAGACCAGAAGCTGGCTTCAGACGAAGCACTCGAAGGGGAGGTGACCAAGCTGAAGTACTGTCTCAACGAGTCTAACCGAGAGGTGAGTCGTCTGAAGAAGGAAAAAATTACCCTGAACAAAAAGTTGGAGTCTGCGGTCCACAAGAGGAATGACACGGAGGCTTATCTGAGAACTCTCGCCAAGAAGCTTTATCTTATGCTGGAAGGTATTTCTTTTAAACCGACTGTGTTGATGCTTGCGAACGGATCCTGCCGGTCGACTCACTAATTTTTGGCTGCATAATTCTACCAAGACTTTGACGAGGAAACTGGAAAGGTCGAGACGGGTCTGGACACTATTGCTTCTCTAGTTTGTGACGAAACTGCAATGAACGTGCTCCGACTGGAGTCTCGTGTCGCCAGCATCAGAAGCTACCACGCGCGCCTGAAGGAGGCAGTCTCACGAGTCGACACATTGCTCTGGCCAAGGGCGACGCTTCAAAATGACCTGGAATCCATGATGGCTCGACTCAACGAGATCCCTGACCGAGTGCAGGAATGGAAGAAGTCCTCCGCCCAGTGTGGTGCTGACGTGGCACTGTCCTTGGTGCGAGTCCACTACAAGTAAGCTCGTGAAGACAAGCTGGCGGTGATCAAGGTCGCTAACACCAAAAGGCATGACTTCCAGTCCTTCATGGAGACTTTCATCGCTGCTGCCACTCGGATCGCGGATGGGATTGACCTAGACGAATTCGTCGAGCCTGCCAGCCCTCCTCCTGCCGAGTGAACAAACTTATGAGACTTGAATCTGCTTTAAATTTGCCTCGGAATGCCGAGTGGTTGCTCTAACTGTTAAAATCCTTCAGGCTTGATGCTCGAATACTTTTGATTCACTGCTTGGAACTTTGGGATTTATCTGAATTTGGTTTATTTCCGAATATGCTTGTGTTTTGCCTTCAAGTGGACTTTGTTCTTCACTCGTAATAATCTTTGCGCTGGAGATGCAGCTCTGAGGTGGCGACTCTAGTCGACCTACGCTTCGTCGTCCTTGCGGATAGGGATGGAGCGCACATTGTATTTGTGGCATAGTCCCGAAGGAGAAGGTTGCAGTCGACTTGCACCTCGTCGCCTTTGCGGATAGGGATGGAGCGCACATCGTACTTGTGGCGTAGCTCCGAAGGAGAAGGTTGCAGTCGACCTGCACCTCATCGTGCTTGCACATAGGGATGGAGCGCACGTTGTACTTGTGGCGTAGCTTCGAAGGAGAAGGTTGCAGTCGACCTGCACCTTGATACGTCTCCAACGTATCTATAATTTTTGATTGCTCCATGCTATATTATCTACTGTTTTGGACTATATTGGGCTTTATTTTCCACTTTTATATTATTTTTCGGGCTAACCTATTAACTGGAGGCCCAGCCCAGAATTGCTGTTTTTTTGCCTATTTCAGTGTTTCGGAGAAACAAAATATCAAACGGAGTCCAAACGGAATAAAATCTTCGGGAACGTGATTTTCTCACCGAACGTGATCCAGGAGACTTGGACCCTACTCCAAGGAGTGAAAGAGGAGGTCATGAGGGTGCCCCCTGCCTCGTGGGCCCCTCGGTGCTCCACCGACGTACTCCTTCCTCCTATATATACCTACGTACCCCCAAACGATCAGAACGGGAGCCAAAAACCTAATTCCACCGCCGCAACTTTCTGTATCCATGAGATCCCATCTTGGGGCATGTTCCGGAGCTCCGCCGGAAGAGGGCCGTCATCACAGAGGGCTTCTACATCATCCTAGCCCCTTCGATGAAGTGTGAGTAGTTTACCTCAGATCTTCGGGTCCATAGTTAGTAGCTAGATGGCTTCTTCTCTCTCTTTGAATATCAATACAAAGTTCTCCCCCTCTCTTGTGGAGATCTATTCGATGTAATCTTCTTTTTGCGGTGTGTTTGTTGAGACCGATGAATTGTGGGTTTATGGTCAAGTCTATCTATGAATAATATTTGAATCTTCTCTGAATTCTTTTATGTATGATTGGTTATCTTTGCAAGTCTCTTTGAATTATCCGTTTGGTTTGGCCAACTAGATTGGTAGTTCTTGCCATGGGAGAAGTGCTTAGTGTCAGTGGGAACGACACCTATGGGATCACAAGAATCCCTACTACGGTTGCAGGGCGCGGTGTCGTGAGAAGAGCGGATCAAACAGATAGCACACGGTTTGTTTATCCAGGTTCGGGCCGCGAGGATGCGTAAAACGCTACTCCTGCTTTGGTGGATTGTATATCTGTGTTCTTGAGCTAGCTATGGGGCGTGAGGAGCTCCAAAAAGCCGAATCCTCCTCCTGGTCGCCTCGGGCCTCCTTTTATAGGAAAGGGGTTGCCATAGTGGCACACAGGAGGTGGAAAAGGTACAGTGATGTGAGGTTATCCCTCGCATTACATGACAAGGCGCATTTAATGCGTCTTTTCCAGGTGTCCTTGCTTTATCGGGGATGAGGGAGAGCCTTGTCTCGTCAGTCGCTGCTCCCTCTCGTGTCGACACGCGCCCTGGCCAGCGGCGCCTGTGGTGCCATGTAGGCAGGCAGGTAGCTGAGGTGGCGCAGCGGTGGGTCTCCACGAAGATCCGCATGCCGCCACGCAGGTGCCTGCCCAGCTGGTTGGGTCGGCAGCTGCATGCGAACGACGGTGGAGGTTTGACTGGCGTGGGCCTGATGGTGGCCCTACGGGTGTTCTTGGCAAGGGCCTTGCCGGGGCCCCAGCAAGGGTCTTGCCGTGGCGCCTGCTGTCATCCCCGGCAAGGCTCTTGCCGGGGGCCTTGTGGTCCTCCTTGTCTGGGATCCCGCCAAGGATCATCATCTTCTAAAGGATGTATCTGATCTTGAATGTCTTCACAAAGATCCGCATGCCACCACGGGGATGTCTCCCGAATCCTTGCCCCATGGGGGCAGTGGACTCAAGGGTGTCTCACTCCGTAGGTGTGGGGCGAGTTGCCACGGCAAGGGTCTTGCCGGGTTTGCTAAAACCGCCTCCCGGCAAGGATCTTGCCGGGGGGTCCGCTTCGTCCCCTTTGCTCTTTGTGGTCTTGGTCTTGGCGTCGTTCTGCTTCTCCTGAGCCTCGGTCTTACCTTGGCTCACCTCCCTTGCCTTGCTTAGTGTGGTGGTGCCCGTGGCTCAGACTGTCCGTGCACAGTTATAGGGGTACAAAAAGTGTACCCCTCTTTTTGTACACCGACACTTAGCTTTGGGTTCGATCTTGCGGTGTCCTTTCCCAGTGACAGAAGGGGCAGCAAGGCACGTATTGCATCGTTGCCATCGAGGATAACAAGATGGGGTTTATTTCATATTGCATGAATTTATCTCTCTACATCATGTCATCTTGCTTAAGGCGTTACTCTGTTTTTAACTTAATACTCTAGATGCATGCTGGATAGCGGTCGATAAGTGGAGTAATAGTAGTAGATGCAGAATCGTTTCGGTCTACTTGTCACGGACGTGATGCCTATATACATGATCATGCCTAGATATTCTCATAACTATGCTCAATTCTGTCAATTGCTCAATAGTAATTTGTTCACCCACCGTAGAATACTTATGCTCTTGAGAGAAGCCACTAGTGAAACCTATGGCCCCCGGGTCTATTCTCATCATATCAATCTCCATCACTTTAATCTAGCTTTGCCTTTTACTTTGCTTTTACTTTTTACTTTGCATCTATCAGATCTCACTCTCGTAAGTGACCGTGAAGGGATTGACAACCCCTAATCACATTGGTTGCGAGTAGCTATCGTTTTGTGCAGGTACGAGGGACTTGAGCGTGGCCTCCTACTGGATTGATACCTTGGTTCTCAAAAACTGAGGGAAATACTTACGCTACTCTGCTGCATCATCCCTTCCTCTTCGGGGAAAACCAACGCAAGCTCAAGACGTAGCAAGAAGGATTTCTAGCGCCGTTGCCGGGGAGTCTACGCAAAAAGTCAACATACCAAGTACCCATCACAATCCCTATCTCTCGCATTACATTATTTGCCATTTGCCTCTCATTTTGCTCTCCCCCAATTCACCCTTGCCATTTTATTCGCCCTCTCTCTCTATCCTCCCTCTCTATTTGCCTCCTTTTGCCCGCTTGCACTTGTTTTCTTATGTGCTAGTTTGCTTGTTTGTCGCGATGGCTCAACCGAGATTTGGTGATCTCCACCTCAAAAGGTTAGAGGAGATCAAAACCAACGTTAGGAAGTTTATGGTTTTGCAATTTGAGCATAACAATTTCTTTAGAAACAAGCTTAAGGAACAAAAAAGTTTTATGAGTTATATGAATAAAGAGCTATATGATATGTGTAAAGAATTTGATGGTATAAGATCCCAAATTGCTCGTCTAGAAAAGATGACTGCTGAAATTTCGGATATGCAAGCCACCTTAGTTAATAAGATGGCTACTAAACCGGATTCCTATGAAAATCAAGAAGAAAATCTAAAAATTATTGATGTGTCTCCTATTAAATCTTTATTTTGCAATATAAATCTCGATGAAACTGAATATGATCTTCCTTTACCTAGAAGGCGTTCTAAAAATTCGGATTATTTAGATCTTAATGATGAAATTGATGAAAGTGGGATTGAAAGAAATAAAAATATAGATGTTGCTAAACCCACTATATTGGATTTCAAGGAATTTAATTATGAAAGTTGCTCTTTAATTGATTGTATTTCCTTGTTGCAATCCGTGCTAAATTCTCCACATGCTTATAGTCAAAATAAAGCCTTCACCGAACATATTGTTGATGCCTTGATGCAATCTTATGAAGAAAAACTTGAGTTGAAAGTTTCTATCCCTAGAAAACTCTATGATGAGTGGGAACCAACTATTAAAATTAAAATTAAAGATCATGAGTTTTATGCTTTGTGTGTGTAAGTGCATCTAGTGCCACCCCTAGTTGGTTTTGGAGTATTGACGACAAACCTAGTTGAGGGACTAATGTGTTTGTGAGAATTGTAGGATAACACATGTAGAAGCCCCTCATTGATTCAGTTTTCCTACCAGAGATGACCCCTAAAAATGTAAGAAGACATTGAAGTCAAAGGTGGTATGTGAAGACATTCACATTGAAGACTATGACAAGAGAAGACATCGCATGAAGACTATGGAGCGCGAAGACTTAGTTCTCTCGTCGTTCTTTTTTCTTCTTTGTTGAGTCATAGGAACCACCGTACTATTAAGTGGGGTCCAAGAGAACTAGTAAGAATGACTGAAGTGATGCTTAACCAAAATCCTATGTCTTCGAGTGAAGACTATGAGAGCAAATCTTGTCCAGAGTTGGATAAGTCAGCTTTGCTTGTAGCTCAAGTAAAGTTGCCGTGTGTGTTTGAAATCTGACCGTTGGAACACGTGTCAGTTCCTTAGTGACCAAGGGTCATTTCGGACAAATCAGGTCGGGTTGCCTAGTGGCTATAAATAGCCCACCCCCTACAACCATAAATGGTTGGCTGCTCAGAGTTAGTGCACGGCTTTTGTCGTTTGAGAGCAACCCACCTCGAAGCCTTTGAGAGAGAATTCCTTGCGAGGATAAAGCCCTAAACACCCAGAGCCAAAGAGTGTTAGGCATCACTTAAGTCTTCATGTCTGTGTGATCTGAAGACTTATTACACTTGAGGACTATGAATCCTCCAGCCGGTTAGGCGTCGCGTTCTGAGCATCCAAGAGTCATTGTGGATCGCCGCTGAACAAAGTCTCTGAAGGTTTGGAAGTCTACCTTGAAGACTTACCAGAGTGATTGGGCGAGGACTGGGTGTCCTTAGCTCAAGGGGAATAAGGTGAAGACGAGGTCTTCTGAGTTGAATCTCAGCCTCCCTAACCAGACGTACAGTTGTCACAGCAACTGGAACTGGTCCAACAAATCTTTGTCTTCAACGAGTCACTGGTTTCATCCTTCCCTTCCCTTTACTTACTGTTGGTCCTTGTGAAGTCATTGTATGATTGCTTTATCTTTTGTCTTCACTGAGTGACTGCTTGTTCTGATTGGCTTCACAATATCTTCTTACCTAATCTTTACTGCCTAGCTGCTATTAGTCATTGTGCTTTCACTCCATTGAATACTTGACTATGGTTTGCCTAGTGTAGTCTACCTTCTGCTGCATGGTAATAGGTTTATTTCTATCGTTCCATGTTTTGAAGACTTTCATAAAAATCGCCTATTCACCCCCCCTCTAGTCGATCACTAGCACTTTCAATTGGTATCAGAGCAAGGTACTCCCTTGTTCTGTGTGATTCGGTTTAACCACCTAGAGTTTTAGCTATGTCGACTGCAGGGATAATTAAAGTCTCCGCTGCGTGCCCCGTCTTCGATGGAACTGAATATCCCTACTGGAAGAATAAGATGCGCATGCATCTTGAAGCCATTGATGTCGACCTATGGTATGTCGTCGAGAATGGCATTCCCAAGGCTGGTGAAGGTGTCACCGCTGCTGATGTCAAGAAGTTCATTCAACTGGACTCCACTGCCAAGAACATCATCTGTGGTCATCTGACCAAAGGACAGTATGGCCGCGTGAGTGCTTTGGAAACATCTAAGCTAGTCTGGGACTGGCTCTCCAAGGTCAACGAAGGCGTCTCAACCCAGAGAGATCAGAGAATCAGTGTCCTTCACAACCTCTTCAACCGCTTCAAGAGAAATGACAATGAGAATGTCCAGCTCACATTTGATCGACTCACTGACATCACAAATGAGCTTCAACCCCTCGGTGCTATTGAGATCACCAAGCATGAAGTCGTCAAGACACTCCTGAGATCACTTGACAGCTTGTTTGACACCTTAGCCCTGATGATTCAAGAACGTCCTGACTTCAAGACACTCGATCCGTCTGACATACTTGAGAGGCTCAACACACATGAGTTTCAGCTTTCTGAGAAAAGAGACATCTACGGTCCCAACTATGGGCGAACTCGTGCCTTGAAGGCAAAAGCTGTCTCCTCATCTGAAGAAGAGTCTGACAGCAGTTCTGATGATCCTGAAGACATTGGAAAGGAGCTTGCTATGCTTGTGAAGAAGTTCCAAAAATTCACCAAGAAGAAAGGCTTCAGAAAGTCCTCACGATCAAGCTCAAGGAATGATGAAACTTCTGCTCATGACTACAAGAAGAGAACATGCCACAAGTGCAAGAAACCTGGCCACTACATCTCTGAGTGTCTGCAGTGGGACAATGAGAACAAGAAGAAAAAGAAGAGCAAGGAGTATGATTCTGACGACAAGAAGAAGAAGAAATACTCAAAGTCTTCTTCCAAGTCCTCCTCAAAGTCTTGATCACACAAGAAGAGCTCATCTGGCAAGGCACGTGCATTTGTTGGCAAGGAAATGGATTCAGAGGAGGAATCTGCTTCTGAGGAGGCGGAGGTGGAGTCTGAGGAGGAGTCCGATTCTGGCGTTGCGAGTCTGGCTACAGCATACGTTGCCAAGTCCATCTTCAACACTGAAGATAATGACTCCGTCACCGACACCGATGCAAATGACAAGGACTACTCTGCTCCTACCTACTGCTTCATGGCACGCGGTGCCAAGGTAAACACACGCACTACTCACTATCAAACATCAAGTGAAGATGACTCTGATTGTGGTTCCAAACCCAGCTACAAAACACTTGCTAAAATTGCAACTGAACAACAGAAAGCTATGGAACGTATTCAAAAACTATTAAACAAAAGCGATGACCTGTTGGACGCTGAAATGACTCGATCTCAGTCCTTAATTGAAGACATAAAAACTCTTCATGTTAAGTATGAGGAACTTGAAAGTCGTCATGAAACGCTCTATACATCTCATGAAAAGCTTTCCTATGATTATCTTCAAAGGAAGCAAGACCTTGAAAAATTGAGAGCGGCTCATGAAGATCTTCAAAAGGAAAACGAGCAACTTCGCACCAAACAGATCAGTTCCGCTCAGGAAGGTTTTGAACCACCATGTCTTAAATGCATTGAGCGTGATAACGCTACTTCTGTTGCTGAATGTTCTACTGCTGCTACTGTTGCAATATCTTCAACTGTTGATGTGATAACTAATCCCTTTGTTGAGGATGCCACTGCTATTGCTGATGAGAATGCTAGGTTGAAGACATTGCTTGAAACAGGGATGTTCAAAAGTCTCAAAGGGCATCAGACACTATGTGATGTCCTCAAAAGGCAGATCCTGAACCGAAACCCTAGGAAAGAGGGTGTTGGGTTTGATAGGAAAACGAATGCTGATGGCTCTTACTGGAAACCTGAGCAGTTCCCCAAAACCACATGGGTTGCTGCAAAGGGACCTTTAGTGGATCCATCCACCCTATCTGGCTTCACTTGTGCTAATCCCATTGTTATTGATGAATCCTTTGATGCAAACTATAAACTGTTTAAGAATCAGAATGGTGAAGTGTTTGCCAGGTATATTGGTACTAACTGCAGGAATGGGCCGCCTATGAAGAAGGTCTGGGTACCGAAAAGGTTCTTGGAGAATCTTCCTATGAATGTCGTCATGACACCACAAGTGAAGAAGACAAACCCCAGACCACAGGCTTCATACGGCCCAAAGGCTTCATATAGACAGAGGACTCACCTGAGTCGCACTAATGCAAATGTTTTGCAGGGAAGCCATACTCAGGCCTATGAATATGAGCGCGGTTCATGAAACCGCCATGTTCATAAGACCAAGAACTATTCTGCTTATTCTTATGAGTACTATTGTCCACCTGCAAGACTTTTTGCTAGGGCTCCAAAGCCAAAGTTCTCAGATGCTGCACTTAGACTCATTGCTTCGAAGCCACCCTTGAAGATGTGGGTGGCTAAGAAAGCTTAACTCTCTTTTGTAGGGAAAGGTCTCCAGCCGAAAACCAAAATCGTCTAACGCTATTGCTGGGGACCTTAAACATCTTGTAGGGCGCAAGATCAAATGCCCAAATGGTCTTATTATGTACTTTGTTCCCGAGTCGCTTGCTACTTGTCCTATCAGTCCTAATCTCGATCTAAGCTTTCATAATCCACTGGCTCGTCAAATGTTTTTGCTTCACAATTCTCTTCGTGAAGCCTATCCCCCTAACTGCACTGTAGGGTACGACACCAGCTGCTTCAGAATGGATTATTGATAGTGGGTGTACTAATCACATGACTGGCAAGCAAAGTCTTCTTATGGACTCAACCTTATGTCCATCTGACAAAAGTCACATCACATTTGCTGACACTGGTAAAAGTAAGGTATTGGTTCTAGGTAGAGTTGCAATCTCAAAGGATCAACACATGGATAAAGTCATGCTTGTTGAATCCCTTGGTTTCAACTTAATGTCTGTCTCAATGCTTTGCGATTTAAACATGATTGTGATGTTTGGAAAATATCGTTGCCTTGTTCTAATGGAATCTGACAAGTCTCTAGTGTTTGAAGGGTATAGGAAAGATGATTTGTACGTGGTAGATTTCTCAGCAGGACCACAGCTTGCCGTATGTCTTCTAGCAAAAGCCTCAGAATGCTGGCTCTGGCATCGGAGGCTAGGGCATGCTGGCATGAGGAACTTGCACACTCTTGCAAGAAAGAAGCATGTCATAGGCATCGAGGGCGTCAAGTTCAAGAAGGATCACTTATGCAGTGCCTGTGAAGCAGGAAAGATGACGAGGGCCAAGCATCCCTCGAAGACAATCATGACAACGACTCAACCCTTCGAACTGCTCCACATGGACCTTTTCGGTCCCACTCATTACTCAACTCTTACTACTACTGCTTGTCTCTATGGCTTTGTCATTGTTGATGATTATTCAAGATAAACTTGGGTGCATATAATCCTCTACAAGACTGAAGTGCAGGATGTCTTCAGACGTTTCGCCAATCGAGCCATGAACAACTATGGCGTCAAGATAAAGCACATCAGAAGTGACAATGGCACTGAATTCAAGAACACTGGGCTAGATACATATCTTGATACTTTGGGCATCACACATGAATTCTCAGCTCCATACACACCACAGCAGAATGGCATCGTCAAACGCAAGAACAGAACACTTATTGAGATGGCTCGGACGATGCTTGATGAGTACAAGACTCCAAGAAAATTCTGGCCTGAAGCCATTGATACTGCATGCCATATCATCAACCGTCTTTATCTTCACAAGCTTCTGAACAAGACTTCCTATGAGCTCCTTACTGGCAAGAAGCCAAATGTCAGTTCCTTCAGAGTATTTGGTGCCAGGTGCTGGATCAAGGATCCACATCACACTTCAAAATTTGCACCAAAAGCACATGAAGGTTTTATGCTTGGATATGGAAAGGATTCGCACTCCTACAGAGTCTTCAACCTCTTTCACTATAAAGTGGTTGAAACTATGGATGTGCGGTTCGATGAGACTAACGGCTCGCAAAGAGAGCACCTGCCAAATGTGCTAGATGAAGTTCCATCCAGTGAATCAATCAAACTTATGGGAACTGGAGAAATCATACCATCTGAAGCTCAGCCTAAAGAGGAACTTATCATCTCCGCACTTGATCAACCTGAAGACAATGCTCAGCCTGAAGACAATCCTTCTAATGATGAAAATGATCAGCAAGAGCAAAATCTTCGTCCTGTACATCCTCGTGTTGCAAATGAAGTGCAGATTGAGAGAATAATTGATAGCATCAATGCACCAGGTCCACTCACTCGTTCAAGGGCAACACAACTAGCAAATTTCTATGGACACTTCGCATTTGTCTCAATATCTGAACCCAAGAAAGTTGATGAAGCCTTCATGGAACCTGAATGGATTCAAGCTATGCAAGAAGAGCTTCAACAGTTTGAGCTGAATAATGTATGGGAACTGGTTAAGCGTCCTGATCCTCGCAAGCACAATATAATAGGCACCAAATGGATATACCGCAACAAGAAAGATGAGCATGGTCAAGTTGTCAGAAACAAAGCTCGTCTCGTTGCTCAAGGATACACTCAAGTTGAAGGGATTAACTTTGATGAGACATTTGCTCCTGTGGCTAGGCTTGAAGCCATACGCATACTGCTGGCCTATGCAAATCATCATAACATTCTTCTGCATCAAATGGATGTGAAGAGCGCTTTTCTCAATGGCAAGATTGACGAAGAAGTGTATGTTGCACAACCGCCTGGCTTTGAAGATCCAGAACATCCTGATATGGTGTACAAGCTCAACAAGGCATTGTATGGACTCAAACAAGCCCCTAGGGCTTGGTATGACACACTCAAAGACTTCCTGAAGAGCAAAGGCTTCAAACCTGGTTCCCTCGACCCCACTCTCTTCACGAAGACATATGATGGTGAACTGTTTGTGTGCCAAATATATGTGGATGACATTATCTTCGGCTGCACCAATCAGAAATACACTGACGAGTTTGGATATATGATGCAAGAGCAATATCAGATGTCCATGATGGGTGAGCTGAAGTTCTTCCTTGGTCTTCAAATACGTCAGCAATGCAACGACATCTTTATATCTCAAGAGAAATACCTCAAAGATTGCCTGAAGAAATTTGGAATGCAAGATTGCAAAGGCTACACGACGCCAATGCCAGCCAAACATTATCTGGGTCCCGACGACAATGGTAAAGAGTTCGATCAAAAGGTATACCGCTCCATGATTAGTTCCTTACTTTATTTATGTGCATCTAGGCCAGATATCATGCTTAGTGTTTGCATGTGTGCCCGGTTCCAAGCGGCACCAAAGGAATCGCATCACTTAGCTGTGAAGCGAATTCTCAGATATTTGGCTCACACCCCAACACTAGGATTATGGTATCCAAAGGGCTCAAAGTTTGATCTAGTTGGATTCTCTGATGCTGATTATGCTGGTAACAAGGTGGATCACAAGTCTACATCAGGCACATGTCATTTTCTGGGACGATCACTTGTATGTTGGTCTTCAAAGAAGCAGAACTGTGTATCTCTCTCCACTGCTGAATCTGAATACATTGCTGCTGGATCTTGCTGCGCTCAGCTTCTATGGATGAAGCAAACACTCAAAGACTATGGCATTCACCTGAAGCAAGTACCACTCTACTGCGACAATGAAAGCGCCATCAAGATTGCCAACAACCCAGTTCAGCACTCGAAGACAAAGCACATTGAAATTCGTCATCACTTTCTCAGAGATCATGTTGTGAAGGAAGATATTGATATCATACACGTCAACACTGAAGAGCAATTGGCAGATATCTTCACCAAGCCCTTGGATGAGAAGAGGTTTTGCAGGTTACGGTGTGAGCTAAATATCTTGGAATCCTCAAATGTCCTGTGATCAGGCACACATCCTAACACTTATGCATGTTGATGACTTAGATGTGCAACACACGAAGTAAAGTATATCTTCAATCAATGAAGACTTACATTCTGAGTGTGAATACATTAACGTGGAATTTGACTTCAGAGCGCCAGGATAATTGTGCGTCGTGTCTGGGTCTAATACTTCCTATACGGTGGGTAACGCCGCCACCAAATTCTTCTGTTTGAAGTGTTTTACCCATGGCGTTACATGTGCTATGTCTTCACATTTTGTTTGTCTTCATTTTCAACTTGTCTTCATGATTATCTTCACTATGTTGACTTGATTGTCTTCTAATATATACATACTAGTGTTCCGTCCTCTACAGCATTCACTTATAGCTACGTCTTCCTTGTTGAATCTTTTGAAGTAACTGAATGTGATCGGACCCTAATCTCTCTATGCTTTCTATCTCAAACTCTATCTGTCTAAATCATATGCATTCTATTGAAACTGTCGAATGTCTTCTCCGCGTCCTAGTTAGCAGAAGATACAAAGACAAACATTAAGTCTGTTTTCAATGCTAATTCCTTCACCTGAAACCCGGAGAAGTGGGAATGACCACCCGACAATCCAGGCGTGCGTGGGAACGTTGAACAACCTCCGATATGTTGCATGATGGCCACGTGTCCTTCAGATGTGAATCGCCAGGGGCACCTGTGTAATAACACTGTGTCGTCCCTGTCCCTATAAATACACACCTCACCACAGTCATTATCCTTTCTTCCACTCTCGCACAAACCCTAGCACCACTGCTAGCCCTCGACGACGCCGGCGACGAAGCGCTTAGCTGCCGCGACCTCACCGACGCCGTCTTCACGCCGGCCGCGGACATCGTCTTCTCCGCCATCGCCCTAGGTGTCCTCCGTCGCCAAGTTAGGGCACAGACGATCGAACTGCTCGGCCTCCTCTCCCACTCCGTCTAGCAGTTCTTCGTGTGGTAAATAAAACTTCCTTTTTACGGCCCCTTTGATCCTATGGATTCATCACTTTCTACCACAAGCAGTTTCTGTTCACACAAGTTGGATCTATTTCATACTGCATCTCATAATATGCCTAGTATGTTCACTTATGCTTCACAAAGTAGTTAGATTCCTCACTTGTACTTATTCGTGGATTCGTACAAATCTGGAACCAACTCTCTATCTATGAGTGAATGTCTTCGCACTATGAGATCAATGTCTTCTAAACCGATTTATCTTCAAAATCTTCTGAGAATGCATATGACCTCTTCCCCTTCCCTCGCACCTTAATGCTGTCACAGGTACATGTCCGTGGGAGAATCCCTTGGTTTTCATAGTCTGCATTCATTTGCAGAATTCTTACAGCATCATATAAATTCTCCCGAAGCTAGTTCCTGTTTGACCCACAGGCGGAAGCCTTTGAAACCTTTGAACGTGTTGAAGCCATTCAGTTTGAAGTTCATGGCTACAGAGAAATCTACAAGGAAGGGAGGCAGACAGCGCCGTGGAAACACTGCTAAGGACCTGCCACCAGATCTCTATGAGCTATACAAGTCAGATCCAGAAGAAACCTATGGAGAACGCAAGAACCGAATCCAATGGATTCGAAGACATTGGGCAGAGGAATGGTTCAAGTATAGATTCGTCACCGATGAATTTGCTGAGAAGAGTGCCATCAAGGGCCCATGGGGAGATATCATATACAAAGGTCTCCAGCCCAAATCACAGTCCGAAGCTATTGCTCAAGGCTTTTACCCCTGCATGCTTCGTGGACCTCAGCCTGCTAATGCCGACCCATCCTCTCTGTTATGATGTCGCGAAGACAATCTCTTCAAGCGCAACTATCAGTTTGCACAGAACTCTGCCAAGAAAAACAAGCTATTTTTTGATCTAAAAAAGAGAGTGCTAAAGGAGTCATTCAGAAGTGAGTGAAAAGTCATTGGGATTAGACTTCAACCCAGGCCTCTCTGCGCCACGTGCTGATGGCACACGAGAAGCTGACCCAATCTGGTTGGGCCCTTCTACAACCTAGAAGGTATCATCACTCATATTATGGTTGAAGGGGGAGTCGGGGATCAACCTGCAGATGATGCTGAATCTGACGAAGCACCTGCACCACCGAAGCCAACGAAGCTGAAGAAGCCTAAAGCTTCAAAGTTTGCCTCAGCACCAAAAATCTTACGGGCGAAGCCACTGTCTACCGCACCTCCTGAAGACAGTGTGCAGTCTGAAGATCTATCACATATCTCCAAGAAGACTGAGATGAGAAAGAATACTGACCAGGCACTGACTGCTGCTGCTATTCTGCGCAATGACGCCATTGATCTGTCCAGCGATGAAGATCTTGCAGATGACGCTCTTGAGCAACTGATTAAGAGCAAGGAAGAAGCAGAAATCTTCAATGATTTGCCTCTCTTTGATGTGGCAATCATCCACAACTTCATTGATGAGTGGTTTGAAGCCCCCAATCTCAGCTTTGACGATCTTCAACTTCCAATTGGCCTCAGCGTCGCCTTCACTGGCGCCATTGCTTCTGAGCTAGCTCTAGCTTAGCGCATCGCTGAGCTGAAGAAAAAGATCGACTATGAGAAAGCTCAATTCAAGAAGCACATGGCCAAGCTCAGCATGCAAGATGTGAAAAACTTCAAGATTATGCTGCACGAGCTCAAGGAAGCCTTTTGTCAAGAAACGTGAAGAAGCTAAAGGGTCTCGTGAGCGCATCAAGAGTCTGGCTGATAAGTGCGTGCAAGCCTACAATGAAGCTGAGAAGCGCAAGGCTCTTCGGCGTCCTGGCATTGACCCCGGAATGGCTGCAAAGAAGAAGAAGCCATCGACTGACACATCTGCACCTTCAAGGCAGGAAGAACCCCGCATTGTCTTCCCAAGCAGCATGTCCGGCTCGAAGCCAAAGGTCATTTCCACCGCTTCAGACCTGAAGAAGACAAGGGCTGCCGAGGCTGAAGCCAGAAAGAGGAAAAATCCTGACGCTTCTGATGTCGCTCACTCCAAGAAGAAGCGCAAAACCAAGAAAGATCGGGCTGCTCCCACAGAGCCCCTTGTTGTCGAGCCCATCTCGGTTGCTCGTCCTAAATCTTCGCATCAAGAACGACGGATGATAGTTCATGAGCCTGCTTCCACAGAGGCTCCTGAAGCTGAAGACATTCCAGCAGTTAACCCCACCGCTGCTGAAGACATTGGTCACCATGACAATGTTGAAGATGATGAAGTCCTTCCTCAGATCGAGCACCAATTGGTATCATCGCCTGTGCTTACGCACAGCGAACTCATCAGCATTGGTCGTCCTCTGACGCCAACTGCTCAGGATGCATCGTGGGCTGATCACCCACAGAGCAAGACACTCCAAGCTCTCCCCAACCGCAAGCAACCCCATCAGTGCAAGAAGAGGATGACTTTGAGGCCCAGCCAACTCCATCTTCACAGGCGTCGCCAGC
This sequence comes from Triticum dicoccoides, assembly GCF_002162155.2. Taxonomy (NCBI): domain Eukaryota; kingdom Viridiplantae; phylum Streptophyta; class Magnoliopsida; order Poales; family Poaceae; genus Triticum; species Triticum dicoccoides. The sequence continues at coordinate 552,706,103 of NC_041390.1, forward strand.
GTTACGCAGGCTTCGCAAAGGACCAAGGCCCCAAGTCCCTCTTTCGAGCGTTTCAGAAGGAGAAGTGCACCACCAATCTGTCGCACGTCAGGTGTTCCCCGAAGCCACTCCTACTGTGAACGTTTCCGAGTCTGAAGCTAAAGTTGCTGAAGACAATCCGGCTGCATCAGCCAAAGAGAAACAAGCAGAAGAACGTGTCCCTACTTCCCCCATCACTGAAGAAGATGTTCCTGAAGTGAACGTGTTAGTGCCCGACCCTCCAGCTCCTCAAGTGGAGGTTGAGAATCCTAAGGCTGCCACCACTAACACCACTGAAGCCAATGGCATGGTCATGGCTGAAGACACTGTGGAGCCTGCACCTAACACTGTGCCGGAGGCCAATGAAGCCAATGATGCACCTGCAACAGATGTGCAGCCTGACGCCTCTGTTGATGCCACTCCTCCTATTCCGCCACCAAGGCCACATACTATTGAGCAAGCATACAACTATGGTCAGCTCATCAATGTGAAATGGCCTCTTCTTGTTCCTCCACCTGCTGCTGGTCCCCAATTTGACTATCATGTCGAGCGCAGGCCTTAGGTTCAGAAGCCAATGCCAAGGCTGCCTAGGTTTCCAGGCACTGCATATGCACCCGGATCGTTCAATATCAATGGCTTCAAAGCACACAACACCTTCTTCAATAGCGCCAAGAACCCCTACTCAAAGGCAAGAATATCTTTTGATCGGTTCTGGAGCTATCAGCAGCGCAGTTATTACTCATGCATCTTGTACAATCAAGGTCACATTTTTCCCCATATGTGTCTTGACACTGAAGCCATAACTGGTCTGCCCTATTTGGAAGAAGCGCTAGATTGCTTCAGAGAATCTGGTTTGTTGCAGTTCGTCACTTACAAGGAGCACTGGAACGAAGAATTGCTGCTCCAATTCTATGCCACTCTTCGTATTCGTGGCTACAACAGGGATCCGAAGACTTGGGTCCTTGAGTGGATGACAGGCAATGTTCATCACGAAGCCAAAGCCTTTGATATCATTGAGCTCACTGGCCTGCCCACTCCAGGAGATCTTTATGAACCTGGTTGTCAGCTTCACAGTGCTGCTATGGAAAGCATTTTTCAGAAGCCTGAACCCAACATGAGCCAGATGCTTAGCATGATGAAGCCTTTGCCTCCAGACGCTGAATATCCTAAGGAGTTCTTTGTTGAAGACCTTGAGTATCTGCCACGCACTATCTATCACATCATAAGGCGAACTCTCTGGCCCATCAAAGGACATTCTCCACATGCAAAGCTGGAAGGTGCAATGAAGACTTTGGTCTTCCATATTCTTCACGGCAAAAGCTTCAATGCACAAGACTTCTTCATCTGCCAACTTGCTGCATCCGGATATGATCTCTTTGGCTTGAAGTTTTACGCCCCATGGATTATGCGTCTGATCAAACTACACTCAGATGTCACCTATCAGCCCTCTGCTCACAATCATCGGATTTTTCTGCCTGACGTCGACATGTCAGTTGAAGCCATCTATCCAGAGCCTGCCAAGGAGCCCCTTAGTCTTCAGAATGCTGATAAGCAAAGTTTCTCTCAACACATTGAAGGCGACCCAGCAGTCACTCATGTTTATCCTCTGGCTGGTACTACCCGTGCACCTCATTGTGCCCTCACTGAAGCCACTGAAAGCACCATTGCACAATGGCCCAAGAAGTGATCCCGTGTTCTCAATGACCAAGAGATTTTGGTTGCCCTTCATCAGAAACAGGATAAGCATCATGACTGGATGAAGCGTCAAATGCAAAGCCTCTTGGTGGACGTAAACAGGATTCGCAACCTTGCCACCAAGAATGACTTTGTCGTCCATGAAACTTGTCGGCATACATGGAAAGGGCTGACGCTTATGTGTTCTGAAGATGATCTTCAAGAGGATGGTTTCTTTGAACGCTTCAAGTTTGACTCAACACCTCCAAGAAGGACCTTGCTACGGCGTACTCCGTCTCTTGAAGACTCTGAGTTCTCCTCCTCTGCTGCAACAGTGAATGCACGTGTCATCGATGATGAAGACAATGCTACTTCACCACCTTCGGCGCGAATCACCACTGCACCGAGTTCGTCTGCACCGCCAACCAACTCCGACGACCCTGCTGCTTCACCAACTCCTCATGGGAACGAGTAGGTGCTCTATGTCTTCAAACCTTTTTGGTCCTTACTGACAAAATGGGGAGAAGCATATGAGTTTGATAGTCTTCAAGCGGGTCCATATGGGCGGTGGTTTTATATTTTTCCTAGTGTTTACAACTCTCGCGTTTTGATACATTTGGTTCTTTGAGTTGTAACACTCAAACTCGATGGCCGTCTGCTACTTATTTGTTTTTCTGTGATGCGATGATAAATTCCGCATGTGCGACGATAAATTCCGCACTTAGATCATTTTGCAGACGTCCATTTTTCATTATGCATGTCATTATCTTCAGATACTTTTCATGCATGATGAATTGTCATCATAAGTTGAAGAGGATCTCCAAAAGTACAACCTGCCATGTGCATTTGCATACCAAAAGCAAATTACTTATATGCACATCTTCAGGGGGAGCCTTTGCCACTTATGATGACAATCCCCTATCCTTTACAATTTCACATATTTTATTCCCCGTTGAAAACTTCAACTAGTTTGTCATCAATCACCAAAAAGGGGGAGATTGTAAGTGCATCTAGTGCCACCCCTAGTTGGTTTTGGAGTATTGATGACAAACCTAGTTGAGGGACTAATGTGTTTGTGAGAATTGTAGGATAACACAGGGACAAGCCCCTCATTGATTCGGTTTTCCTACCAGAGATGACCCCTAAAAATGTAAGAAGACATTGAAGTCAAAGGTGTGGTGCTGACGTGGCACTGTCCTATGTGCGAGTCCACTGCAAGGAAGCTCGTGAAGACAAGCTGGCGGCGATCAAGGTCACTAACACCAAAAGGCATGACTTCTAGTCCTTCATGGAGACTTTCATCGCTGCTGCCACTCGGATCGCGGATGTGATCGACCTGGACGAATTCGTCGAGCCTGCCAGCCCTCCTCCTGCCGAGTGAAAAAACTTATGAGACTTGAATCTGCTTTAAATTTGCCTCGGAATGCCGAGTGGTTGTTGTAACCGTTAAACTCCTTCGGGCTTGATGCTCGAATACTTTTGATTCACTGCTTGGAACTTTAGGATTTATCTGAATTTGGTTTATTTCCAAATATGCTTGTGTTTTGCCTTCAAGTGGACTTTGTTCTTCACTCGTAATAATCTTTGCGCTGGAGATGCAGCTCTGAGGTGGCGACTCTATTCGACCTGCGCTTCATCGTCCTTGCGGATAGGGATGGAGTGCACATTGTATTTGTGGCGTAGTCCCGAAGGAGAAGGTTGTAGTCGACTTGCACCTCGTCGCCTTTGTGGATAGGGATGGAGCGCACGTTGTACTTGTGGCGTAGCGCTGAAGGAGAAGGTTGCAGTCGACCTGCACCTTGATACGTCTCCAACGTATCTATAATTTTTGATTGCTCCATGCTATATTATCTACTGTTTTGGACTATATTGGGCTTTATTTTCCACTTTTATATTATTTTTCGGACTAACTTATTAACCGGAGGCCCAGCCCAGAATTGCTGTTTTTGCCTATTTCAGTGTTTCACAGAAATAGAATAGTAAACGGAGTCCAAATGGAATAAAATCTTCGGGAACGTGATTTTCTCACCGAATGTGATCCAGGAGACTTGGACCCTACTCCAAGGAGTCAAAGAGGAGGTCACGAGGGTGCCCCCCCTAGGGCGTGCCCCCTGCCTCGTGGGCCCCTCGGTGCTCCACCGACGTACTCCTTCCTCCTATATATACCTACGTACCCCCAAATGATCAGAACGGGAGCCAAAAACCTAATTCCACCGTGCAACTTTCTGTATCCATTAGATCCCATCTTGGGGCCTGTTCCGGAGCTCCGCCGGAAGAGGGCCGTCATCACGGAGGGCTTCTACATCATCCTAGCCCCTCTGATCTAGTGTGAGTAGTTTACCTCAGACCTTCGGGTCCATAGTTAGTAGCTAGATGGCTTCTTCTCTCTCTTTGAATCTCAATACAAATTTCTCCCCCTCTCCTGTAGAGATCTATTTGATGTAATCTTCTTTTTGCGGTGTGTTTGTTGAGACCGATAAATTGTGGGTTTATGATCAAGTCTATCTGTGAATAATATTTGAATCTTCTCTGAGTTCTTTTATGTATGATTGGTTATCTTTGCAAGTCTCTTCAAATTATCCGTTTGGTTTGGCCAACTAGATTGGTAGTTCTTGCCATGGGAGAAGTGCTTAGCTTTGGGTTCGATCTTGCAGTGTCCTTTCCCAGTGACAGAAGGGGCAGCAAGGCACGTATTGCATCGTTGCCATCGAGGATAACAAGATGGGGTTTATTTCATATTGCATGAATTTATCTCTCTACATCATGTCATCTTGCTTAAGGCGTTACTCTGTTTTTAACTTAATACTCTATATGCATGCTGGATAGCGGTCGATGAGTGGAGTAATAGTAGTAGATGCAGAATCGTTTCGGTCTACTTGTCACGGACGTGATGCCTATATACATGATCATGCCTAGATATTCTCATAACTATGCTCAATTCTGTCAATTGCTCAACAGTAATTTGTTCACCCACTGTAGAATACTTATGCTCTTGAGAGAAGCCACTAGTGAAACCTATGCCCCCCGGGTCTATTCTCATCATATCAATCTCCATCACTTTAATCTAGCTTTGCCTTTTACTTTGCTTTTACTTTTTTACTTTGCATCTTTATACCAAAAATTTTACATCTATCAGATCTCACTCTTGTAAGTGACCGTGAAGGGATTGACAACCCCTAATCGCGTTGGTTGCGAGTAGTTATCGTTTTGTGAAGGTACGAGGGACTTGAGCGTGGCCTCCTACTGGATTGATACCTTGGTTCTCAAAAACTGAAGGAAATACTTACGCTACTCTGCTGCATCATCCCTTCCTCTTCGGGGAAAACCAACGCAAGCTCAATACATAGCACACCTCGTCGTCCTTGCGGATAGGGATGGAGTGCACGTTGTACTTGTGGTGTAGCTCCAAAGGAGAAGGTTGCAGTTGACCTGCACCTCGTCGTCCTTGCGGATAGGGATGGAGCGCAGGTTGTACTTGTGGCGTAGCTCCAAACCTCCGAGTGGGAGGGTTGCTCTCCACTCGGTAGGATTTTACAAACTTAGGCGAGTACTGGACTGCAACTAAGCTTCCGAGTGGGAGAGCTTAGGCGAGTACTAGATTGCAGCTAAGCCCCCGAGTGGGAGGGTTTCTCTCCACTCGGTAGGATTTTTTTAAACTTAGGCGAGTACTGGATTGCAGCTAAGCCCCCGAGTGGGAGGGTTGCTCTCCACTCGGTAGGATTTTTTAAACTTAGGCGAGTACTGGGCTACAACTAAGCCCCCGAGTGGGAGGGTTGCTCTCCACTCGGTAGGATTTTTTCAAACTTAGGCGAGTACCGGACTGCAGCTAAGCCTCCGAGTGAGAGAACTTAGGCGAGTACGGGACTGCAACTAAGCCCCCGAGTGGGAGGATTGCTCTCCACTCGGTAGGATTTTTTCAAACTTAGGCGAGTACCGGA
>NC_041390.1:552712404-552797795 GCF_002162155.2 Triticum dicoccoides
TGGGAGGATTGCTTTCCACTCAGTAGGATTTTTTCAAACTTAGACGAGTACCGAACTACAGCTAAGCCTCCGAGTGAGAGAACTTAGGCGAGTACTGGACTGCAGCTAAGCCCCCGAGTGGGAGGATTGCTCTCCACTCTGTAGGATTTTTTCAAACTTAGGCGAGTACCGGACTGCAGCTAAGTCTCCGAGTGAGAGAACTTAGGCGAGTACTGGACTGCAGCTAAGCCCCCGAGTGGGAGTATTGCTCACCACTCGGTAGGATTTTACAAACTTAGGCGAAACGGATTCGCGGCTAAGCCTCCCGAGTGAGAGGCTTACCCATCACTCGGTAGGATTTTCTTTCGAACTTAGGCGAAACAGATTCGCGGCTAAGCCCACCCACTGGGGGATTTCAGAGGTAAATAAAAGAAACAACAATCATGCGAGAAGACTGAAAAGCTCTTGTCTTTGACGAACAAATTACAAAGGTACTTCTTATTACATTTTATTTGAATGAGTGCTTAAGTATAAAAGGGGCGGAGCAGCTCCGTGTTCCAAGCCCGTGGTTCGTCTTTCTGATGCTCAACACTGTAAAGATGGTATGCTCCATTGTGGACAACTTTGGTGATGATGAAGGGGCCTTCCCAAGCCGGGGCGAGCTTGTGCGGTTTCTGTTGATCCACTCGAAGAACCAGGTCTCCCTCTTGAAAGGCTCGACCCCTCACATTTCTGGTGTGGAATCGACGCAAGTCTTGCTGATAAATGGTCGACCGGATCAAGGCCATCTCTCTTTCCTCCTCTAAGAGATCGACTGAATCTTGATGGGCCTGCTCTACTTCCTCTTCAGAGAAGAGATCGACTCGGGGTGCGTTGTGGAGCAGGTCACTTGGCTGAACAGCTTCGGCCCCATAGACCAAGAAGAAAGGAGTTCGTCCGGTCGACCGGTTGGGAGTTGTCCTTAAACCCCACAAAACTGATGGAAGTTCATCGACCCAAGCGCCTGCTGCGTGTTTGAGATCATGCATCAGTCGGGGTTTCAGTCCTTTGAGAATTAGGCCATTGGCTCTTTCTGCTTGTCTGTTCGACTGCGGGTGAGGGACTAGAGCATAGTCGACTCGTGTGCCTTGAGAAGCGCAAAAAGCTCTAAACTCATCAGAATCAAAGTTCGACCCGTTGTCCGTGATGATGATGTGTGGAACTCCATATCTGAATGTCAATTCTCTGATAAAACTGACAGCGGTGCTGGCCTCAAGGTTCTTGATAGGTTTAGCTTCGATCCACTTGGTAAACTTGTCGACTACTACGAGCACATGAGTGAATCCACTCCTACCAGTTCTCAGTGGTCCAACCATATCCAACCCCCAAATCACAAAGGGCCAGACTAGGGGAATGGTCTTCAGGGCTCACGCTGGCTTGTGAGACATGTCAGAGTAAAACTGGCAGCCTTCACATCTGTCGACTATATCTTTCGCCATTTCATTTGCTCGTGGCCAATAGAATCCGGCTCAGTATTCTTTAGCCACGATGGCCCGAGAGGACGCATGGTGAACACAGGTCCCCGAGTGGATGTCGTTGAGGATCATTCGACCTTCTTCTGGCGTTATGCACTTTTGACCGACTCCAGTCCCGCTTTCCCTGAATAGTTGTCCTCTTATGACAGTAAAGGCCTTGGATCGACGGACGATCTGTCGAGCCTCTTCCTCGTCCTCTGGGAGTTCTTTCCTAAGGATGTACGCAATGTACAACACTGTCCAGTCGGGAGTAATGGCCAGAACCTCCATGATCAGGTCGACCATGGCTGGGACCTCGACTTCAGTCGGATCTGTGGCGCTCCTAGGCTGTGGGGGGCTCTTCAGTAAAAGGATCTTCCTGAATTGTCGGTGTGTGAATATGCTCCAAAAACACATTGCTGGGAATGGCTTCTCTCTTGGAACCTATCTTTGCCAAGTCATCGGCTACTTGATTTTTCAGTCAGGGTATGTGATGGAGCTCTAACCCCTCAAACTTCTTTTCCAGCTTCCTCACCGCGTTGCAGTAACGAGTCATGGTTGGGCTTCTGACGTCCCACTCCTTCATCAGTTGATTGACTACCAAATCTGAGTCGCCGTAGACCATGAGGCGACGGACACCGAGTGAGATGGCCATACGCAACCCATACAGGAGTGCTTCCTATTCAGCTTCATTATTGGAAGAATCAAAGTGAATCTGGAGGACATATCTGAGCTTGTCTCCTCGGGGGGATACCAAAACCACCCCAGCACCGGAACCATTCAGCATTTTGGATCCATCAAAGAACATAGTCCAGTGCTCCGAGTGAACTTGAGTCGGCAGTTGTTGTTCAATCCACTTGGCGAGGAAATCTGCTATTGCTTGGGACTTAATAGCCCTCTTTGCCTCAAACTTGATATCTAAGGGGAGGAGTTCAATCGCCCATTTTGCCACTCGACCGGTTGCATCTCTGTTGTGCAGAATCTCTGACAATGGAGCGTCGCTGACGACTGTAACAGAGTGATCAGAGAAATAGTGTGCAACCTTCTTCATGGTCATGTAAATCCCATAAACGAGCTTCTGATAGTGCGGATATCTCTGCTTTGACAGAGTCAGAACTTCAGAAATATAATAAACTGGACGCTGAACTTTATAGGTTTTTCCCTCTTCTTCCCGCTCGACCGTAAGTACTGTACTAACGACTTGTCTAGTGGCTGCTATATAAAGCAGTAAAGGCTCTTTGCTAATTGGGGCAGCAAGCACCGTTTGGGTGGAAAGCAGGGCTTTTAGCTCTACAAATGCTGCATCAGCTTCAGGAGTCCACTCGAACTTATCTGATTTCTTCATCAGTCGGTAAAGAGGCAGTGCCTTTTCACCGAGGCGAGAAATGAATCGACTTAGGGCGGCCAAGCAACCAGTAAGCTTCTGGACATCATGCACACGCATAGGGCGTTTCATTCGGAGTATAGCACCCACTTTCTCTGGGTTAGCATCGATCCCTCGTTCGGAAACAAGGAAACCGAGTAATTTTCCGCCCGAAACTCCAAACGTGCACTTTGATGGATTAAGCTTGATATCATACCTTCTGAGGTTGGCAAAGGTTTCAGCAAGGTCAGTCAGTAGGTCAGAACATTTACGTGACTTGACCACAATGTCATCCATGTATGCTTCCACATTCCGACTGATCTGAGTGAGCAGGCACTTCTGAATCATCCGCATGAATGTGGCTCCAGCGTTTTTCAAACCGAATGGCATAGTGACATAACAGAAGCACCCAAATGGGGTGATGAAAGCTGTTTTTATATCGTCGGGTTCGTACAGATGGATCTGGTGGTACCCGGAGTAGGCGTCCAAAAAGGACACACGCTCGCACCCCGCAGTCGAGCCGACTATCTAGTCGATGCGAGGGAGAGGAAACTGATCTTTCGGGCAGGCCCGATTGATATGCTTGAAGTCAATGCACATGCGAAGTGAGTCGTCCTTCTTTGGGATCATGACAACATTAGCTAACCACTCGGAGTGGTAAATCTCACAGATAAACTCAGCTACCAAAAGCCGAGCCACCTCTTCACCAATTGCCTTCCTCTTCAGTACAGCGGACCGTCGAAGATGTTCTTTGACTGGTTTCACTTTTGGGTCGACTCGCAAACAATGGTCAGCCAGTCCCCTGGGAACACCTAGCATGTCCGAAGGTTTCCATGCGAAGATGTCCCAGTTCTCATGGAGGAACTGGATGAGCGCTTCTTCCTATTTGGAGTCGAGTGTTGTTGAAATGTGAGTCGGAGCAGCATTGGGATCTGTCGGGTGAATGTGAATCGACTTTGTTTCGCCAGACGACTGGAATGCTGAATCCGTGGCGGGCTTCTTGGCTCGCAACAAATCACTCGGGTCTGCATTTTTCTGATATTCTTGCAATTCTACTACAGCCATCTATGCATCAGCGATCTTTGAGCCCTTCTGGAAGCATTCTTCTGCCTTCTTACGATTACCAGTGATAGTGATCACTCCTTTGGGACCAGGCATCTTCAATTTGAGGTACACGTAACATGGTCGAGCCATAAAGCGTGCATAAGCTGGTTTGCCCAGGATGGCATGATAGCCACTCTGGAAATCCACAACTTCAAATGTCAAATTTTCTTTGCGGTAATTCTTGGAATCACCGAAAACCACGTCAAGAGCAATCTGGCCGAGTGATGCAGCCTTCTTGCCTGGAATGACCCCATGGAAACACATATTGCTTTCACTGAGTCTGGACATCGGAATGCCCATTCCCTTCAACGTCTCTGCATACAGTATGTTTAGGCCACTGCCACCATCCATCAGGACCTTTGTCAGTCGGGTGCCTTCGACCACTGGGTCGACCACCAGTGCTTGCCTCCCAGGGGTGGCTATGTGCGCTGGATGATTGGACTGGTCGAATGTAATGGCAGTCTATGACCACTTCAAATAACTGGGTGTCACCGGAGCGACCATGTTCACTTCTCTGTTGATGACTTTCAATCGACTTTTGCTCTCAACGTCAACAAAAATCATCAGAGTGGAATTCACGTGGGGATAACCATCATCATCCTCTTCCTCATCCTCAGCCTTGTCTGCTTCCTTCTCCTTTTCCTTGGGCTGTTTCTCTCGGAATTGTTGGATTAGGAGTCGACACTACCGAGTGGTGTGCTTTGGGTAAATGAAATTACCCTCTTCATCTTTTTTGGTGTGGATGTGGCACGGCAGATCCAGCACATCATTTCCATCTTGATCTTTTACTTTCTTGGGGTTCCACGGCCCTTTGGGCTTCCCCTTGAACTTTCCTTGAACCACAGCTAAGGCTTCACCAGGAGCAGCTGGCTCAGCCTTGCGCTTTTGTTTTCGACCGGAGTTTCCTCCTCCGGCTTCATGGGCGACTGCTTCGTGTTTGCCACTCCGGAGTCAGTCTTCTTCACCGTTGGCATATTTGGTGGCAATTTCCATCATCCGAGTCAGAGCCATATCTCCTGTCCGACCGGACTTCATATTCAGCTCCCGATACTTGACGCCTTCTTTAAAGGCACAAATTTCTTGATGATCAGACACAATCTCTACCGTGTGGTGCAATGTGATCCATCTATGGATATAATCCCTCATAGTCTCATTTGATTTCTGAACGCAACACTGCAATTCAGTCAACCCTGCCGGCCGTTTGCAAGTACCTTCGAATGTTCTAACAAATACTCGTGCGAGATCTTCCCAAGTATAAATGCTACTAGGTGCTAACTAATTCAGCCATGCTCTAGCCGAGCCCTCCAACATCAGAGGAAGGTGCTTCATGGCCACTTCATCACTGCCGCCACCAATCTGGACAGCCACTCGGTAGTCTTCAAGCCAAGTGTTAGGCTTGGACTCACCAGTGAACTTACTGACTCCAGTCGCCAACCTGAAGTTGGGGGGAATCACTACAGCCCTGATGGCTCTGCTGAAGCACTCTGGACCTGAGACATGCACTCTGCTGCTGGTTGGTAGATCTCTGTCATGACCCTCTCGGTGAGCTCTGTTTCTGTCGACCAAGCCCTGAACAAGAATAGATCTCGCACCAAAGCCTGGCTCCCTGGGGTCGACTGGAATTGTTCGCCCAACACTGTGAGGGCGCCTGTCATCATGTTGCCGAGGCACGTACGACCCACTCCTTGGGGGAGGCGTGGGCATTCGACGATGATCATCGCGATCGACTCGATGTTCATACTGCTCACGGTTTCTGTACTGATCTTGTCGATCTCCATGCCCCTCACTCCTTGGGGGCGATCTTGGGCTGTGAGCCGACTGAACTATATCGGCAACTACGGATCTGCTATGGATCCTATTCCGCGACTGAGATACCGCTGTATTCTGCTCTCCCGCCGCACGGAGCAAAGCTCAGATCTGTATCAGACCTCGGCCAGCTTCTGACTGGGAAGGTTGGATCGACTCCGCTATCCGGGCTGCAGCTGTGAGATTCTGGATCGGGGTTCGGTATACATGAGTCGGAGGCGGAAAAAGTTGGCGTCGACTGGATTCGGGAGCACGCTGCCGAGCGCGATCGTTGAGTGCGCCCTGGAGGTTCTCCAGTTGAGTGCGCTCAGCCAAGTTGGCCAGGCGCGCCTACTCCAGGGCCTGGGCCTCAGGGGTTTCTCCAACTATAGGAGTATGCAGTGCATCCATGTTCCGGCGGTGAAGTTCCTCCCTCCGCTGCGAAGAGAGGGGTTCGGGGCGGTACTCTTCATGAACGCGTGATGGATCGCCATCCCCATCGCCTCCATCTTCATGGGTGAAGCCAGGAGGACTGCGTGGTCCATTGACCATCAAAACTTCTGCCGCTGGGTCGCTGCTGTCACACTCGGATGCAGTCTCTACGGAGCCAGTCGACAGATCGAAGAGGTCGTAGAGAGTTTCGTCGGGCTCGATTGACACAACTTGAGGGGTGGCCGACTGGCGAGCCACCGCATGCCTCACCCACCACTGAAGCCTCGACCGACCGGAACGTTTGCTCCGGCGGGCCACAGGAAGGGGGAAAGCTGCTGGGGCTGACTGATACTAGGTCGACGGCTGCCGCAGGAGGACGCCGCGGACGCACGCACGAAAGTGCGTTGCCCCGCGGGCGGGGAGTGCGTCGACGTCGAGTGGAGCCTCCTGAAGCCAAGCGGAGTTGTCCGCGACAAACACGAGCGCACTGAGACGGATCTCGCAGCCCTCAGCCAAACCTCCGCCTGGAACCATGATGAAGGGGATCAGCAAAATTGCAACTTCTCCAACAAGTCGCTAAGACACCTGCCCCACGGTGGGCACCAACTGTCATGGTTCTAAGCCTGACAGTAGAATAGGGGGGTAGGAATGTAGAGGCAAGATCCTAGCTATGGAGGAGTTGTACACGCGTGTTTTACGAGTTCAGGCCCTTCTCGGAGGAAGTAACAGCCCTACGTCTCGGAGCCCGGAGGCGGTCGACTGGATATATGTGTGTGAATTACCAAAGGAGCGAACCCCTGCCCCGGAGGAGGGGGTGGCTTATATAGAATGCGCCAGGACCCCAGCTCCCCTCCATTACGCGGGGTTCAATGTACATTAAGGCAGGGTGTTACTAGTAACGCTAGTAATAAAGAGATATAAATGATCTTTAAGGTTACAGAGTGAATGACCGACCGTTGTCATCCTGAGTGACGTTAGGCCTTCTACACTCCGAGTGGTTTCTTGTATCGTCGAGTGGTTGCTCGCATAGTCGAGTGTCTTCTATACTGTCGAGTGGAACATAGCTTCACGGTCGAGTGGATGATGATTCTGCTTCGACCGCTTCTGGTTCCTTTAGAGATGTCCTTGGGGAGGGTATCTTGGACAGATCCATGACCCTACCCTAGGTACATAGCTTCATCAGGGGGAGGGAGAGTCCATTGAGAGAACAACACTCCCCCTATGTCCATGCCTACACCTAAACAAGACAACAAGTTGAGTATGGTGGAGTGTGCTAGGGTTCAAGCAACATTGCTCGAATCAATGATATTTAGCTCATGCCTTAACTCGCGAAATCTTGCTTCATCGAAAGGCTTCGTGAAAATATCTGCAAGGTTATCATGAGTGTTGACATAGTTGAGCTCGATCTCCCCTCGCCTAATGTGATCCCGGATGAAGTGATACCTAATATCAATATGCTTCGTCTTGAAGTGTTGAACCAGATTGAGAGAAATATTGATGGCACTTTCATTGTCACACCAAAGAGGCACTTTGTCACAAATGACACCGTAATCCTTTAAAGTTTGCCTCATCCAGAGTAGTTGTGCACAACAACTACCGGCGGCCACGTACTCCGCCTCCGTGGACGAGAGAGACACACAACTTTACTTCTAGGAAGATCAACTCACCAAAGAGCAACCAAGAAATTGGCACCCTCCGGAAGTGGACTTCTTATCCAGTTTGTCTCCCGCCAAATCGGAGTCCGAATAACCTACAAGATTGAAGTTTGCTCCTCTTGGGTACCATAAGCCAAAGTTTGGGGTATGAGACAAATATCGAAAGATTCTCTTGACCGCCACAAAGTGGCTTTCCTTAGGTGCGGCTTGAAACCGTGCACAAATTCCCACACTCAACATGAAGTTATCTTATCGGATTGAGTCTTTAAGGATTTGAGAACACTTGTTGTATGTTTTGGTGATCAACTTGCGAGTTCTGTGACCTTGTGAACTTATGCATAGGGGTTGGCACATGTTTTCGTCTTGACTCTCCGGTAGAAACTTTGGGGCACTCTTTGAAGTTCTTTGTGTTGGTTGAATAGATGAATCTGAGATTGTGTGATGCATATCGTATAATCATACCCACGGATACTTGAGGTGACATTGGAGTATCTAGGTGACATTAGGGTTTTGGTTGATTTGTGTCTTAAGGTGTTATTCTACTACGAACTCTATGATAGATTTAACGGAAAGAATAGATTCGTGTTATTTTACTACGGACTCTTGAATAGATCAATCAGAAAGAATAACTTTGAGGTGGTTTCGTACCCTACCATAATCTCTTCGTTTGTTCTCCGCTATTAGTGACTTTGGAGTGACTCTTTGTTGCATGTTGAGGGATACTTATATGATCCAATTATGTTATTATTGTTGAGAGAACTTGCACTAGTGAAAGTATGAACCCTAGGCCTTGTTTCAACGCATTGCAATACCGCTTGTGCTCACTTTTACCATTAGTTACCTTGCTATTTTATATTTTCAGATTACAAAAACCTATATCTATCATCCATATTGCACTTGTATCACCATCTCTTCGCCGAACTAGTGCACCTATACAATTTACCGTTGTATTGGGTGTGTTGGGGACACAAGAGACTCTTTGTTATTTGGTTGCAGGGTTGTTTGAGAGAGACCATCTTCATCCTACGCCTCCCACGGATTGATAAACCTTAGGTCATCCACTTGAGTGAAATTTGCTACTGTCCTACAAACCTTTGCACTTGGAGGCCCAACAACGTATACAAGAAGAAGGTTGTGTAGTAGACATCAAGCTCTTTTCTGGCGCCGTTGCCGGGGAGGTTAGCACTTGAAGGTATATCTTTAGATCTTGCAATCAAATCTTTTTGTTTCTTGTTTTATCACTAGTTTAGTTTATAAAAGAAAACTACAAAAAATGGAATTGAGTTTGTCTCATACGCTTCATCTATTTAATATCTTTCGTGAGAATGATGGAAAGGAAAATTGTGCTCAAGTGCTAGAAGAAGAAGTCTATAGAATGTTTGGCACTAAATCTTTGAAAGATGAGCATGATTGCAATGTTATTAGTATGAACTCTTTGAATATCCATAGTACAAATGATGAAAATATCTCTTATAAGCATGTCAATTTTTGTGGAGTGCATAGAGTTTGCAAGTACATACCAAACTGTTGGAAATATGCCCTAGAGGCAATAATAAAATGGTTATTATTATATTTCCTTGTTCATGATAATTGTCTATTGTTCATGCTATAATTGTGTTATCCGAAAATCGTAATACAGGTGTGAATACATAGACCACAACATGTCCCTAGTGAGCCTCTAGTTGACTAGCTCGTTGATCAATAGATGGTTTGGGTTTCCAGACCATGGACATTGGATGTCATTGATAACGGGATCACATCACTAGGAGAATGATGTGATGGACAAGACCCAATCCTAAGCATAGCGCAAGATCGTGTAGTTCGTCTGCTAAAGCTTTTCTAATGTCAAGTATCTTTTCCTTAGACCATGAGATTGTGCATCTCCCGGATACTGTAGGAATACTTTGGGTGTGGCAAACGTCACAACGTAATTGGGTGACTATAAAGGTGCACTACGGGTATCTCTAAAAGTGTTTGTTGGGTTGGCACGAATCGAGACTGGGATTTGTCACTCCGTATAACAGAGAGGTATCTCTGGGCCCACTCGGTAAGACATCATCGTAATGAGCTCAATATGACTAAGTGTTGGTCACAGGATGATGTGTTACGGAACGAGTAAAGTGACTTGCTGGTAACGAGATTGAACGAGGTATTGAGATACCGACGATCGAATCTCGGGCAAGTAACATATCGATTGACAAAGGGAATTGTATACGGGATTGCTTGAATCCTCGACATCGTGGTTCATCCGATGAGATCATCGTGGAACATGTGGCAGCCAACATGGGTATCCAGATCCCGCTGTTGGTTATTGGCCGGAGAGTTGTCTCGGTCATGTCTGCCGGGAGGGGCCACCTCTCTCGGAGGGCCTCATGGGCCGTAGAGGAAAGGGAACCAGCCCCAAGTGGTCTGGGCGCATCCCCCCCTTGGGCCCATGCGCCTAGGGTTGGGGGGGAACCTTAGAGGGCCTCCCCTTGCTTGGGGGGCAAGCCACCCCCTTGGGCGCCAGCCCCCCTCTAGATCTCATCTAGAGGGGGCCGGCCCCCTTCCTCCCCCCCTATAAATAGAGGGGCAAGGGGAGGGCTGACCACCACATCAAAGGCGCAGCCCCTCCCCTCCCCAACACCTCTCCTCCTCCATTAAGAGCTTGGCGAAGCCCTGCCGGGGTACCACCACCACGTCGTCGTGCTGTTGTTGGAGCTCTCTTCCTCAACCTCTCCCTCCTCCTTGCTGGATCAAGGCGCAGGAGACGTCTCTGCTCCGTACGTGTGTTGAATGCGGAGGTGCCGTCCGTTCGGCGCTAGGATCATCGGTGATTTGGATCACGTCGAGTACGACTCCATCAACCCCGTTCTCTTGAACGCTTTCGCTCGCGATCTACAAGGGTATGTAGATGCACTCCTCTCCCTCTCGTTGCTAGATGACTCCATAGATTGATCTTGGTGATTCATAGAAAATTTTAAATTTCTGCTACGATCCCCAATAGTGGCATCATGAGCCAGGTCTATGCGTAGTTTCTATGCACGAGTAGAACACAAGTTGTTGTGGGCGTCGTTTTTGTCAATTTACTTGTCGTTACTAGTCTTATCTTGATTCGGCGGCATCGTGGGATGAAGCGGCCCGGACCGACCTTACACGTACGCTTACGTGAGACTGGTTCCACCGACTGACATGCACTAGTTGCATAAGGTGGCTAGCGGGTGTCTGTCTCTCCCACTTTAGTTGGATCAGATTCGATGAAAAGGGTCCTTATGAAGGGTAAATAGAAATTGGCACATCACGTTGTGGTTTTGGCGTAGGTAAGAAACGTTCTTGCTAGAAACTTATAGCAGCCACGTAAAACTTGCAACAACAATTAGAGGACGTCTAACTTGTTTTTGCAGCATATGCCGTGTGATGTGATATGGCCAAAAGGATGTGATGAATGATATATGTGATGTATGAGATTGATCATGTTCTTGTAATAGGAATAACGACTTGCATGTCGATGAGTATGACAACCGGCAGGAGCCATAGGAGTTGTCTTAATTTATTTATGACCTGCATGCCAACATAAATGTCATGTAATTACTTTACTTTATCGCTAACCGTTAGCCATAGTAGTAGAAGTAATAGTTGGCGAGACAACTTCATGAAGACACGATGATGGAGATCATGATGATGGAGGTCATGGTGTCATGCCGGTGACGATGATGATCATGGCGCCCCGAAGATGGACATCAAAAGGAGCAAAATGATATTGGCCATATCATGTCACTATTTGATTGCATGTGATGTTTATCATGTTTTACATCTTATTTTCTTAGAACGACGGTAGCATAAATAAGATGATCCCTCACAATAATTTCAAGAAAGTGTTCCCCCTAACTGTGCACTGTTGCTAAGGTCCGTTGTTCCTAAGCACCACATGATGATCGGGTGTGATAGGTTCTAACGTTCGCATACAACGGGTGTAAGCCAGATTTACACATGCAATACACTTAGGTTGACTTGACGAGCCTAGCATGTACAGACATGGCCTCGGAACACGGAAGACCGAAAGGTCAAACATGAGTCGTATAGAAGATACGATCAACATGAAAATGTTCACCGATGATGACTAGTCCGTCTCACGTGATGATCAGACACGGCCTAGTTGACTCGGATCATGTATCACTCAGATGACTAGAGGGATGTCTATCTGAGTGGGAGTTCATTTAATAATTTGATTAGATGAACTTAATTATCATGAACATAGTCTAAAAATCTTTGCAATATGTCTTGTAGATCAAATGGCCCACGCTAATGTTGCCCTCAACTTCAACGCGTTCCTAGAGAAAACCAAGCTGAAAGACGATGGCAGCAACTACACGGACTGGGTCCGTAATCTGAGGATTATCCTCATAGCTGCCAGGAAAGCATATGTCCTTGATGCACCGCTAGGTGAAGCACCTGTTTTCCCAGCAGAACATGACGTTATGAACGCTTGGCAGACGCGTAGTGATGATTACTCCTTGGTTCAGTGCGGCATGCTTTACAGCTTAGAACCGGGGCTCCAAAAGCATTTTGAGCAACACGGAGCATATGAGATGTTCCAAGAGCTGAAAATGGTTTTCCAAGCTCATGCCCGGGTCGAGAGATATGAAGTCTCCACAAGTTCTACAGTTGTAAGATGGAGGAGAATAGTTCTATCAGCGAGCACATACTCAAAATGTCTGGGTTGCACAACCGCTTGTGTCACCTAGGAGTTAATCTCCCGGATGATGCGGTCGTTGACAGAATCCTTCAGTCGCTCCCACCTAGCTACAAGATATTTGTGATGAACTTCAATATGCAGGGGATGGAAAAGACCATTCCCGAGGTATATTCAATGCTGAAATCAGCGGAGGTGGAAATCAAAAAGGAACATCAAGTGTTGATGGTGAATAAAACCACTAAGTTCAAGAAAGGCAAGGGTAAAAAGAACTTCAAGAAGGACGGTAAGGGAGTTTCCGCGCCCGGTAAGCAAGCTGCCGGGAAGAAGACAAAGAATGGACCCAAGCCTGAGATTGAGTGCTTTTGTTGTAAGGGAAGCGGTCACTGGAAGCGGAACTGCCCCAAGTACTTAGCGGATAAGAAGGCCGACAATGCCAAAGGTATATGTGATATACATGTTATTGATGTGTACCTAACCAGCGCTCGTAGTAGCTCCTGGGTATTTGATACCGGTGCAGTTGCTCATATTTGTAACTCAAAACAGGAACTGCGGAATAAACGGAGACTGGCGAAGGACGAGGTGACGATGTGCGTCGTGAATGGTTCCAAGGTCGATGTGATCGCTGTCGGCACGCTACCTCTACATTTACCTACGGGATTAGTTTTAAACCTCACTAATTGTTATTTAGTACCAGCTTTGAGCATGAACATTGTATCTGGATCTCGTTTAATGCGAGATGGCTACTCATTTAAATCTGAGAATAATGGTTGTTCTATTTATATGAGAGACATGTTTTATGGTCATGCCCCGCTGGTCAATGGTTTATTCTTATTTAATCTCGAACGTGATGTTACGCATATTCATAGTGTGAATGCCAAAAGGTGTAAGGTTGATAATGATAGTCCCACATACTTGTGGCACTGCCGCCTTGGTCACATTGGTGTCAAACGCATGAAGAAACTCCATGCAGATGGACTTTTGGAGTCTCCTGATTATGAATCATTTGACACGTGCGAACCATGCCTCATGGGCAAAATGACCAAGACTCCGTTCTCTGGAACAATGGAGCGAGCAACCAACTTATTGGAAATCATACATACTGATGTGTGCGGTCCAATGAGTGTTGAGGCTCACGGTGGCTAACGTTATGTTCTCACCCTCACTGATGACTTGAGTAGATATGGGTATGTCTACTTAATGAAACACAAGTCTGAGACCTTTGAAAAGTTCAAGGAATTTCAGAGTGAGGTTGAGAATCAACGTGACAGGAAAATCAAGTTCTTACGATCAGATCGTGGGGGAGAATATTTGAGTCACGAATTTGGCACACACTTAAGGAAATGTGGAATAGTTTCACAACTCACGCCTCCTGGAACACCTCATCGTAATGGTGTGTCTGAACGTCGTAATTGCACCCTATTGGATATGGTGCGATCTATGATGTCTCTTGCCGATCTACCGCTATCATTTTGGGGTTATGCTATAGAGACTGCCGCATTCACTTTAAATAGGGCTCCGCTGAAATCTGTTGATACGACACCGTATGAATTGTGGTTTGGTAAGAAACCTAAGCTGTCATTTCTGAAAGTTTGGGGATGCGATGCTTATGTCAAGAAACTTCAACCTGAAAAGCTCGAACCCAAATCAGAAAATTGCGTCTTCATAGGATACCCTAAAGAAACTATTGGGTATACCTTCTACCTCAGATCCGAAGGCAAGATCTTTGTTGCCAAGAATGGATCCTTTCTAGAGAAAGAGTTTCTCTCGAAAGAAGTAAGTGGGAGGAAAGTAGAACTTGATGAAGTATTGCCTCTTGAACCGGAGAGTGGCGCAGATCAAGAAAATGTTTCTGAGGTGCTTGCACCAACTAGAGAGGAAGTTGATGATGATGATCATGAAACTTCAGATCAAGTTGCTACTGAACTTCGTAGGTCCACAAGGACACGTTCCGCACCAGGGTGGTACGGCAACCCTGCCCTGGAAATCATGTTGTTAGACAATGGTGAACCTTCGAACTATGAAGAAGCAATGGCGGACCCAGATTCCGACAAATGGCTGGAAGCCATGAAATCCGAGATAGGATCCATGTATGAAAACGAAGTATGGACTTTAACTGACTTGCCCGATGATCGGCGAGCCATAGAAAATAAATGGATCTTTAAGAAGAAGACAGACGTGGATGGTAATGTGACCATCTATATGGCTTGGCTTGTCGCTAAGGGTTATCGACAAGTTTAAGGGGTTGACTACGATGAGACTTTCTCACCCGTACCGAAGTTGAAGTCCGTCCGAATCATGTTAGCAATTGCCGCATCCTATGATTATGAGATATGGCAAATGGACGTCAAAACGGCATTCCTTATGGTTTCCTTAAGGAAGAATTGTATATGATGCAGCCAGAAGGTTTTGTCGATCCTAAGAATGCTGACAAGGTGTGCAAGCTCCAACGCTCAATCTATGGGCTGGTGCAAGCATCTCAGAGTTGGAACATTCGATTTGATGAGATGATCAAAGCGTTTGGGTTTACGTAGACTTATGGAGAAGCCTGTGTTTACAAGAAAGTGAGTGGGAGCTCTGTAGCATTTCTCATATTATATGTGGATGACATACTATTGATGGGAAATGATATAGAATTCTTGGAAAGCATAAAGTCCTACTTGAACAAGTGTTTTTCAATGAAGGACCTTGGAGAAGTTGCTTATATATTAGGCATCAAGATCTATAGAGATAGATCGAGATGCCTCATTGGTCTTTCACAAAGTACGTACCTTGACAAGATATTGAAGAAGTTCAATATGGATCAGTCCAAGAAGGGGTTCTTGCCTGTATTGCAAGGTATGAGATTGAGCACGGCTCAATGCCCGACCATGGCAGAAGATAGAGAAAAGATGAGTGTCATCCCCTATGCCTCGGCCATAGGGTCTATCATGTATGCCATGCTTTGTACCAGACCTGATGTAAACCTTGCCATAAGTTTGGTAGGAAGGTACCAAAGTAATCCCGGCATGGAACACTGGACAGCGGTCAAGAATATCCTGAAGTACCTGAAGAGGACTAAGGATATGTTTCTCATTTATGGAGGTGACGAAGAGCTCGTCGTAAAGGGTTACGTAGATGCTAGCTTCGACACAGATCTGGATGACTCTAAGTCACAAACCGGATACATGTATATTTTGAATGGCGGGGCAGTCAGCTGGTGCAGTTGCAAGCAAAGCGTCGTGGTGGGATCTACATGTGAAGCGGAATACATGGCAGCCTCGGAGGCAGCACAAGAAGCAATCTGGATAAAGGAGTTCATTACCGGCCTAGGAGTTATTCTCAATACGTCGAGCCCGATGACTCTCTTATGTGACAACACTGGAGCTATTGCCCTTGCCAAGGAGCCCAGGTTTCACAGGAAGACCAGGCATATCGAGCATCGCTTCAACTCCATTTGTGAAAATGTTCAAAATGGAGACATAGATATTTGTAAAGTGCATACGGACTTGAATATTGTAGATCCGTTGACTAAACCTCTTCCTCGAGCAAAACATGATCAACACCAGAACTCTATGGGTGTTCGATTCATCACAATGTAACTAGATTATTGACTCTAGTGCAAGTGGGAGACTATTGGAAATATGCCCTAGAGGCAATAATAAAATGGTTATTATTATATTTCCTTGTACATGATAATTGTCTATTGTTCATGCTATAATTGTGTTATCCGGAAATCGTAATACATGTGTGAATACATAGACCACAACATGTCCCTAGTGAGCCTCTAGTTGACTAGCTCGTTGATCAATAGATGGTTACGGTTTCCTGACCATGGACATTGGATGTCATTGATAACGGGATCACATCATTAGGAGAATGATGTGATGGACAAGACCCAATCCTAAGCATAGCGCAAGATCGTGTAGTTCGACTGCTAAAGCTTTTCTAATGTCATGTATCTTTTCCTTATACCATGAGATTGTGCAACTCCCAGATACTGTAGGAATACTTTGGGTGTGCCAAACGTCACAACGTAACTGGGTGACTATAAAGGTGCACTACGGGTATCTCCGAAAGTGTCTGTTGGGTTGGCACGAATCGAGACTGGGATTTGTCACTCCGTATGACGGAGAGGTATCTCTGGGCCCACTCGGTAAGACATCATCGTAATGAGCTCAATGTGACTAAGGGTTGGTCACAGGATGATGTGTTACGGAACGAGTAAAGTGACTTGCGAGTAACGAGATTGAACGAGGTATTGAGATACCGACGATCAAAACTCGGGCAAGTAACGTACCGATTGACAAAGGGAATTTTATACGGGATTGCTTGAATCCTCTACATCGTGGTTCATCCGATGAGATCATCATGGAGCATGTGGGAGCCAACATGGGTATCCAGATGCCGCTGTTGGTTATTGGCCGGAGAGTTGTCTCGGTCATGTCTGCATGGTTCCCGAACCCGTAGGGTCTACACACTTAAGGTTCGATGACGCTAGGGTTATTAGGAAGACTTGTATGTGATTACCGAATGTTGTTCGGAGTCCCGGATGAGATCCCGGACGTCACAAGGAGTTCCGTAATGGTCCGGAGGTGAAGATTTATATATAGGAAGTTGTCATACGGTCACCGGAAAGGTTCTGGGGCATATCGGTATTGTACCGGGGCCACTGGAGGGGTTCCGGGGGTCCACCGAGAGGGGCCACCTCTCTCGGAGGGCCTCATGGGCCGTAGAGGAAAGGGAACCAGCCCCAAGTGGGCTGGGCGCATCCCCCCTTGGGCCCATGCGCCTAGGGTTGGGGGGGAAACCCTAGAGGGGGCGCCCTCCCCCCTTGCTTGGGGGGTAAGCAACCCCCTTGGCCGCCCCCCTCTAAATCTCATCTAGAGGGGGCCGGCCCCCTTCCTCCTTCCCCTATAATAGAGGGGCAAGGGGAGGGCTGACCACCACATCAAAGGCGCAGCCCCTCCCCTCCCCAACACCTCTCCTCCTCCGTTAAGAGCTTGGCGAAGCACTGCCGGAGTACTGCCGCTCCACCACCACCACACCGTCGTGCTGTTGTTGGAGCTCTCTTCCTCAACCTCTCACTCCTCCTTGTTGGATCAAGGCACGGGAGACGTCTCTGCTCCGTACGTGTGTTGAACGCGGAGGTGCCGTCCGTTCGGCGCCTAGGATCATCGGTGATTTGGATCACGTCGAGTACGACTCCATCAACCCCGTTCTCTTGAACGCTTCCGCTCACGATCTACAAGGGTATGTAGATGCACCCCTCTCCCTCTCATTGCTAGATGACTCCATAGATTGATCTTGGTGACGCGTAGAAAATTTTAAATTTCTACTACGATCCCCAACACAAACAGGGAAGATAGATTTTGCAAGAGGCATAAGTATTTGGAAACTAAATGGTTGCAAGAGAGGCTAGATGTTAGTGCTGAAAATTTAAAATATCTGAGCCATACTTGTGAACTTCTCAATGAACATGGTCATTTAAATATAAAATGCAAATTGTTTCATGATCGAATCATGTCAAAAAATTGTGATGAGTTGATTTCCCTTGCACATCATAATGAACTTAGTTTGCTTTTGGGTTATGAAGAAATGAAACATCAAACTAAGCATATTCTAGAATATAACCTTGAGAAATTCCTCGATGTTGATCTAGAAGAAATTTTTGTGTATTGTGCGGTGAACTGCATTGAAAATCCTTATATTGCCAATTACATAAAGAAAAGAAAACAAATAGAGGATGAAGAGAATACTAATGAAAGGGAAGAGGCTTCCCAATATCCTCCTATCATTTCTTATGATGAATGGAGGAGCCTTATATCCAACCAATCTCATCAATAAGGAGCTCCAAAAAGAGGATTGAACCCACACATGATGTGAAGAAGAAAAAGAAAAGACGGAGAAGCAAAGGTAGAAATGTATCCCTCCCAAATGATGTTGCTCCTATTACTCATTGTGATGATGATAATTGTGATACTATTGGTGTTATCCATACTATTAATGATGAGAGTAATTATGCTTATGATATGAAAAGGCCCAAGCTTGGGGATGCTATCTTTGATGAGAATGACATGTTTGAGAATATATTTGCTGCAATTAATGTTTGTCCCAATCTTTGGGATGCTATGTTTAATGAAGATGATATTTCTAGCCTCCCGAGTTTTGATGAGAAAATTTATTATGATGATAGCATGCCTCCTATTTATGATGGTTATGTTGATGAAAGTGGGTTTGGAAGAGTGTCAACTTTAGTAAGTAATGATCCCACTATTTTGGAGGATGTTGAATCTTATTTTGACAATTATGAAAGTGGATTTGGAGAGGCCATGACTTTATTTAGTAATGATTCCACTATCTTGGAAGAGGTTTCAATTGATTATGATGAGAACAAAGTTGCTACTTATGATGATTATTGTGATGACACTTATGCTATAAAAAGTAGTGATGATTATAATTATAAAACTTGTCATGATTATGATTACCCTTTTTCTGAACATTACTCTTTTAATGTGGAAACAATTTGTAGTATTCGACTCTCTTATGATACTCCCACTATTCCGAACGAGAAGAATTTTGCTTATGTGGAGAGTAATAAAATTCCTATGCTTGTAGATCATGAAAAGAATGCTTTATGTGATAGTTATATTGTTGAATTAATTCATTATGCTACTGAAAATTATTATAAGGGAGGAACATATGCTCGTAGGGATTGCAATAATATCAAGTTTCCTCTCTATGTGCTTAAAATCTTGAAGTTATGCTTGTTTTGCTTTCCTATGCAAGTTGATTCTTGTTCCCACAAGTTGTTTGCTCACAAAATCCCTATGCATAGGAAGTGGGTTAGACTTAAATGTGCTAGTCATATTCTTCATGATGCTATCTTTATATTTCAATTCTTATCTTTTATATGAGCATCATTGAAATCGTCTGCCTAGCTAGGGGCGTTAAACGATAGCGCTTGTTGGGAGGCAACCCAATTTTATTTTTGTTCCTTGCTTTTTGTTCCTGCTTAGTAATAAATAAATCATCTATCCTCTGTTATGATTGCGTTTTTATGTTTTAATTAGTGTTTGTGCCAAGTAAAGCCTTTAGGATCTTCTTGGGTGATTGTTATTTGATCTTGTTGTAAAAAACAGAAAGTATGCGCTCACGAGAATAATTTCAATTTTTTACCAGAGAGCGATAAAATACCAATTACACTTGAAGTAGATTAATAAACAAATTTCCTAGGACTTCCTAATTTCTCAGGATTTTTGGAGTTACAGAAGTATTCGGAACCTACAGATTACTGCAGCCTGTTCTGTTTTTGACAGATTCTGTTTTCTATGTGTTGTTTGCTTATTTTGATGAATCTATGAGTAGTATCGGAGGGTATGAACCATAGAGAAGTTTTAATACAGTATATATTACACCAATATGAATTTAGAATGAGTTCACAACAGTACCTAAGTGGTGATTTATTTTCTTATACTAACGGAGCTTACGAGTTTTCTGTTAAGTTTTGTGTTGTGAAGTTTTCATGTTTTGGGTAAAGATTCGATGGACTATGGAATAAGGAGTGGAAAGAGCCTAAGATTGGGGATTCCAAAGGAACCCCAAGGCAATATTCAAGGAGAACCAAGAGCCTAAGCTTGGGTATGCCCCGGAAGGCATCCCCTCTTTCGTCTTCGTTCATCGGTAACTTTACTTGGAGCTATATTTTTATTCACCACATGATATGTGTTTTTGCTTGGAGTGTCAATTTATTTTGTTAGTATTTACTTGCCGTTATTTAGAACAATGTTTTCATCTTTTATTTCAATAAAAGTGGCATTGATAGCCTTTACTATGCCTATTTTACAAGTCCACATGTTGCTGTTTGAAAACAGGAAGTTTACCGCTGTTGCAAAAATTCCCTAGAAAAGTCATAATGTGATAAAATGTTGAAAACTTTTGCATAATAATCTCTGATAAATTTACTATAGTGGGAATTTTATTTCATAATTTTTGGAGGTAGGGAAGTATGGATCTTGCTGCACTCTTTATAGACTGTCCTGTTTAGGCAGATTGCTGTTATGTTTGCATTGTTTGCATATGTTTGCTTCTTTTAATGATTCTATTTGAGGATAGGACTATTAAATATGCAGAGGAATTTAGTATGCAATGTTGAATAATAATTTTAGTGATTTGCTACAGTATAGTATGATAAGGTTTTTGCATTGGTTTATACTAACTTATCTCACGGGTCCTTGTTGAGTTTTGTGTGGATGAAGCTTTTGAGATTTAGGGAGACCGTGATATGAGAGGAATTATGGAGAAACAAAAGCTCAAGCTTGGGGATTCCCAAGGCATCCCAAGATAATAATTCAATAAGTCTCAAGCGTCTAAGCTTGGGGATGCCCCGGTTGGCATCCCACCTTTCTTCTTCAACAACTATCGGTTAGTTTCGGTTGATCATAAGTTTTTGCTTCTTCACATGATGTTTTCCATTCTTATAATGTCATTTTACTTTGTTTTGATTGATGTTTGAATAAAATATCAAGATCTGAAATTATTAAATGGGAGAGTCTTCACATAGTTGCATAATTATTCAACTACTCATTGATCTTCACTTATATCTTTTGGAGTAGTTTGTCATTTGCTCTAGTGCTTCACTTATATCTTTTAGAGCACGGTGGTGGTTTTATTATATAGAAATAATTTATCTCTCATGCTTCACTTATATTATTTTGAGAGTCCTTTAGAATAGCATGGTAATTTGCTTTTGATATAATAAAAACTTTCATATAAATGCATTGAATACTAAGAGAAGTTTGATGCTTGATAATTGTTTTGAGATATGAAGATAGTGATATTAGAGTTGTGCTAGTTGAGTAATTGTGAACTTGAGAAATATTTGTGTTGAAGTTTGCAAGTCCTGTAGCATGCACGTATGGTGACCGTTGTGTAACAAATTTGAAACATGAGGTGTTATTTGATTGTCTTCCTTATGAGTGGCGGTCGGGGACGAGCGATGGTCTTTTCCTACCAATCTACCCCCCTAGGAGCATGCGCGTAATGCTTGGTTTTTGATGACTTGTAGATTTTTGCAATAAGTATGTGAGTTCTTTATGACTAATGTTGTGTCCATGGATTATACGCACTCTCACCCTTCCATTATTGCTAGCCTCTTCGGTACCGTGCATTGCCCTTTCTCACCTTGAGAGTTGCTGCAAACTTCGCCGGTGCATCCAAACCCCGTGATATGATACGCTCTATCACACATAAACATCCTTATATCTTCCTCAAAACAGCCACCATACCTACCTATTATGGCATTTCCATAGCCATTCCGAGATATATTGCCATGCAACTTTCCACCGTTCCGTTTATTATGACACACTTCATCATTGTCATATTGCCTTGCATGACCATGTAGTTAATATCATAGTGTGACGCCCCGAGTCCGATGCGCCAGGTGTCCTCCAGTTATTCGCTGTTGTTGCCTTGTCATTTGCTTGCGTGTTGCATCTTGCCATGTCATCATCTGCATTGCATCTTCATGTTTTAAAACTTGCATTCGTCCGGGTTCTCCGAGTTCCCTCCGTTGTTCGTTCCGAGCCCAGACACACTTGCACGCGCCCGCGGCATGTCCGAAATATTATTTTATAAGTGGCCAGAGAATGTTCTCGGAATAGGATGAAAGTTGGCGTGTGGTCTTATTGTAGTGTAGATAGACCGCCTGTCAAGTTTCATCGCATTCGGAGTTCGTTTGACGCCCCAACGATTAACTATAGCGACAATATAGTCGGTCAAACGTCGGACGTTTTCGGTCTCCGGAAACAGTCACCGGGCCTCTCTCTCTTCTCTTCTCTCAGCTCGAGCCCTTCTGAACAGCCCACAAGTTCCAATAGACCTCTCGCATGCGTGTCCGAAATCGTCCCGGACCCGACCCGGACAGTTGTCACTGTTGGATCCGGATCATCCCCGAACATCTACAAAACGTCTCCGTTTTGTTATTTGGACTCCCTAACCAATTTATTCTCGACCGCCCGATTACAGTCGGACGGACCGAATGCCCCCTAACCTAATCCAACAACATATATATAGAAAGCAACCCTAATTTTGAGGAGAGTTGTCCCATCCATCCACTTCTTCCGCCGCCACCCTCTCTCTAAATCCTCCTCGAAGTCCACATCGAGCCAACCACACAACACCAGCCAAATCCAAAAAAATTCACCCACTTCCCTCCTGTCTGCTCGCTGGTTGGAGCCTCCGAAGCCACAGCTCCTGCCCGCGGAGCCCCTCGTCCTCGTGCCCCTGGTTCGCTCGATCCAGAGGAGAGGAGCACGCCATCGTCATGCTCCTCCCTACTCCCTCGCTCTCGTTTGGATCGAGGGGAGGAGCCCCTCGACCTCGACCCGCCGCCCCGCCAAGTCGTTGGAGTCCGCCGTGGCGTCCGATTTTCGCCGGAGTTGCTCCGTTCCTCGCATGAACCAGCAGGTTGTCCTCACCGCCCTGCCCTTTTTTCTCTCCTTCGTTGAAGCTCTCTCTGCCTCCCTGACCTCTCTTCCTCTCTTGGAGTAGCAGCAGCAGAAGCTTCCGCCGCCGCGCCATGTTGTCGTTCCTCTGCTTCGTCGCCATCCAGGAACGCCCCGAGTCCACCACCGCCGCCCTGCTTGTCTCCTCTGCTTCCGGCCATGTCCAGCCCCGCGTCGACTCCTGCATCGCCCTGCTGTCGCGTCGTTAGTCGCCGCTGCCGTGGTCTTCCCCTTCGCCAAGTCCCAGCACCCGCGGCCCTCCGCCTCTCACCTTCTTGGATCTGCTGCGCCTCCGCGTTCCCCATCGCCGTCGACCTCCATGCCTCGCCACCGGCCTCTGCGTTTTCTGCATCAAGCAGGAGCTCGAACCGCTGCCCTGTTCGTCTCGATTCAACGAGACCGGGCCGGCCTCCTCGTGACCGCGTGGGTCGCTTCCTGCAGCGAGGCCCAACGCGCCCCTCTCCTTGCCGTTGTGGGCCGAAGCCCATGGGTGAGGCCACACCCCAGCGTTTCCCCTTTTGTTTTTTTACCTGTTGGGCCGGCCTGCCAGTTTTGGCCCGCGTGTGTTTTTTTCAGCGTCTATGAATTTGTTCTTTTATCCAGTTAAACAGTTTTGCAGAAAAACCCTCATACTTCATGCATTTAATAACTTCTCAACCGTGCATCGGATTAAAACAATTTATATAGGAAATATGCTTAGTTTTTTATCTAGTTTCATAATATGTCTTTCCCGTCCATGTTTAAAATGTTTAAAAGGCCGTTTGTGTAATTTTGCCCATATGCCATGCTAAAATGCTTTATTTCATAACTAAATAACCGTAGCTCCAAATTTAATAAACTTTATATGTAAATGGGGTGGAAAAATGCCTAGTTTAACATGGTGGATTTACTTTGCATGTTTAACAACTCTAAAATTATGTTTAGGGCTGAACAGTACCAAACCTAATATATGCATATGAGGAGTTTCCGAATTTGCTGTTTTGTTGTTCCGGCTTCATTTAAACTTGCCTAGATTAGATAGTTTCATCATGCTTCACCTCTTGCCATGCTAACAACATTTAACCTTGTTGGGTACATAAACGAGAGAGAACTAAATAAGTCATGTGGTGTTTTCTTCAATATGCAACTCCGTTGCATATTGAGCTCCACTTAATTTGTAGGATTGTTTGTGCATCTTGCCATGCCATGCATATTTAACCCGGACATGCATCATACTTGGTTGTGCATCATGCCATGCTTATGTGGTGGTTGTTTACTATGTTGGTTGCTTCTTTCCAGTGTTGTTTCTTCGGATTGGTACGGATAACGTCGCGTTGTGAGGAACCATTCGACTACGACCATTTGACTTGCGGGATCTCAGGCAAGATGACCATACCCTCGAAATCACTTCTATCTTTGCTTGCTTAGTTGCTCGCTCTTTTGCTATGCCTATGCTACGATACCTACCACTTGCTTATCATGCCTCCCATATTGTTAAACCAAGCCTCTAACCCACCTTGTCCTAGCAAACCGTTGTTTGGCTATGTTACCGCTTTGCTCAGCCCATCTTATAGCATTGTTAGTTGCAGGTGAAGATTGGAGCTTGTTCCATGTTGGAACATGGATATTTTGTTGGGATATCACAATATCTCTTATTTAATTAATGCATCTATATACTTGGTAAAGGGTGGAAGGCTCGGCCTTATGCCTAGTGTTTTGTTACACTCTTGCCGCCCTAGTTTCCGTCATATCGGTGTTATGTTCCCGGATTTTGCGTTCCTTACGCGGTTGGGTTATAATGGGAACCCCTTGACAGTTCGCCTTGAATAAAACTCCTCCAGCAATGCCCAACATTGGTTTTACCATTCGCCACCTAGCCTTTTTTCCCTTGGGTAGGCCTGCCCAAGGGTCATCTTTATTTTAACCCCCCTGGGCCAGTGCTCCTCTGAGTGTTGGTCCAACCGAGTAGACTGCGGGGCCACCTCGGGGCAACTATTGGGTTGGTTTTACTCGTAGGATGTCTCATCTGAGTGTGCCCTGAGAACGAGATATGTGCAGCTCCTATCAGGATTTGTCAGCACATTCGAGCGGTGTTGCTGGTCTTGTTTTACCATTGTCGAAATGTCTTGTAACCGGGATTCTGAGTCTGATCGGGTCTTCCCGCGAGAAGGAATATCCTTCATTGACCGTGAGAGCTTGTGATGGGCTAAGTTGGGACACCCCTGCAGGGATTTGAACTTTCGAAAGCCATGCCCGCGGTTATGGGCAGATGGGAATTTGTTAATGCCCGGTTGTAGAAAACCTGAAGTTGACCTTAATTAAAATACATCAACCGCGTGTGTTACCGTGATGGTCTCTTTCTGGCGGTGTCTGGGAAGTGAACACGGTGTTGGAGTTATGCTTGACGTAGGTTGTTCTAGGATCACTTCTTGATCATAGTTCATCGATCGTGCTTTTGCCTCCTCTTCTCGCTCTCTTTTGCGAATATGTTAGCCACCATATATGCTAGTCGCTTGCTGCAGCTCCACCTCATACCTTTTGCCTTACCCACAAGCTTAAATAGTCTTGATTGCGTGGGTGTGAGATTGCCGAGTCCCCGTGACTCACAGATACTTCCAAAACCAGTTTGCAGGTGTCGATGTTACCGAGCAGGTGACGCAACCAACAGGAGGAGCTCGATGGAGATCTTGTCCATTGTGTTGTTTCCGTTTCCAGTTGGTCAGTAGTGGAGCCCAGTTGGGGTCGATCGGGGATCTGTGTAGCTTTTGGGGTAGTCTTCTTTTATTTTGGTTCCGTAGTCAGACCTTGTTTGTATCTGGATGATGTAATGCTTTATTCATGTATTGTGTGAAGTGGCGATTGTAAGCCAACTATGTATCTCTTTCCCTTATGTATTACATGGGTTGTGTGAAGATTACCTCACTTGCGACATTGCTTTCAATGCGGTTATGCCTCTAAGTCGTGCTTCGACACGTGGGAGATATAGCCGCATCGAGGGCGTTATACATAGTTGTGGCAAAGCCACCATGCATAATTTATAATTTATCATACATGTCACTTGAGGGAGTCCTGGATTAGGGGGTCTCCGGACAGCCGGACTATATCCTTTGGCCGGACTGTTGGACTATGAAGATACAAGATTGAAGACTTCGTCCCGTGTCCGGATGGGACTACTTGGCGTGGAAGGCAAGCTAGGCAATACGGATATGTATATCTCCTCCTTTGCAACCGACCTTGTGTAACCCTAGCCCCCTCTGGTGTCTATATAAACCGAAGGGTTTTAGTCCGTAGGACAACATACAATCATACCATAGGCTAGCTTCTAGGGTTTAGCCTCTCTGATCTCGTGGTAGATCTACTCTTGTAATACTCATATCATCAAGAACAATCAAGCAGGACGTAGGGTTTTACCTCTATCAAGAGGGCCCGAACCTGGGTAAAATATCGTGTCCCTTGCCTCTTGTTACCATCCGCCTTAGACGCACA
This sequence comes from Triticum dicoccoides, assembly GCF_002162155.2. Classification (NCBI taxonomy): domain Eukaryota; kingdom Viridiplantae; phylum Streptophyta; class Magnoliopsida; order Poales; family Poaceae; genus Triticum; species Triticum dicoccoides. Next base: position 552,738,837 of record NC_041390.1, read on the forward strand.
GTTTGGGACCCCCTACCTGAGATCCGCCGGTTTTGACACTGACATTGGTGCTTTCTTTGAGAGTTCCACTGTGTCGTCACCATAAGGCTCGATGGCTCCTTCGATCATCGCTAGCGATGCGGTCCAGGGTGAGGTTTTCCTCCCCGGACAGATCTTCATATTCGACGGCTTTGCACTACGGGTCAATTCGATTGGCCATCTGGAGCAGATTGAGAGCTACGCCCCTGGCCATCAGGTCAGATTTGGATACTTGAACTACACGGCCGACATCCGCGGAGACTTGATCTTCGACGGATTCGATCCCATGTCGGACGCGCCGTACAGTCTTGACGAGCATGACATAACTCTGCCATCGAATAGTATTTGGGAGATCGCATCCGCAACTACTCCGTCCATCAATCCGGAGCAAGTCACGCCATCCGAGAGTGGAGGGATGGACCCCGCCATGAAGGCCGCACTCTCAGTGGCGATAGAGCCGGATACTGACTTCACCCCTTACGAGAGCCGTGTCGCCAAACCACTGAATTCATCTCTGGCCACGGACTCCGAGCCGCTCATATCCGTGCCCGTCGAGTCCGACTGGGCGCCGATCATGGAGTTCACCTCTGCGAACATCTTTCAGCACTCACCCTTCGGGGATGTGCTAAATTCATTAAGGTCTCTCTCCCTGTCAGGAGAACCTTGGCCGAACTATGTCCGGCTAGAATGGGATGCGGATGACGAAGAAATTCGCTGCCCACCCACCACCCACTTAGTAGCCACTATCGACGACTTAACCGACATGCTCGACTTTGGCTCTGAAGACTTCGGCGGTATGGACGATGAATCCGTAGACGAACAGGATCCACCGCCCTCGGGGCACTGGACCGCCACCTCCTCATGTGATATATACATGGTGGATACCCCCAAAGAAGCCAATGGCGACGAGAAAGCAGAGGATGACCCCTCCAAGAAGCAACCCAAGCGCCGACGTCAGCGGCGCCGCTCTAAGTCCCTCCACAGCAAGAGCAGTGATACCGGCACAGGAGATAATAACACTCCGGATAACACCGAAGAAAACAACAATCCCCTCCAGCACGGTGCAGAGCTAGAGGACGAACAAGCTAGCCCCCCAGAGCAGGCAGCAGACGGAGAACCGGAGGAGGACAATTACATGCCTCTCTCCGAAGATGAGGTGAGCCTCGGCGACGACGAGTTTATCGTGCCTGAGGACCCCGTCGAGCAAGAGCACTTCAAGCGCCGGCTTATGGCCACGACAAGTAGCCTAAAAAGAAACAGCAACAGCTTCAAGCTGATCAAGACTTGCTAGCACACAGATGGACCGAAGTTATTGCGGCCAAGGAGCATGAACTCGAGCGCCCGTCCAAGAGTTACCCAAAACGCAGGTTGCTACCTCACCTCGAGGAGGAAGCATGAAAACATCATTCACCAGTGTATGATGCGGCTGACCGGCCACTACGCGACTGAGCCAGAGAGGCATTTCAGCCTAAAGTTCAGACCACACCCCGTCGCCACTCAGTCAAAAATACTAAGGCCTGGGGCAACACAGAGGACCTGCGAGACATCTTGGACAGTAAGGAAAAAATCTCAAGGTCAATATACGGGACACGAGTACGTGCGCCCACACGGGACGATGATCGTTGCGTCAGATACACCAAGAGTAAATCCGGCCGGGCCGAATACAGCAGACAAGACTCATGTGAACTACGTCGGGATATAGCCTGGCACAGAGGCGCCGCACACCCCCTATGCTTCACTGACGAAGTTATGAATCATGAATTCCCGGAGGGTTTCAAACCCGTAAATATCGAATCATACAACGGCACAATAGATCTCACTGTATGGATTGAGGATTTCCTCCTTCACATCCACATGGCTCGCGGTGACGATCTACATGCCATCAAGTACCTCCCACTAAAACTCAAAGGAGCAGCCCGACATTGGCCGAATAGCTTGCCAGCAGATTTAGTTGGCAGTTGGGAGGATTTGGAAGATGCATTTCTTGACAACTTCCAGGGCACTTATGTGCGGCCACCGGATGCTGATGACCTGACCCACATAACCCAGCAGCCAGGGGAATCGGCCAGACAATTTTGGACACAGTTCCTGACTAAGAAAAATCAAATTGTAGACTGTCTGGATGCAGAAGCCCTAGCGGCATTCAAGCACACCATCCGCGACGAGTGGCTCGCCCGCCACCTCGGCCGGGAGAAGCCGAAATCTATGGCAGCCCTCACAACACTCATGACCCGCTTTTGCGCGGGCGAGGACAGCTGGTTGGCTCGCAGCAACAACACATCAAGGAATCCGGATACCTCGGATACCAAAGACATTAACGGTAGGCAGCGTCATAATAGACCAAAGCGCCGCAATAACGGCGATAACACCGAAGATACGGTAGTTAATGCTGGATTCAGAGGCTCTAAATCCGGTCAGCAGAAAAAGCCATTTGAAAGAAACACTCCTGCTCCGTCCAGTCTGGATTGCATACTGGATCGCTCGTGTCAAATCCACGGCACCCCTGACAAGCCAGCCAATCACACCAACAGAGAATGTTGGGTGTTCAAGCCGGCCGGCAAGTTAAATGCCGAAAATAAGGACAAGGGGCTGCATAGTGATGACAAGGAGGAGCCCCGGCCGCCGAACCCAGGAGGACAGAAGGGGTTTCCCCCACAAGTGAAGATAGTAAACATGATATACACAACCCCCATTCCCAAGAGGGAGCGGAAGCGTGCACTAAGGGACGTCTACGCGATGGAGCCCATCGCCCCGAAGTTCAACCCATGGTCTGCTTGTCCGATCACCTTCGATCGAAGGGACCACCCCACTAGCATACGTCCTGGCGGATCCGCCGCACTGGTCCTAGACCCCATCATTGACGAATTTCACCTCACTCGAGTCCTTATGGATGGCGTCAGCAGCCTGAACCTGCTTTATCAGGATACAATGCGAAAAATGGGTATCGACCCCTCTGTAAGTGCATCTAGTGCCCCTTAGTGATTTTGGTGCATTGAAGAATTATAGGTTAAGGGACTAATGCATGTGTGAGTGTACACAGGTCTATAAGTCTATGAGGAGTTTGATATTTACAGGAAAAGTCGACCCCTAAAAATGAATATCTTCGACTGAAGATTTTGGTATTTCTGAAGACTTTCATGAAGACTTTGAAAGTGAAAAAATTGGTGTGTCCGTGAAGACTTGATATTCATGCGAGAAATATGAAGCTTGAAGACTTTTGTGTTCATAGTTTTGTTTTTCTCTTTCTTGAGTCATAGGAAACACCGTACTGTTAAAGGGGGTCGAGGAAATACTAAGGAAAAATTTCCATGTGATGCTCAACTCAAAATCCTACACCTACCAATCCCTTCGAGTGAAGCCATTGGAAATATCATATAGTTCAGTCAATTTCTTTAGTGACAGAGACGAAGTTCTTCTGGTCTCTGAGGAATTTGTCCTAACTGAGGAGTTAGGAATTCGCCAGTGCGGATTGCCTACACAGTGAGGAACATGATAGCCCTGAGGATTTTGCTACTCAAAATTCCGACCGTTGTTGTGCTATGCGCCAGCTGTCCCAAAATATCTATCCACCTGATGGTCATATCATTGAAGGGCATTTATGTCTTATCATGTCGGGCTGCTCCCTAGGCTATAAATAGCCGCCCCTACAACCACTAACTGGCTGGCTGCTCCGAGAGAAACTGACACTTGTCATTTGAGAGCAAACCATCCTCCGAGGACTTTGAGCGAAAATCATCAAGTGAGGAAAAACCAAAAATCCAAAACCCAAACACCTACAAACCCCAAGTGATTGAGCATCACCGAAGAGATTGATCCTGAGTGGATCCGACGCTTGTTACCTTTGAAGACTGTGCTTCTTCCAGACGGTTAGGCGTCATGGTCTAGAGCATCCAAGAGGAATTGCGGATCGTCGAGTGACCAAGTTTGTGAAGGTTTGGAAGTCGCCTGAAGACTTACCACGAGTGATTGGACGAGGTCTGTGTGACCTTAGTTCAAGGAGAATACGGTGATGACTGTGTGTCTTGGACTAAGTGTCCTTGACTGGGTGTCCGGGACTGTGTGTCCTCGAGTTTAAATACTCAGCCGCTCCAACCAGACGTACAACTGAGACAGCAGTTGGAACTGGTCTACCAAATCATTGTCTTCACCGAGCTTACTGGTTCTATTTCCTCAACTCTTTCATTTCCTCATAACTGTGCTGTATGTTTGTTCATATCTGTGTTTGAAGACTTTGACTGAAGACTTTCTCAATTTCCTCAGTTCAATTTCTTCAGTCTGTTTGTCTTCATCCTGTGTTATCCCGTGATTACGCTTCCTATACTCTGTGCCTGTCTTCATTTCATCATGATGACTATGCTTCTATTCTGTTATGTTTACTTTTGAGTACTTATTCCATTGCTAGTAGTTCTTCACTAAGTAATTTCCTCACCGGCAAATTCCTCAGTGAAGAATTTCATAAAAATCACCTATTCACCCCCCTCTAGTCGATATAACGCACTTTTAATTGGTATCAGAGCTCGGTACTCCCTTGTTCTATGTGATTTTGGTTTAACCACCTGGAGTTTTAGTTATGTCGACCGCAGGTATGACAAAGGTGACATGCCCCATCTTTGACGGTCACGAGTATCCCAAGTGGAAGGCCATGATGAAGAAATGCCTCATGGCGATGAACAACGAGTTGTGGACCGTCACTGAGATTGGCCTGACTGATCTGTGCAAGATGGCTGATGCTGATGACATTCGCAAGTATACTCTTCTCAATCTCACGACGAAGGATGTCATCTGCTCCAGCCTGTCACAAAATCAGTTCAGGAATATCATGCATCTCGATCATGCGAAGCTCATCTGGGACCGTCTCTCTGAGGTCTATGAAGGTCATCGAACTTGTCATGATCCTTGGTTTGAGGACTTCAAAGAATCTCTCAAAACGATGGCATTTCGAACCAGAATCATCATCTTCTGCATCATGCCTTATGGCAAAAGATGCTGAGGTAACTGAATGCTACCTATCCGAGTCCAGTGATGATGAATCTGGTGATGAATTTGGACCCGGCTATGTCAAACTTGCTTCCCTTGCTACTAAACAACAAAGAGCTTTGGAAAAAGCTCACTATATGCTAAACAAGAGCGATGATATGTTGGGTGAGGAAATGGATCAGTCAAAAGCTTTGGCTGAAAGTCTTCAGAGACTTCATACTAAGTATGACACCCTTCAAGATCAACATAACACTCTCTTATCGGATCATGAGAAGCTTTCTTATGAATTTCTTCAAAGAAAGCAAGACCTTGAGAAGCTAAGAGTGAGTTATGAAGATCTTCAGAAGGAGCGCGATTCATTACTTGCTCAACAAATCATCGCTTCTCAGGAAGAATTTGTTCCACCATGCTTGAAGTGCATTGAACGTGAATCTGCTAATTCTTCACCTGAATGTTCAAATGCTGCTAATTTTTCAAATTCTTCACATGCCTCTGCTATCACTAATTCCTCATCTGAGGACATTGCTAGTATCACTGACAATGTAGGGCTGAAGGAATTGTACACGACATGCATGTACAAAAGCCTCAAAGGGCATCAGGCTCTTTGTGATGTGCTTAAAAAGCAGATCCTCAACAGGAACCCTAGGAAAGAGGGTATCGCCTTTGAGAGGAAACTCAGTGCTGATGGTACATATTGGAAGCCTGAGCAGTACCCCAAAACTACATGGGTTGCTGCAAAGGGACCTCCAGTTGATCCATCTAACTTATCTGGATTTGCATGTGAATCTCCTCATTCTGATGATGAGTCAACTATAAGCCATTCAAAAATCAGAATGGTGAAGTATTTGCTAGATATATTGGCACTAACTGTAGGAACGGCTCCCCTATGAAGAAAATCTGGGTTCCAAAAGATGTCTTGATAATCTTCAGGTGAATGTCATCATGATGCCACTTATGAAGAATAGGAACCCCAGATCAGATTCTTCATATGGACCAAATTCCTCATATGGAGCAGAGTCCTCATATGAACATCATCGTGCTAACCCGTCTGTTTCGCAGGGAAGATTTAAGGATTATGGATATGTGCATTATTCTTCAAATCATTATGTCCATAAGTCCTCGAAGAATTTCTCTGCATACTCTTATGCTTACTCTAACCCCTCTTATGTGAGACGAAATGGACTGGCTTCCATGCCATCCTTTTCGTATGGAGCTCGCAGAATGATGAACTCTTTGCCACCCCTTCAGATGTGGGTGGTGAAGAAAAAGAACTAATCTCTTCTGCAGGGTCAGGTCTCCAGATGCACGTAATCGTCTGAAGAATTTGCTGGAGACCTGAGCATGCCTGAAAGGACGCAGGCTAACCATGAAGAAATGAACTTTCATTTCTCACGTCCTCATATTGTGTTATTAGTTCTTTTACTTGATGAAATTGATCTGATGAATTGATGTCATATTCTTCACTGATGAAGTATATGAGTTTGTAAGCTGCACTAATTCATCTGCAGGATGATCAACCCAAAGCCACTGAGTGGGTCCTCGATAGTGGATGTACAAACCACATGACTGGTGACAAGAATCTATTGATGGATTCTCCATTATCTCCATCGCATCTGAAGCATATCATCTTTGCTGACAAAGGAAAAATTCAGGTATTGGGTCTAGGTAAGGTTTCGATTACAAAGGATCGACACATGGACAAAGTCATGCTTGTTGAGTCCTTAGGATACAACCTTATGTCTGTCTCAATGCTTTGTGATCTTGATATGGTTGTTGTCTTTGGCAAGTACCGTTGTGTTGTGGTTATGGAAGCTGACAATTCCAAAGTCTTCGAAGGCTTTAGGAGAGGAGACCTGTATATTGTTGATTTCTCTACAGGACCACAACCAGCCGTGTGCTTACTTGCAAAAGCTTCAGAAGGCTGGCTCTGGCATCGACGACTTGGTCATGCAGGCATGAGGAATTTGCACACGCTTGCGAAGAAGAAGCATGTCATTGGCATCGAGAATGTCAAATTCCTCAAGGATCACCTATGCGGAGCCTGTGAAGCTGGGAAGATGACCAATGCCAAGCATCCAGCGAAGACTATCATGACCACCACTCGCCCATTTGAATTGCTTCACATGGATCTCTTTGGTCCTAATCATTATTCTGCTATCGCAAATGAAGCATCTCAATATGGCTTCGTTATTGTTGATGATTATTCTCGCTACACATGGGTACACCTTGCTACTTACAAACATGAAGTGCAGGAAGTCTTCAAATGATTAACCAACTTTGGTGTGAAGATCAAGCACATCAAAAGTGACAATGGCACTAAGTTCAAGAATTCTGGTCTCGATGACTATCTTGATGAACTTGGTATTACTCATGAGTTATCTGCTCCTTATACTCCTCAGCAGAATGGCATCGTAGAGCGCAAGAACAGGACTCTTGCTGAGATGGCTCGCACTATGCTTGATGAATACAAAATGCCTCGTCGTTTCTGGATTGAGGCAATTGATACGGCGTGCCACATCATCGACAGAGTATACCTTCAAAAATTCTTCAAAAAGACTGCCTATGAACTCCTCACTGATAAGAAACCCAATGTAAGTTATTTCAAAGTCTTCGGTGCTAAATGTTGGATTAGAGATCCTCATCACAACTCAAAATTTGCACCCAAAGCACATGAAGGTTTTATGCTTGGTTACGGAAAGGACTCGCACACCTACAGAGTCTTCAACATCGTTCTTCACAAAGTTTTTGAAATTGTAGATGTGCGGTTCGATGAAACTAACGGCTCGCAAAGAGAGCACCTACCTACTGTGATAGATGAACCAACACCTGAGGAAACTATCAAGTTCAAGGCTACTGAGGATGTCATTCCTACTGAATAATCCGCTGAAGAATTCATTCCAGAACATGAAGAACGTCGAGCTAATGCACCTGAAGAAAATGCTGAAGAAAATGCTGATCAAATTCTTCAATGACAACCAGCTCATCCTCGCATTGCAAAAGAAGTGCAAGTTGAAAAGATCATCAATGACATCAAAGCGCAAGGTCCTCTCACACGCTCAAAAGCTTCACATTTGTCTAACTTTTGTGGGCAATATGCTTTTGTCTCTATTACAGAGCCCACTAAGGTAGATGAAGCATTTCTGGAGCCTGACTGGATTCAGGCCATGCAATAAGAATTACATCAGTTCGAGCTCAACAATGTCTGGGAACTGGCCAAACATCCAGATCCTCGGAAGCACAATATCATCGGCACAAAGTGGATCTACCGCAACAAGCAAGATGAAAATGGCCTTGTGGTGAGGAATAAGGCACGGCTTGTAGCTCAAGGCTACACACAGGTTGAAGGAATTGATTTCGATGAAACTTTTGCACCTGTTGCTAGACTTGAGGCTATTCGCATATTACTTGCTTATGCTAACCATCATGATATCACTCTATATCAAATGGATGTGAAAAGTGCATTCCTCAATGGTAAGCTTGAGGAAGAAGTATATGTTTCTCAACCCCCAGGTTTTGAAGATCTAAAGAATCCTGACAAAGTCTTCAGACTCAATAAGGCCCTCTATGGCCTCAAGCAGGCCCCATGGGCTTGGTATGATACTTTGAAGGAACTCTTCATGAAGAAAGGCTTCAAACCCGGTTCACTCGACCCTACTCTTTTCACTAAATCTTATGATGGTGAATTGTTTGTGTGCCAAGTATATGTTGATGATATTATCTTTGGCTGTACTGACCAACGTTATAGTGATGAATTTGCCTATATGATGAGTGAAGAATATCAAATGTCTAGGATGGGAGAGTTGAAATTCTTCTTAGGTCTTCAAATTCGTCAACAACAGAATGACATATTCATATCTCAGGAGAAATACCTCAAGGATGTACTGAGGAAATTTGGCATGCAAGATGGCAAAGGCGTCAAAATTCCTATGCCCACAAATGGCCATCTGTGCACTGATGAAAATGGTATTGACTTTGATCATAAGGTATACCGCTCCATGATAGGTTCCTTATTATACTTATGTGTATCTAGGCCAGATATAATGCTTAGTGTTTGCATGTGTGCCCGATTTCAAGCTGCACCGAAGGAATCACACCATAAGGCTGTGAAGCATATTCTTCGATATCTAGATCACACACCAACACTTGGATTATGGTACCCCATGGGCTCGGCTTTTGATCTTGTTGGATATTCTGACTCTGACTATGCTGGTGATTGTGTGGATCGCAAGTCAACATCTGGTACATGTCATTTCCTCGGACGATCTTTGGTCTGTTGGTCCTCGAAGAAATAGAACTGCGTATCACTATCTACTGTTGAAGCTGAGTACATTGCCGCTGGTTCTTGCTGTGCCCAATTGCTATGGATTAAGCAAACTCTCAAGGACTACGGTGTCAACATGAAGAATGTACCTCTCTTCTGTGACAATGAGAGTGCCATCAAGATTGCTCACAACCCAGTTCAGCACTCGAAGACAAAGCACATTCAGATTCATCATCATTTTCTTCGTGATCATGTGTTGAAGGGCGACATTTCAATTGAGCATGTGAAGACTGAAGAACAGCTAGCCGATATCTTCACAAAGCCCTTGGATGAGAAGAGATTTAGCAAGTTGCGGTGTGAGCTAAATATCCTAGAATCTTCGAATGTTCTGTGAAAAGGACACTCATCCTAACACTTATGCAAAATTGATGACTTAGATGTGCAACACATGAAGAAACGTCTTACTTCAATCAATGAAGAATAACACTCTTAGTGTGAAGAAATTAACGAAGAATTTGATTCTCAGAACCCTACGATAATTGTACGCGGTGTCTGAAATCATCATTCTTATACAGTGGGTCACGCCACCACCAAAAGTTGAAATTCCTCAAATTATTCATATTCTTCAACTTTGCATAGTCTTCACTGGTTTCGTCATTTTTCTTCATTGGCTATATATATATATATATATATATATATATATATGAGTTTATGTCCTCTACAGCATTCACTTATTGCTATTTCTTCAAGTTGGTTTTTTTGCTAAGTGAATGTGATCGGACCCTTCCTCTCTATGCTATACTCAACCCAATCTGTTCACAAATTCTTCATGTGCGTTCTATTTGAAACTTGTTCAAAATCTTCACCGTGTCCTTGTCAGCTGAAGAAATTGCGAACGGAACTTTAAAACCTACCTTATCAAAATTTTTGGTCTTGCCGCTCAAACCGTTCCGCATCCCTCGATACACTTATCCACTCACCCACGATCTAACACGATCTTGTAGCGACCAGACCTCAAACAGTCTGATCTCTGTGCTCCGGTGTCATCCCTGGATCAGTAATGCTGACACCACACAGTACTCGGAGGATTTATAATAGAGTAGCAATCACACACTTATTACATCGACTGTCTCCATAGAGAACTTATTACAATAAATATGGCTTAATGCCATCTAATAACGATAACAGCGGAAGGCTTGGAAGATAAGTGAGTCCATCAACTCCAACGGCATCACTGAGTATAGAACCATGACCTAAAAACTCCTTAATCGTCATCTGAAAAGTCTGCAACATTAACGTTGCAGCCCAAAACGGGTCGGCACATGGAATATGCTGGCAAGGTAACACATAGAGAATAATGGAATGAAACAACTATACTATATGCATATTTGGCTGGTGGAAAGCTCTATGGCTACAGTTTTGCGTAAAGCCAATTTTTTCCTACTACAAAGGAATAAATTTAATTACTATCATGGTGGTTGTTAAACATTGAGAATGGTTGACAGCATTCTCAATCCCAATTAAGCATCATCATTAAACAAAACCCAACAAAATTAATTTAGAGTAACATGTTGAGATTCACATGATAATCCAGGTACTAGATACTCAAGATGTCCATAACCGGGGACACGGCTAACCATGATTAGTTTATTACACTCTGCAGAGGTTTGCGCACTTTTCCCCACAAGACTCGATCGCCTCCGTTTGGTTTCTCGCACTACATGGTGTTTGAGAAGACGGATGACCGAGACATGGACTTTCAGAAGCGCTAACACCTTACGATCGGGTAGACCGTACCACCTACATCCCCTACATCTGCTAGTCTACCACTGTAAGAGTTCGCACGACTTAGTCAACTATGCTAGAGCCCATAATAGCTTGTGGTTGCACACGGAAGTTTCTAGTATGAATAGTCTCATGATCCCTTTGAGCCTGGGTGACGGTCCAAAAGAAAACAGGCAAGTCCTGAAATACCCAGGTGCCTCAATCCACCCAGATGTGTGTTTAAGTTGCCACCTTAGATAAACCATTAATTAACAAACTCACATCTGTCATGGATATCACTCACCCAATCCACGTCTACTAGCATAGCATGGTATAATAAGCAAACGTAGAAGTAACTCCCAAAGGTTTGATAATAAACAGGTAATAGGTACTACCTCATCTACTTCCCATCCCACAATTTAATTAGATCCTAGTCATGCAATGTGTGAAGATTGATCTAATGCAATAAAACTGGGTAGTAGGAAAGGTATGATCAAAGTGTTACTTGCCTTGCTGATGATCCGGGAAACCTAGCGATTCGAAGTAACAAGCGGCGCACTCCGGGTACTCAATCACAAACAACAAACAAGCATACAATAAGTACTCATCTAATGCACAGGTAAAACTCAAATAAGAGATATAACCAGAAGGTTCAACTTAAGAACTCCGGTTTGCAAAAAGAATCAAATCGAACGAAGCAACGAAAGTCAAACGGCGAAAGAAAACAACTTCATTCTACTAATCTGGATCTAGGGCAAATTTTACAGTAGCAAAAACTTGTTTAAGTTGATTAAACGGATAGAGAGTTTTGAGACGAAACTCTAGGCGCTTGAATTGCCTGATTCCGATAAACGAGCAAAAAGTTATACTAAAAAGAAAATCGGATCAGGAATCGCGATCAGAAAAATCGCGGATTTAATCCGAGGAAAATAAAAACGACGAATGTTCGCTAGAACGAACGAACGGACGAACGCTCGCTATTTAAATAAATCGGAAAACGATCTATTTAAAAAAACCGAACCTAAAAAAACCAACGGAAAAACCGAACGGTTTTCGAAAAAAATTAAAAAAACGGCATGGAAATCGAGGCGGCGGCGGACCTCGGGCGGCGTGCGGCGGCGGCAGGGCGGCGCGGTGGCGGTGGCTTGGGGCGACTGGGGCGGCTTGGGGCGGGGCTAGGGTTCGGCTGGGCCTCTACCCAGGTTTATATAGCCTAACGGGCCGGGAGTCCTAGTCGGACACGGGCCTAGGTCGGTTCGTTTTTTTTAATAATTACGCGCAGAAGAAAAATAGAAAAAATACTAAACGGACTCCAAGAACCCCGAAATAAATTTTCTCGGGCTTCTAAAATCAAGCCGCACAAGGTGAACATTTATTTGGGGCCTAAATGCAATTTTAAAAAATGCACATTTTTCTAAATTCAAAATAAAATAATGAAAAACTCTGAAATAAAATCTTATTTGATTTTATTATTAAATCCTCAATATTTCGTTATTTTGGGAAAGTCATTTTATTCCCTCTCTCATATTTTTGTAATAGAAATAATTGATGATAAAATAATTAAAATCAAATGATCCTACTCTCAAAATTTGAGAAAACTCAAATATGAAAATAACGAAATCCCCAACTCTCTCCGTGGGTCCTTGAGTTGCGTAAAATTTCTAGGATCAAAACCAAAAGCAAATAAAATATGATATGCATTGATGATCTAATGTATAACATTCCAAATTAAAATTTTGGGATGTTACAGATCTCCACCTCTCACTACGTGGGTGACACATGTCATGCGAATGAGAAGGGTCAGGGGCACGTTCGTCCAATTTCTTCGGGCGAGTAGTTTTTCACCGTGGCTATAAATACCCCTCCTTCCCTTGCTCACTTCTTTTACTCCACTCAACCTCTCTCTCCAGCTCGAGCTTCTCAAACCCTAGCGCCGCCGCTACTTCATCGCCGCCGGTGAGGAAGAGCTTCACTGCCTCGACCTCGTCGCCGACGTACTCGCGCCGACCACGGACATCTTCACTCCGCCGTCGCCGTAGCTGTCTTCCTCCGCCAAGTTAGGGCGTGGAAGATCTGCACAGACGAACTTCACATCTCCTCACTCCAGTTCGTCGTGTTCTTCGTCTAGGGTAATTAAAAGTTACTTTTACTACCCTCGTTGATTTGAATGATTATCTTCAAAATCTTCAAAGGTGTTTTTCTTCATGGGTTCACACACTAAACACCTCACAAGTCATCTGTTCTTGACTCGTTTATCTAAGCCATGTTGTTTCTTCAAGATTCCTCAAATGTGTGGATTTTTTAATCTACACATCTCTGGAACCTAAGACAAAGAACGCTTACTGAAAATCTTCAGGACTCATCCGGTCAAATTCCTCAAACTTGTTCTTTTTGAAAAACCTTCTGAGAATGCATATGACCTCTCCAAATTCATCACAACTATACTCTGTTCACAGGTACACATGTCAGCTGCTGAATCACTAGGTTCTCATCAACTTAACTCATTTGCAGTGTTCCTCGAAGAAAAGTTGCATACTTCTTCAGAGAATTCGATTGTTCAAATTCCTCAACTGAAGAAAATGACTGATGGTAAAAGGCCACAGAAGGGAGGAAAGAGGCCTGAGGTAAATACAACATTTGAGGTCGCTGATGACATATATGTTGGGTACTGCACACCTACTGAGGAAACCAAGAATGAGCACAAAGTGCGCATTCAGAAGATAGAGAGGAGATGGGCAAGAGAATGGAGGGAGTACAGATATGTCACTCCTAAGTACATGAAGAAATTCGCACTCAATCCTCCATGCCCAAGAGCTCCATTGGCACCTGGCCAAATAGCAGATCCCACCAGCCTCAAGCGCGGTGAGGACTATCCTGATGAATGGGCCAAGCGCCAAGCCAAGCTGGCTAAGCAAGCCAGAGAAGCAGTGAGGAAATTTAATGAAGACTCTGCTTCTTCTGCTACCTCTACTGAGGCCTCTGCTGTCAAGCCAAAGAAGGCTATGTCTAAGAAGCCTGTGCGCAGGCCAAGTTCCTCATCAAAGCCCTCGCGGCCAATTCCTCATGCTGCTCCTATTCCTCCAAAGTCCTTAGGTCCTCCGCCAAAGCCTTCAGCTGTTCCGACCAAATACTCAGCACCTGTGCATCTCGCTTCGTGCCAAAGGACTGCCGACATCTCCATTGCCCCAGGTGTCTCAGCTAGTTCCTTAGCTGCACCAAGTTCCTCAGTTGGCCCCTCACTGCTCAAGACAAAGGCCACTGCTGGACGAGGTCCACGCCCAAGTCCTCAAAAGAAGCAAGTCGCTTTCCAAGTGCCGTCTGATGAAGACGAAGCTGATGATGATGAACTTGCAGAAATCACCAAAGACAGGCAAGTCAGGGCCGCTAGAGCCAAAGGATCAGAGGTGCCATTGCTTTTGGATCCCAAGCTGATCCTTGACTACATTGATGATTGGCACAAGGACCCCAACACTCCCTTGCCTGACTTCAAGCTGACTCTTGGCCAGAGTCACATGCTGAGCCACTTCATTCAAGAAGAAAAATGGAAATTTGAGAAGGCCAGGCAGATCAAGAAAGCGCAGTACAAGAAAGAGCGCTATCTAAAGAAAAACGTTGTCTCTATGACAACTGAAGAACTTGTCACTACTCAGACTGAGATTAAGAAACTTAGTGATGACTTTGAAGCATATCGCGCTGATTGGCTTGGAGCCAAGGTTCGTTTTGTGAAACTTGCGGATAACTTCACTTCCAATGTTGCAGCCCCAACGCAACAGGAAATTCCTCAGGCTGAAGCATCTGCTCAACCTACTAAAGAAAATTCCAGCACCGCTGATGACAATCACACTGTTGAAGATAATGTGAGTTCCAGGGTTGATGACTACATTCCAGCCGCTGAAGAAATTGCCAGGGCACCCACTAGTGGTGTGCCTGAAGAAACTGAAGAACTCAAGGCAACTGCATCAGTTGTGCCTAAAGAAAATCAACCAGACTCCTGCACCAACTTCAACTCCAATCCTTCCATCTGCATCGGATGTGAAGAAGACCAAGGCTGCAGAGCGTGCTGTAGTGAAGAAAATGAAAGCATCAGCTACTTCAGATTCTTCAGCTCTGAAGAAAATGAAGCCTATGACAAGTTCATTTGCACATCCGATTGATGATGTTCCCATCTCAACTAGGCCATCAAAGGACCTTGTTCCTTTTGATGAAGAATATGTGACCCCCAGCGGATCTGATGAAGCAACTCATTCTGCTGCTTCGTCTGAACCGTTGGATGAAGAAATTGAAGTGGATGCGATCCCTTCAACACCTATCATCTCCTTGCCTATGCCTTAGTTCACAACTGAAGAGGCTGGCATTAAAGAAATGGAAGATGAAGATGTGGACATTGGCTGCTCCACACCCGTAATCAGTGATGAATTCTGGGAAAGTCAGCATCCAAACTCTCCAATGTTCACCCCTCTACAGCAAATTCCTCAGTCCCCCACACAAATTGTTCCCATGGGTTCTGAAGAAACTCATCCCACTGCATCTGTCCATGAGGAAATTCCAGCCACTAGCACGGAAGAAACTGCTGCTGCTGAACAACCAACGACGTAGACTGCCACTGAGGAGGAACCAGAAATTCCTCAGCCTGAAGAACCTGCGATTGAGATTCCTGGGATTGTGATGCAACTCACTAACACTCCTCTGCCGAAGCCAAAGGACCCATTCTCACGCAAGCAAAAGTTCAAGGCGGATGATTTCTTCGGCTAGCACGTATTCTTCGAAGATTACAACCCATATGACTATGCTCGCATTAGGAAGAGGCGTTTCTAGACTACTAGTCAAGCCAATTTCTATTCCTTAGTGTTGTTCAACAAGGAGAAGATTTTCTACCATGAGCATATTCCTCACGTGGATATGGAATCTCTGCCGTGCTTCGCACCAGTCCTCAGTGTTCTTCACGACGCTGGGCTGCTCAACTTTTGCTCTGACATCTGCGATTGGAATGAAGAACTGATTCTTCAATTCTATGCAACGCTGCAAATCACCAGAGATGCTGAAGATGTGAATTCATGGGTGCTGGAATGGATGTCTGAAAACACTCACTACACCGCACCAGCCTCTAAATTGCTTCGTGCTCTACCACTCAGTCCTCCCCTTGAAGAAGCTCGCTGCATCTATAGTGAACCTGAGCTCACACATCATTACATGCAGGTGCTGATGAAACCTTTGATCCAGGTCAAGCACCAAGAACCAAATTCCTCGTGAAGGAATTGTTGTACGTGCACAGAACTGTCTATCGTATTCTTACGAGGACAATCAGTCCTATCAAAGGCCACGACTCATCTGATGAGTAAATTGTTGGCATCATGAAGAATCTGGTATTCAACATCGTTCATGGCATTCCTGTCAATTATCATGATTTCTTCATGAGGACTATGGCCAATGTTGCACTGTCTCCGTTTGAGCTGAAGCCTTATGCACCTTGGATCATGAGATTCCTCAGGACAAGGTCTTCACTCAACTACAAAGCTGATTTCCAGAATCATCTCAGCTAGTTGCCCCCAATTGAAGTCCTCAAGCAGACATATTCCTCAGTTGATGGAAAGGGCAAGGCACCAGCTGTAATTGATGAAGGCATTCGTCCATTGGATGGTCAGTTTCGCAAAGCTGCATCTTATTCCACCAATGATGACTCTGCCACACATGACTCTGCCAATGCACCCAAGTCCACTCCTCAAGCCACTGCTCCGCGCGTGATGGCTGACCGTGAACTTCTGCTTAGTCTTCACCAGAAGGTGGATCGAAATCACAAATGGGTTAAGCGTCAGTTTGGTTCACTTCTTCACAACATGACTGCCACACACAATACAGTGAAGAAAAACCACTACTACCTCCATCAAGTCTTCGGTCGCACCTGGGCAATCCTGTCACATCTGTATGGTGAAGAAGATCTGAAGAACATGGGTCTTAATGAAAATTTTGACTGGTCTGCACCTCCACCGAAGAAATTCAAGAAGGTCAAGGTTCCTTCTCTGGTGGCCAGCTCATATTCTACATCGCGCGACACTGATAAACATGAAGATTTGGATGACACTGCGGCAGGCCCTACATCAACCAACGACCCCAACAACGCTGGCGCTCCTTCATCAACATGATTATCTTCAGGGGCGTTAGTCCTCATTTTCGATCCTTTTGGTCATTCGATGACAAAGGGGGAGAAATATGAGTTAGTCTTCAAGCGGGTCTACTATATGGGCGTTTTTTTGCTAAGTTACAACTCTCGTTCTTCTGAAACTTTATTGGATCGAGTTGTAATCTTAAACCCGATGGTGCTTTGATACTTTTGATGCATTGTGCTCTGATACTCTTGATGCACTATTCTGCATGCATATTCCTTGTTAATATTATTGCAGGCATGCTAAATTTCATCAGGCACCATATTTCATCATGCATTTCAAATTCTTCATATTATATGTTAAATAAGTGTATGAATTACAAGATATAGGGGGAGATCTCCATGATTCAACTCTTCAAGTGTGCATTACTTCAAAAGCAAATTCCTCACCATGCACATCTTCAGGGGGAGTTCTTCTATATCTTGCAATCAAATTCCTCAATATCAGTATTTACACTTCATATGTTTATCCCCGTTGAAAACTTAACCTATATTGTCATCAATCACCAAAAAGGGGGAGATTGTAAGTGCATCTAGTGCCCCTTAGTGATTTTGGTGTATTGAAGACTTATAGGTTAAGGGACTAATGCGTGTTTGAGTGTACACAGGTCTATAAGTCTATGAGGAGTTTGATATTTACAGGAAAAGTCGACCCCTAAAAATGAATATCTTCAACTGAAGATTTTGGTATTTCTGAAGACTTTCATGAAGACTTTGAAAGTGAAGAAATTGGTGTGTCCGTGAAGACTTGATATTCATGAGAGAAATATGAAGCTTGAAGACTTTCGTGTTCATAGTTTTGTTTTTCTCTTTCTTGAGTCATAGGAAACACCGTACTGTTAAAGGCGGTCGAGGAAATACTAAGGAAAAATTTCCATGTGATGCTCAACTCAAAATCCTACACCTACCAATCCCTTCGAGTGAAGCCATTGGAAATCTCATACAGTTCAGTCAATTTCTTTAGTGACAGAGACGAAGTTCTTCTGGTCTCTGTGGAATTTGTCCTGACTGAGGAGTTAGGAATTCGCTAGTGCGGATTGCCTACACAGTGAGGAACATGATAGCCCTGAGGATTTTGCTACTCAAAATTCCGACCGTTGTTGTGCTATGCGCCAGCTGTCCCAAAATATCTATCCACCTAATGGTCATATCATTGAAGGGCATTTATGTCTTATCATGTCGGGCTGCTCCCTAGGCTATAAATAGTCGCCCCCTACAACCACTAGCTGGTTGGCTGCTCCGAGAGAAACTGACACTTGTCATTTGAGAGCAAACCATCCTCCGAGGACTTTGAGCGAAAATCATCAAGTGAGGAAAAACCAAAAATCCAAAACCCAAACACCTACAAACCCCAAGTGATTGAGCATCATTGAAGAGATTGATCCTGAGTGGATCCGACGCTTGTTACCTTTGAAGACTATGCTTCTTCCAGACGGTTAGGCGTCATGGTCTAGAGCATCCAAGAGGAATTGTGGATCGCCGAGTGACCTAGTTTGTGAAGGTTTGGAAGTCGCCTGAAGACTTACCATGAGTGATTGGACGAGGTCTGTGTGACCTTAGTTCAAGGAGAATATGGTGAGGACTGGGTGTCTTGGACTAAGTGTCCTTGATTGGGTGTCTGGGACTGTGTGTCCTAGAGTTTAAATACTCAGCCGCTCCAACCAGACGTACAACTGAGACAACAGTTGGAACTGGTCTACCAAATCATTGTCTTCACCGAGCTTACTGGTTCTATTTCCTCAACTCTTTCATTTCCTCATAACTGTGCTGTATGTTTGTTCATATCTGTGTTTGAAGACTTTGACTGAAGACTTTCTCAATTTCCTCAGTTCAATTTCTTCAGTCTGTTTGTCTTCATCTTGTCTTATCCTGTGATTACGCTTCCTGTACTCTGTGCCTGTCTTCATTTCATCATGATGATTATGCTTGTATTCTGTTATGTTTACTTTTGAGTACTTATTCTGCTGCTAGTAGTTCTTCACTAAGGAATTTCCTCACCGGCAAATTCCTCAGTGAAGAATTTCATAAAAATCGCCTATTCACCCCCCTCTAGTCGATATAACGGACTTTCACCCTCAAGGATCAAACCCAGCAAAACCACCTTTAAAGGCGTCATCCCAGGTGTAGAGGCCCATTGCACAGGCTCAATCACACTGGAAGTGGTCTTCGGATCACCGGATAACTTCCAAAGCCAAGAGTTAATCTTCGACATCGTCCCCTTTCGTAGTGGCTATCATGCACTGCTCGGATGGACATCATTTGCAAAATTCAATGCAGTGCCGCATTATGCATACCTCAAGCTCAAGATGCCAGGACCCCGCGGGGTCATAACAGTAAATGGAAACATAGAACGCTCGCTCCGTACAGAGGAGCACACTGCAGCCCTTGCAGCTGAGGCACAAAGCAGCTTGTTCAAGAAGACCACTCATTCGGTGTTACAGCCCCCGGACACCTTCAAGCGAGTCCGGAACAATCTGCAACAGGATCGCCTAGCGCGATCAGCGCTCGCCTAGCAATCCATCCCCCGTCCCAGTCCCAGTGCAGCGAAGAAATTCGTGCCGCGCGTACATAACTACGCATTGAAAATACCATGGACATAGGCGGGGGCACAATCAGGACACGCCCCGCATTGTGGCTTAACCACGCCAGGGGCTGTATACCTTTGACATTCCTTTTCTCTTTCAGGGCCTAACTCTTCGGAAGCCCTTTCCGGCAGTCCGATTGCTGGACACATTCCGGAAGCAACAACCAAGGCGGCAAGAAGATAGGATGAACACGGGAACCACCAGGTGGTCTCTAGTAATACTTGATATACCCGCTTTTCACTATTTATGCGTAGCTTGCCTTGGAATAGGACATTTCTAATTGTCCTACTCTATGCTTATTGCATTACTTGTACCAGTACGCTTCGACGTATTATCCAAATAACAATGCATATTATTAATCTGTCATTGCATTATTTAAGGTTTTCTCTTTCTCTTGTATGTCCATTTACGACATTCCGCACCTGCACGCTCGGGTGCAGACAGTACTCTAGGGGCTCTCGTTTACCCCGTAATACGATGCAAGAAGTCCGAACACTTTCGACAGTGCGGCACCCCGAACTTATAGCATTATATGCATCAGCTCCGAATCATGTCTTGGGTCAAATGTTGGGTTGCCCGGATCCCATGCTTTGGTACCTTACGTTCCGCTATATCGTCTAAGGTAGCGGTGGGAGAACTGCTGCGATTGTGTCCCGGTTCTTCCGAACGAGCACCTCAGCAGAGAAAGCCAAAAACTGACTATCATGATAAGGCGAGAGACTGGTCGCTGTTCGAGAGGTCTCAAGTCCTTAAAGACTTTTTCCGCTTCGGGCGAGGAGTTAGCCTTGTTGGGCTTAGGCGTGTATAGCGCCCCAAGTTCGTCCCTCCGAATACCAGGGGTGTCGTGGAATTTTCACGGCAGATGTCCTTAGTGTCAGGACTTAGTCGCGAGGCCAACGCATCTATGTGGTAGCTTGAGAGAGGTTGAGCGGGACGAGAGACGCGATGTTTTACCTAGGTTCGGTCCCTCACGGTGGAGGTAAAAGCCTACATCCTGCTTCATTGATATTGATGAAGATGACCACGGTTACAAGAGTGCTCTATCTCGAGAGCTATTGTCTAAACCTAACTCATCCAACTTGTGGAACTTGTCAATCTTGTCCCCCTTTGAGGAGCCCTGCCCCTCCTTATATATGTTGAAGGGGCGGTTTACATGTGGAGTCCTATTAGGATTAGGACTAGTCTATCTCTAATACAAACCGGATACAAGTCCAGGTCTTAACTCTTTGTAGACAAATATTCCTCATGCCTTTCCTCTTAAACCGGCCCACCATAGTATGAACCGGCCTTCATGAACCGCCCGTTGGGCCACCGGGTCTTGTCGCTCCTCTGACCCGCCTGCCGGATTACCAATGAATCATAAACCGCCAGGTCCAAACGGGTCACCAGTGAATCGTCAAGTCTCAGCGCGGCCTCAAGTAAACCGCCAAGTCCGGCCGGGTTATTCTTCCGGCTGGTTTACGCCGCGGGGTATATCCCCGACATTAGCCCCCAAGTTTAGCTTGGATTTATCCATGGTAAACTTATGCTGCAAAATAAACACAAGAACAAATTTGACAGGTTATGCTCTGGGTTAAGAATTCTTTGTAAACCGGCACCTGATCACCCTTAAGTCCTTGTTATTTCCTCCTTCTGGGAAGTCTGGGTCAACAGACCAGCTTCATAATCAATTTGCCAACATTGGTTTGTCACAGAGAAATATTGTGAAGAATAACTCCTTTGACTCAGCTCCCAAAGCGTCGGTTTAAGAAATATGGGTCTTGAAATATTTATCTGATATTCAGCCGGTTTGAAGATGTAAAACTTGCCGGTTTAATATTACCAAAAAGGGCCGGTTTATAAATATTGATGGCACCGGGTCATAATTGTTGTCAACACTGGGTTATGTAATTGATCTTCCTGATTTGCTCAAAACTGATAAAATAAAGATATTCCTCCTTTATATGCATAATACCTGTAGCCCCTAAGTCTTAAGAGGAGAACATAGTGATAACTTAAGACTTGCTCCAATAAGTGTTTCAACCTTGAAGAACTCCGGTTTGTTCATCTCAAAACTGAATACTCCATATATGTAGCCCCCAAGTGCCGGGTTGTCATGTTTGCAGCAACCTAGGACTTGTAATTGCTTGATGCTCATAAAAACTTCAACCAGTGTAGCCCCCAAGGGCCGGTTTGTTAAGATAATACTGAACCGAGACTTGATATATATACTTTAATGAAAATAACATATTATAATGTAGCTTCCATCGTAGGGCTTGAACCCACGTCCACAAGGTTAAGAGCTTTGTGCTTTACCAACTGAGCAATGGATTCTTCAATATTATGGACGAAAACTTGTGTACCTTGAATTGTTGACAGGAGCAATTGGTAGCCCCCAAGGGCCACCTCATTATTATATGATGAGTCGGGTCTTCAATAAGACTAGTAAAAATGACTTTGCATTAGCCCCCAAGTGTCATGGTGCATGCTTGCAGCGACATGAGACTTGCATGTAATCTCAATTTGAATAATGTAGCCCCCAAGTGCCGGGTTGTAAGCCTGCAATGACTCGGGACTATTCCTTTCATTGTAGAATAAATCATATCCTTTGATAAAATAATAGCCATTGCGCTAAAGCGACTTTGAAAACTTAATAATACTGGTTATTAATAACCATAAAAATCCAGCCATGTTGGCTATTCAAGATAATATAATCCGGTATGAAAACCTTATTCATTCAATATCATAATGAAAATTCAGCAAAGTTTGGCTATTTGAATAACTAGATAATACCCCGCGCGTTGCTGCGGGACATTTGTGTAGGACACCATTAGTAGGTTAACTTGTACCTTATTATTTTTCTAAGCGTGGAAGCATGAGGCATGTCAAATGAAAGGCAAGTACTGTCAAATGAAAACCAAATACTGACTAATAATTATTAGTAACTATTATTATTATACAATAAAAACTCCCATAGGATTTCCATGTTTGACAAACATGTGGAACTACAGCCGTAATTTGGCCAATAGAGAGCAACTAATCTTCATACAATATCATCAGATATAACTATATACAACAAATGGACATATGAAGGTTCTGGTAGCCTCAAACACTACATGTACATGCATGCTTGACAGATCTACATGCATCCTTGCTTTAAGCTTTTTCTTAAGGTTCTGCTAGCCTTAAAAGCTATGTACATCGTGCAAAAAAATATGCACTTGACAGCTCCCTTGCTCCAAGCTTTCTCTGATAGTATGATTATTTATAGGCTATATGGCCTATTTTAAATGTCAGATAAGTGAACAAAAAATTGGTAGATAGGTACAGGAGGGAAAAAGAGGTACAACCACAAATTTAGCAGGGGAATCCTTGGTTCAACTCACTTGGTAGTGTATTCAGCAGACTTGGAACAAATTGTTTGCAAGATATATATGTTCTCCAGTTTTCCTAATAGTCAAGGAATGATGGCTGACAATATTAATACTCGTACTAAAGAAGAAACATGCATTAGTAACATAAGTAAACTGAGTGAAAGTGAAAACCACATGATCTTGGTACAACCCTCAAGATGATAGTTGGGTTCAACATGTTATTGGACAATGTCACGTCATTAAACATCCAAAATATTTACCCTGCGCAAATTCATTACTTACCTTCTTGTTTAAGCCATTATGCATTCCCTAGACATTCGAATAATCCAAATCTATCCAACAATAGAGCAGTTGTTGCGGGATCAAAGTAGTTTCTTACCAAGGAAGTCATATAAAGTCATGCACCAATGATAATGAAAGAAATAATATACCATGCTATATTTATTCTCAAAAGGAAACATTTAAATGTTTTAGTTTCTATCCAAGAAAGAAAGATAGAAGAAGCAGGATTGGGCATAGACCTACGAAATTGTATGATGGCCATCGGCCGTTCAGTCCTGTCATTCTTTGCAACCACGCCGCTTCATGGGCTTAGAGTCATTAAGATTGCTTCCATGACATGCAACCGTTGTATGAGAAACTCTAATGCTTTTGAGGCCCTACCAAAATGATTGAAATTCAGATCCTAGCATATATTTATTTTATTGATTTACAACACTGGATGAAGGTGAAATTTGGTGGTCATTAGCATATATTGTGAATGTCCCGGTGCGCATGTTGTTGATTCTTGGCTATGATGAAAAGAAGAGGAGGATGGCATTAGTGATAAAGATATTAGTGGATTCAAAATATATAAATAGTGAGAGGAATAAGTTGTTACCAAGGACATACAAAATTTTCAGATTTGAGTAGTAGACCAACAGGGAGCGTACATACCAAATCTTGCAGAATAGTTCTAGAGACCACGGTTCAAGCGAAGGAATCCTATAGGCAATAATGATGTAGGAAACTGTTGTCAGGCCAAAATGTGACAGCCATAAAAGCCACAAACAGCATACTAAAACAGTTGACGAAAATCTAATCAGTGTGTTGAACACGTTAAGACGATCATCTATGAAAAAAGAGGATCACATGTTGATAAACATAAACTTCCCAACTTATAATTCCATGTGTAGATATACCTGGCAATCAAATTACTTGCCTCTATAGACTTGGTTGAAATGCTGCAATATTTACAGCTGACTAACAACCATGTGCAGAAACTTCACCCACTTTAGTATTAAATTTTGGCTAATAATTGATGTGCATGCCAGCAAGCAAGGATCCTGAAAAGTCAAAAAAGAAACTCAGGCATATTTTACCAATCCACCAGATGCTTATGTTGAACCTTGAAACACAGGACAATAGAAGTTGTAACCATTAGATCTGAAGGTAATACAATAATAAATAAACTGTATCACCGAGGGAACTGATACATGGAGAATCATAAGAAGTAGCCACCTCAAGTCTAAATGAGATATACATGAATCTTAAGAACTGTGTGTTTTCAATGAGTCCAACAGGATAAAGATTTGTAGGTGTATGTGCAAATCAATAAAAATAATGTTCAGATTTGGGTGGATGCATTCACTCGAGTCAATGGAATTCAGAGGAATGCAAAAAAATTATGTACATGGTTCCATAGCAGTGGATGTATTCACTCATGTATGAACAAAGCAACAAATGTATGAGAAATGGCATCTTATATACCTAGATCAGTGGCAAACCAGCAAGATAATAGATGAGGATTGGAGTCGGCGAGAGTGTAATCTGGACTAACCTGGTACATTAGAGATTTGTCCCACACGCCCCCATGGTAACCTGCTTCTCTTTCCCTCACAGCTGCCACACGCCCTGTCCTTGTCGCCCCCCTCAGATCCGTCGAGCAGCGGCAGGTGCAAGGAGACGAGCAGTGGCTGTTGGGCGCAGTGCTAGCGGCCACCGATTTGGCGTGGATGGCAGCCTTGGAGCCGGCGACTTGAACAGGTGGAAGATTTCTTAGGTGAACCAAGAAGATGGGGCCGGGAGGCCGGACTGGTTGGCAATTAAAAGAGGAAGTGGAAGAGGAAGGGGAAGAGGAAGAGAAAGAGGAAGTGGAAGAGGAAGAGAAAGGTGGAGCCAGTGCAAGGGGGATTGCAGTGTAGGGGTTCAACCCATGAGCTGCAGATCTGGCCATCCGTGGTCCGCGACGGAGGAATCGGATAAGGAGGTGGCTGACCACCGGCGAGGGAGGCTCGTGGCTAGAGGAGGAGGAGTCGGAGTAGAAAAAATCACAGGATTCTCCTGGTCTGACCAGGGCGTGGCCGCGTGGGGAATGATTGAGACAGATTTTTTTTTCTGAGTAAATGACCTCTGGAGGTGGGCTGTGTGGGACTTCATGATGTGTGACGTGGCTAGCTGTGATTGTATGCTGACGTGTCTACTTTGCATGTTGCAATAAATCAAGTAGTGGGGGTGAACTTCTTAAGTATATAAGATATGACCCAATGATTTATAAGTGCATGATTCCAATGGCGCAATCCAAATATATATATTGGCGACTTATAGTCCAAAGCCAGGTCGGTTTAACAAACCTGTTTCTGCATACAACAAGTTTAAAGTGTCCTGGCGGTTTACTGTCGGCCGGGTCATAATGCCCAACATATAACCCGGGTTTATAACCAAGGCTTCCCTTAAGAATAATCAAATATGAAACAGATCATACCTGTGACATTGAATCACATTGTTGGTTTTACCAACTTTTTGTAGTAAAGGTGATAACCCCAATCTTGAGTACTGATAACTCCTTCCATATTGTGCCGGTTTATGATAAAACCGTGCGGGGCTGTGATAAACACCGGTTTACTCCATAATAGGATGGTAATAGAAAATCAAACCGGGCAGATAGTCTCCGGATTAAGATTTGACCGTGTTCCGTCAATTTGTAATTGACAGTTCGGGCTGGTTTAAAACTTTGTCGGTTTAAAAACGCAACAAAAATAAAAGAAACAGTTATCAAGGAAAATATTGAAGCAAAGGCAATGATAAAACCATTTGCAAAAAGAGGCTTATTTGAGCTGATCAGATGGCGTTACCATGGTCGGACACGACCAAGCTCCCGATAGGTGTAGCTATGGTTCAAGTCAGCCAGGTCCCCAAATGAAATCGTGGCATTTATGCCGATCAAGTGGCATGGCAATGGTTCGGGTTCGACCAAGCCCCCAAGTGATTCTGTGGCCTTAGGCCGATCAAGAGGCATGACTGGTTCAGACGTGTCCAAGTCCCCAAGTGATCTGGTGGCTCTCGCCTATCAAGAGGTATTGCATTGGTTCGGACATGACCAAGCCCCCAAGTGATGTTTATAAAATTTTCAAGGGGTAAACCGGAGGCCGCTTTAAAACAGAACAACTCCGTGTAACCACGCATGATGTAAAAGAACATAGACCCCGCTTTATGAAGCAGACACCCCCATGTGATCAATAATATGTCAGGCCAGTAAGGCGGGATACCCATGTTTGAACCGTGCATCATGGCAGCAGATCCTCTTCGACAATTTTTAATTTTTTGCAAGAGATAAATCCTTCTTGAATCTGATGTTAAACCGGATATTGAGAGCTTCAAAGCTTTGTGGGAGATATCTTTCCCTTGAACCAGATTTTAAACTGGAATCTTCATTTTCAGCCGGAAATTTTCTGACGGCCTTTAAACTCAAACTTGCGAGAAGTTAATTCCTTTTTGAACCGGACATTGTTAAACCGGATTTGAGTGCTTCAGAGCTTTGTGGGAGAAAGATGTCTCTTGAGCCGGATTCTAAACCGGACTCATTTCTGATGACCTGGAACTTCTTCATCGAGCCGGGATTTTATAACTGTCATATACTTTCTAAGCCGGAAATTTTCTGACGGCCTTTAAACTTTCATCAATATAACAGTAGCTTTCGGGACCGGGTTATCCTTCCCTCCATCGTCTTGGGGTTCTTAAATTTGCTAAAACTGGCAAGATTCGCTAAGTCATGTCATCGTAGCCCCCGAGTTTCAAAGGTGACTCGAGGAGTTGGCTTGAGACTCTCCATATTTGACCGTGATATAAACCGGCATAACTTCTATATCATTGGCGTTGATAGCACGATGTGAATCCATAGAAGGTTGAGGTGACTGCAGCAGGTTGTAAATGATCCCATATGAGCCGTGTCAGCAACTCGGCCAATGGTTCCTTCCAACTGGCGATTTGAAGTTAATCAAAACTGTAGTGGCGGTGACTTAGTCGCCCAATAAACAGCTCATGCAGACAGGTGCGGCCCGGTATGTTGATGTAGACCAGGCCGCGAGAGACGGACGACAAAGACGGCCGCAGCTTCAGAGACGGCACAGCCAGATGAGTCGCCCGCGGCGTAGTAGGTCGGCGCGGACGGGAGAGTCGGCCGCGGGAGTTGTAAACCGGCGCGGACGGAGAGCCGCCTGCGGGTATTGTGAACCGGCATAGATGGAGAACCGGCTGCGTGTTGATGTAAACCGGACCACAGGCGGTTTGTGCGAGTCCGTTGAGCAGTGCGGAATGGTCAAAAGCCAGTATGTAATGACGCCGGTGCGCGCTCCATATGCATGGTGTAACACCAATGTTGTGGCGAATAATTGTCCTGCATATAAAAATATGCAAAACCAACGTAATTGTTCCTTTTACAAAAACAATATATGTCAAAAATAGACTTAGATAGATGTCACCTGATTTGTTCGGACGATGGATGATCCGTTTATCGCGACCGAGGCGGCTGAACATGCCCCCGGCGGCTCAAGACCGCAGGGGCGGTTCTGATTTCTTGATATACATATCAGAGTCAACCGTGATATTTAAATGACAGAGCGGATGCGTGAGTCGGCCGTGGCATTGTAAGCCGCGCAGACAGACGGGTCGGCCGTGGGCGTGGACGGTTGAACCGGCGCGGGTATGGTCGAATGAACCGACTACAGGCGCGGCCTGGTGAGTTGATGTAGACCGGACCATTGAGGCGGCGATTTGCGCACATCTGATAAGCCATTTGATATAGTGTGGATATAGACGCGACCTCCAATGACAGCGCGCGGGGACCGGATCATACTTTAATCATGAGGTAATTGACCTGTGTATACAATAGCATACCTCGAGAAAATCTTTTGACATTATGTAATTACACCAAAAAAGAGTTTTAGAAAAATAGCACCTGATTGTTACGGCCGCGGCGGTTTTCAGTAGCGGCTCAAGGTCGGTCGGCACCGGTCGGCTCTCTGCAAGGGTGAAACGGCGGCGGAGGCACCACGCGGCTCCACAGGGTGGCTCGGGGCAGTGGCGAGGTTGCAGTCGTAACCCCAGGCATGGCGACTCACTACCGGGATGAAGCGGCTCTCCACGGTCACATTATGATAATAAGTCGCTGTTGTCTTCATGCCAGCAGATTTTTGTTTGATGGAAGTGGATCATAAGTGGAGGAGCAGCATCAGCCAGCCGGTCAGGTATACGCGTGACGTTATGTCTGTACGCCTAGGAATCGAAAGCTCCGCTAGCGAGGCTACAACTTAGATCAGTCGGCGGATCGACAGCTGAGGCAAACCGGGTGGCTCGGGGCGCAGTCACGGCTGCCCATGGAGGCAGAGACCACGGTTGCGATTAATTCAAGTCCCCGTCCTTCTCTGGGTCGTAGTTGCTTGGACCAATCCTCTTCCTAGACTCGGTCAAACCTGTAGAAACTGTGGACGGATAATCTTGTGTGAAGTTTCGGATCACCAAACCC
The DNA here is from genome assembly GCF_002162155.2 of Triticum dicoccoides. Classification (NCBI taxonomy): domain Eukaryota; kingdom Viridiplantae; phylum Streptophyta; class Magnoliopsida; order Poales; family Poaceae; genus Triticum; species Triticum dicoccoides. The sequence goes on from NC_041390.1 coordinate 552,767,737, forward strand.
ATCAGAAGTCAAAAGCTGATCCGCTGCTTGTAACTGCAATTTTCTTCACACGTAGCTTCACACATAGCTTTCCTATGACTGGATTAATGACTTGAAGCTGATACAGCTCCTTCCAAACCGGTTCTTCTTCATTCGGAAATTTTGCGAATTTCTCGAAACCCTAGAAGCGATCCCTCCAAGAACTCAACACCACCATGCGCAGGCCCCACGGTGGGCGCCAACTATCATGGAATTGTCACGGCAGATGTCCTTAGTGTCAGGACTTAGTCGCGAGGCCAATGCATCTATGTGGTAGCTTGAGAGGGGTTGAGCGGGACGAGAGACACGATGTTTTACCCAGGTTCGGCCCCTCACAGTGGAGGTAAAAGCCTACATCATGCTTCATTGATATTGATGAAGATGACCACGGTTACAAGAGTGCTCTATCTCGAGAGCTATTGTCTAAACCTAACTCGTCCAACTTGTGGAACTTGTCAATCTTGTCCCCCTTTGAGGAGCCCTACCCCTCCTTATATATGTTGAAGGGGCGGTTTACATGTGGAGTCCTATTAGGATTAGGACTAGTCTATCTCTAATACAAACCGGATACAAGTCCAGGTCTTAACTCTTTGTAGACAAATATTCCTCATGCCTTTCCTCTTAAACCGGCCCACCATAGTATGAACCGGCCTTCATGAACCGCCCGTTGGGCCACCGAGTCTTGTCGCTCCTCTGATCCGCCTGCCGGATTACCAATGAATCATAAACCGCCAGGTCCAAACGGGTCACCAGTGAATCGTCAAGTCTCAGCTGGGCCTCAAGTAAACCACCAAGTCCGACCGGGTTATACTTCCGGCCGGTTTACGCCGCGGGGTATATCCCCGACAAGGGGCTTCACCAAAAATTTAAAATCATAGACTTCTATGGCTAAGTGAGAGTGATAAAGCATTATAGTCCGATTGCCTGGTTCGTTGCACTGAGCACCTCCCTTGACGGACCCAAAATTGGGGTAAAGAGTGTTCAGATTCACCCCGAACACCCCAGTACTAGTTACATGGGGGCAGAAGCCGATGACTGGCCAACTCTCAGATTTTATAAATGGCCGCACAGAAGGTAATATTTTAAATTAAGAAAGCGTCGCATAGCTCAAAAGAACTCGTTTCATATTACAGGATCACATGGGCATGTTCATTCAAAGATTACATCCTTGGCACACTCATCTGCCACTAAGCGGGAACCCTTCAGGACTCTCTCATAGTAATTGTTGGGGCATCGATGCTCCTTGCCCTCCGGCGGCCCCTCCTTCACAAGCTTCATGGCGTCCAGCTTCGCCCAGTGCACCTTCGCCCGGGCAAAAGCCCTGCGTGCACCTTCGATGCAGACGGACCGCTCGATGACCTCAAGCCGTGGGCAGGCTTCCACCAGCCGCCTCACCAGACCAAATTAGCTGCCGGACAGGGGCTCGCCAGGCCACATCCGGACTATTAGGCCCCTCATGGCCTGTTCGGCCGCCTTGTGAAGTTCAACCAACTGCTTCAGCTGGTCGCTCAAGGACACAGGGTGTTCGGTCCCAGTATATTGAGACCAGAACAACTTCTCTGTTAAGCTCCCCTCCTTAGCCCGGTAAAACTCCGTGGCATCCAGCACACTGCGGGGAAGATCTGCAAACGCTCCTGGAGAGCTCCGATGTCAGGACCCCGATTCCAAGTCACATTGATCTAGCTGGTAACACCTCATATCACTTTGCGGCCTCACGCACGGTATGCCCACGGGTGTCGCCTTACCAGGGCCCGGGACCGTTTGCGTCTTTTGGCTCACGTATATGACAGTGTCGCTAGCATCCATATGACAGAGAACCCGTGCCGACATGGCTAGTCGTGAACCCAAAGCGGCACTAACCCATGGGGACAGGCATACATGAATCAACTTCGAGCATGTCGGTCAGCAGCGTGTGAATCCGGGCTGTAGCACTGGGCTAACAGGACTCCGGTAACCCGGGCTGTAGCAGGCTAGGCACGACTCCGGATGTCACCGCGTGACATTTCCCCGAAGGGACAGACACAGGAACGAAGTGAAACACATGCCGGCCAGTAAAGTGTCCTGAGTAGTAGTGCTGGGCTAGCAGGACTCCGGTGAACCGGGCTGTAGCAGACTACTATGGTTCATGGAAGCACAAGACTACATTTCCCCATAAGAGAGGCTACCAAGGATAAACAACTAGGTTGTTGGATCCCACATATACCAAGCATTTCAATCATACACACAATATGCTCGACATGTGTAAATACAACATGGCATAACAACATAACTCTACGACTCAAGTATTTATTCCTTAGGCTCCGAGGAGCAAGATATTACAAACATGGGTCTCATGACCCAACATACAGAGCATACAAGCAACAAGCACATGCGGAAGCTTAACTTGTCTGAGTACAGACAACTACAAATGAAGAAGGCTGAGAAGCCTGACTATCTACCAGATCCTACCGAGGGCACAAGATCGTAGCTGAGGTATCAGGCTAAACGTCGAAGTCCATGTGGAACTACTAGCGAGACTGAAGTCTCTCTGCAAAACATAAAATAAGCAAACGTGAGTACAAATGTACCCATCAAGACTTACATCAGAACTAACTACATATGCATCGGTATCAACAAAGGGGTGGTGGAGTTTAACTGCAGCAAGCCAGCTTTGACTCGGTGACTACCCTGAACTACGACTGCAAGTAACTCTTTTAAGGTGGCGCACACGAGTCCACATATTCACCATATCAATACTCCACTATGGATCCGCTCCCGTCTCCCTGCGAGAACGCCATCCATAGCACTCACACTTATCTTGCGCATTTTAAAGTATCCACTTTCGCTTGTCTATGAACTATGCAAGGGGTCCAAGTTTCCATATCCGAGGAATCCGGCTATTCGAATAGATAATGATAACCCTGCAGGGGTGTACTTCTTCACACACGCTCTCGCCACTTATCGCCCTGTACACGTCATGTACCTCTGCAACCTTCAAGCGGAAGCCGGGCGAGGGAGTCGGCCATGACCTGACTAACCAACAAGTCTCTAGTCCAGGTTTATCGCCTATTCGGGTTCCATCCGCAAGGAGATCCGGCCGGGGTGTCGCTCACGGCCCCAAACGATGTGTGCAGGGTTCCCAAGCCCACCATCCGGGTGCCACTTGGTACACCGTGCCACTGTGCCTAGTCTGTCCCAAGCCCACCTGTACCGAGTGCCACTTGGTAGACTACTAACACTACCTACAAGCACCAGAAACTAGTTGCAACTCCTGGACAGAGACCGAGTTGATTAATAAGCTGAGAGGGGCCGAGTTACCGGAACCCAATGTGTGGTAGTAACTGTTCATGGATCACAAACACAGAACTCAGTTCCTGAGGACGGCTGCAATGAGACAACCCACCATGTACTCCTACATGGCCTCTCACCGCTACCTTTACCAAATCATGTTCACACACTTAGCTCACACACAGTAGGACATGTTCAACACCATTCCAATTCATCCCCGATGAATCAGACCTGACTCAACTCTAAGCAGTATCAGGAATGAAAAACAACATGAATGAGTAGGCACATCAGGGCTCAAGCAACTCCTACTCATGCTAGTGGGTTTCATCTATTTACTGTGGCAATGACAGGTCATGCAGAGGAAAGGGTTCAGCTACCGCAGCATGTAACAGTTGAATCGCTGTTGTCCTAATGCAGTAAAAGAGAGCAGGAGCGAGAGAGAGTGGGATTATATTGGAATGAACAAGGGGGTTTTGCTTGCCTAGCACTTCTGAAGATAGTATAGCTCTTCATCGGTGTCATCGATCACGTCGTCGGAAACAACGTCTACTGAGAGGGGGCAATTACCTGCAAACAAGGAATAATACAATCAATGCAATGCAACAATATGATGCATGATCATGACATGGCAATATGTTGTGATTTGGGCTAATGCAACATAAAATCATTTTAATTGAAGTGGAATTCAAAACTATATCAAATTCCAACTCCAAACCTATTATGAAATTTTCCCTAATCATGTTTCATCCTAAACAGTGAGGTTAACTTGCTCAAACATGCATGAAAATGGTACAGATGGATTCCTTGGATTTTTTTGATAATTTTTCATATATAAATTATTTCATTTGGAGCTACGGTTGAATTTCTATGAATTTTAGAAGTTTTGGATATTTTCTGAATTAAATAAATCATTTCTGATTTATTTAAAAATCTAGAAAACATATTACTGTGTCAGCATGATGTCATTATGACGTCATCAGGTCAACTCGGTGGTCCAGGTCAAACCTGACCAGTGGGTCCCACTGGTCAGTGTCAGAGTGCTGGTTAGGGTCGCTGACGTGTGGACCCAGTCAACGGCCATGTCAGCACAGTCAAAGATGACACGTGGGGCCACCGAGATTAAGTTAAATCTAAGTCCTGTGGTTAATTAAGGGACGGGGCCCGCTGTCAGTGCCTTGGGAGGTTAATTAGCGGGTGATTAGCCTTTAACTAAGTGGCCACATCGGCGGCTAACCGCCGGTGACACACAGACACGGCGGCGTCGCTCGTTTCGGCGATTCCGGTGACGAGAGGAGGCGGCGTTGGGCTCTACGAGTAGCTGGTGCAACGTCGTGTCCGTTGGTGGCCGTGGTTGGGCCTGGGGTGGCCGGGGTCGACGGCGGCGAGCTCGGTTGCGGCCGCCGAAGTTCGGGTGGCCACGGGTTAGCTGCTGCAGCCAGCAAACGGGCGGTTGCTTGCGCTAGGAACGCTCTACGGGACACCGCGAACGCGTTGGAGTCGCCGGGGTGACCAAATGGTCACCGGAGCTGCGTTGACGGCGAGCTCAAGCGGCGGCGTGCTATAGTCTGCAAGGGGGCGACGGCTACGGCGAGAGACAGACCACGTGGTAAGGGGAAAACGGTGGCGGAGCTCACATCGGTGCCGTAGGGATGGTTAGCGGGCTCGGGGACGCTCGGAGGTGTTGAATCGGCGGTGGCGATCTCCGGTGGGCGTCGGTGATGATGACAACGATGGCGACGCGTAGGGCTCTTCCGGTCGCGTGAGACGAAGTGGAGGACGAGGGAGGCACGACAGAGCTCGGGGCCGCGTCGGAGAGGTGAGGGGGTGGCGGTGAGCGCGGCGAACGGTGTCGGTGGTCTCGGGTGTGCTCGGCGGCGCGAGGAGGAGAGGCCAGAGGAAGGGGCGAAGCAGAGGAAGGAGGGGAAAGTGAGAGGGGGGCACCCTCATCTCCTGGGCGTGCAGGTGGACTCGGGGAAGGCTAGCCAGCGTGAAGCAGGAGGTGGCGCGCTCGGCCGCATGTGAAGTCTCTCCCTCTGCCTACTGGCAGAGGTTGAAGATGACTGGCAAGTCGCCAGGTGGGCTGGGCCGGCCACTTGGGCTCCAGGTGGGCTGCACAGGTAAGGTTTCCTCTCTCTCTCTCTCTCTTTTCCATTTCTGTTTTCTATTTATTCTGTTTTGTTTTGATTTAGTAAAATACTAAACCATTTTATAAAATGCTGAAAATATTTATGGGCACCTCTGAAATTAATTCCAACAGCCCAAAAATACTTCCAAGATTATTTGGACATTTAAAAATATTTATAGCATTTAAATGTCCAAATGCAAATACTTTAAGATTTAACTCAAAGATCCAAAGTGTCCTAGAAAAGTGAGCACCATTTTTGGCAGAGGTTATGGACCAAGGCAAAGATGATGAACATTTTAGAAGGGCATTTCAGGATCATTGAAAAGATTTTTATTTTGATCCTAATTGCATTTCATTTAGTGCTAGGGCTTGTCATCCCCATTTCAAATTTCAAACAAATATAGACATGATGCATGGATGCTTATGAAACTAGTTGCAATCAAATTCTAGGGCTGTGACAACTCACCCCCACTAAACAAGAATCTCGCCGCGAGATTCAAGACGTGAGGTAAGAAGACAGAGGGGACACAAAGCTAACACCATCTTCATCATCCGATTGCCCTCTTCGAAGATGTTGATTCATTTCTCCAATTGATCTTGACGTTTTTGCGTCTGAGCTCTTCATCCAACACGATGACGGCGGAAGGAAACTCTACAGGAAATGATCTTCTCAAAGATCGAGCAACTCAAGATCAACTCATGGAGTGAGATATAGAACATCTCTTGAGCGGAGACATGAAACACACATCAGGGGTGATGGAAAGAAGCGGATGATAAAGGTTCAAATTTGGTAGGCAACAATTCCACGCTTAAGATGATGGTGCATGGTTTCAAAGTAGCGAGGAGATAATTGCCATGATACCATAACGGGACATCTTAAAGAAGGTGACTCGCAGAAATATTCCCTTAAGTGGCAAAAAGAATTACTTTTGATACAAAGATCATTGAAACTCTTTATACCAGCCTGAGGTAATCACAATCGATCGTTGGAAGGGGTTCGAAAGAATGGCATACTCCGACTAGCATGGATGATGTGGACTACCTTGTTGAAGACAACACAAGGGATGATTTTGCTTGTGCGTGCTCTCAAGAACTTGAGCATTTCCATATTCATCAAGGTTCTACCAACATCCATGCCGAGGATCCTGGCAACACATCCTACTGCCATGGTGAATAGTGATGGTCAATGCAGATACAAAGGAGGACAACACTTTTTCAGATTTCACCTTAGCGATGCCAAGGAAACGAAATCTGGATGTTCGACCGAGAGACATTTAGAACTCTGCTTCTAATGTTCTCCTTGATGTGGTAGCGTAAACCATTTATAGATATGGTTTGGTATCTAGAACATCAAGTAAAAGGTCAGACTTCGGGAGCACAAGAATCCATAAGGAATAATTACTGGAGTAAATCCTACGAAATCCTTATGGGGAGGTGGCCAACTTCCTCAATCAAGATACTACAAGGATAGGTCTTCCAGCTGGGTGTGTTGGCCACGACATCCACCTTACCGGTTTAGAAAGACCAACATTATAATTCCTGGGAAAAGGTCCAACCATCATCTCTGCCTGAGATTTAGATCTGGTTGGTGTCAGGATATTCCAGACTCATCAAGTCCAGAGAGAAAAAAATGAAAGTTTGCAACACAAGTCGACGAGATGACATTGCAGGATTCTCGGGAAATAGACTACGGTAGCATGCTCCAAAACATGAGCTGGTTCTGCTAAAAACACATGTGAACACGCTGTCCCAAACAAGCATGACCACATAGTAGTCTTATAATAAAATACTACCGAGTTCAAGTGGGGAACCATCATCGAGGATATCGAAGTCTTGTGCACTTAAATTAGACTTCTTTACCTAGAACAAGTCAATCGATGGCTTGGTGGGCTACGGAATTCATATGGAGTGGAGGTAATTAATCTACCAAACCATAGTATACTTTGCACATGCATGACTGACTTGGGACGATTCCAAAGGAAGCAAAACTAACTCTCTCAAATTCACGGCGGCAACTTGCATCGAATGCACATGAATGAGAGGAAGTCACTTCTTTCATCCAAACATATGCTTCATGAACGGAACATGAAGGCATTGTTCACAAAGTTTCCAACACTAGCTTAATGTTTAACACGAATCATGGGGGAGACAAGATGCTGCTGATGGGCCCAATAGCAACTCATCGGAATTTCCATATCACTGGACTTCCACCATCATGTGAACACGGTGATAGCATTGGTCAGACCAAAAGATGTAATAGTGTATGCTCGAGGGATGGACCACGAGTAAGACAACATTACGAACATCATTGGTTCTGATTTGACTTGAGGATAGCCCATACTCAAGTCAAAGTTTTGACAAGACAGATAGATCCAACAACTGATCATGAGGACCAATCGATGAAGATATCATCTTTCTTCAACACACACACAACACACAAGGATATCACTTTGGAATGAACTGAGTCGGACAAGCTGTTATCTTTCAACTCTCCAAGTTGTTGTTTAGCTTAACCAACTAGCTCGGGGTATCCAACCCAGATTCTTGGAGAATGGCTAGTTTACAAGAACCCAACTTGATCACGAACTCCACATACCGGGCAGGGGATGACCTAGTGATACTTCCGTGAAGATAACCGGAAAATTACGAACCACCGATATGTTAATAAGATCGAGAACAATCTTGCTTTTTAGGGCAAGACGATATGATCAAATGAGCGAGGATTTGACAAAATCCTAACTCATCAATCGAAGGGTGCACCAGGAACAAGGACTAGGTAGCACGATCAATCTTAGGGTGATGATTCAACAACCAACATGCCAGGAATGAGATTATTGTCCATTAACTACTAAGCAACGGAGTTGCTAGGAGTATTTATTTCACACATCATAGTTCACTTGCCGACATTCCGGTTGCGACAACACGGGACCGAGGAATGAAAAATGATGGCAAGAAGTATCACTGCATCAAGAATTCATAAGAGATGGTGCAATTCTCATGATATTCTTGACATAAAGTGGGTAATACTTCAGGGTAGAACAGACTCAAAAGCTTGATTGCATTTGATCTGCGGAATACAACTGCTTTGACCCAATCTTAGAAATGGATGAGGTACTGGAGTTTGTTTCTCCTAGTCATTCTGGAATAGAATGGCTTGACGGACCACAAGAATAATAAGCATCGATAACACGGATGCACAATTACTCTTGATCAACAATTGACAGACGAAGGTCAGATAACAGCTAAAGAGGGACAACTCAAAGGAACATATATCTTTCTGAGTTGTAGATGCATAGATTAGCATGTCGAACGAGTTCAACATAATTCTTCCGGATAACCCATGCAGAAGGGTAGAACTGGCAGAGTCACAATATAGAATCGAGAACTCATCAAGAGCTTTGGTCGTGATCTTTGGTTCAAGAACTTCTGCCATATTGGTTCATGGTACTGGAAGAATGATGTACCACGAACCTCGAGGTCTATCACAAGGTTTACTAATGTCCTAAGGAACTAGCAAACACTATCAACATGAAGCAAGTAGAGTGAATCTCGGGTTCAAGTACCCAGGAATAGAATACCTACTACTAAGTAGCATCACGGGATGCTTTTGGAAATGATGGCCAGATTCATCACACCGGGAACACAAAACATGGCTAAATTACTAGGTGACTCCCTAAGACACCTAGGGTCATAATAATAGCTCCAACATATATGTCGAGGCAATAGAGTACCTCAACTCACGGATTAGTGTGGTTGAACTGGCCCAAAGGGACATCGGGAACGGAAAGAAGGGATTTGCAAATGCATCAGATTGTTTAGAAACCTGAGATGACTCGGATAGCATAACGGCTGTAAATGCTCAAAAAGATTTGAGGCATCCTGCAAAATGGTGGCATAACCACTCAGAAGCACAAAATCAAGGTTTTGAGACCAACTATGAACACACGGGGGTGGTAGAAACTGAACTGGGGCTTAAATCCATCAATCCTATAAGTCTCTAGCATAGTAACTCGTCATCCTGATAGATAGATGAGAAGGCCTAGTTCTTAATCCCCGTAGAAAGGAATAGGATGACTCAGATCAGAGGGCATGAGGTATAAGGAGTAAAAAGAGCCTTACGTTCCCTTCCACAATCAATTCCCTTATATAACTAAAGCATTTCTAGACACGACTTCGACCAGTTTGGCTTGGTAATCCTACAGGCAGTCAGGCTCTGATACCAAAGCTGTCAGGACCCCGATTCCAAGTCACATTGATCTAGCTGGTAACACCTCATATCACTTTGTGGCCTCACGCACGGTATGCACACGGGTGTCGCCTTACCAGGGCCCGGGACCGTTTGCGTCTTTTGGCTCACTTATATGACAGTGTCGCTAGCATCCATATGACAGAGAACCCGGGCCGACATGGCTAGTCGTGAACCCAAAGTGGCACTAACCCATGGGGACAGGCATACATGAATCAACTTCGAGCATGTCGGTCAGCAGCGTGTGAATCCGGGCTGTAGCACTGGGCTAACAGGACTCCGGTAACCCGGGCTGTAGCAGGCTAGGCACGACTCCGGATGTCACCGCGTGACATTTCCCCGAAGGGACAGACACAGGAACGAAGTGAAACACATGCCGGCCAGTCAAGTGTCCTGAGCAGTAGTGCTGGGCTAGCAGGACTCCGGTGAACCGGGCTGTAGCGGACTACTATGGCTCATGGAAGCACAAGACTACATTTCCCCATAAGAGAGGCTACCAAGGATAAACAACTAGGTTGTCGGATCCCACACATACCAAGCATTCCAATCATACACACAATATGCTCGACATGTGTAAATACAACATGGCATCACAACATAACTCTACGACTCAAGTATTTATTCCTTAGGCTCCAAGGAGCGAGATATTACAAACATGGGTCTCATGACCCAACATACAGAGCATACAAGCAACAAGCACATGCAGAAGCTTAACTTGTCTGAGTACAGACAACTACAAATGAAGAAGGCTGAGAAGCCTGACTATCTACCAGATCCTGCCGAGGGCACAAGATCGTAGCTGAGGTATCAAGCTAAACGTCGAAGTCCACGTGGAACTACTAGCGAGACTAAAGTCTCTCTGCAAAACATAAAATAAGCAAACGTGAGTACAAATGTACCCAGCAAGACTTACATCAGAACTAACTACATATGCATCGGTATCAACAAAGGGGGTGGTGGAGTTTAACTGCAGCAAGCCAACTTTGACTCGGTGACTACCCTGAACTACGACTGCAAGTAACTCTTTTGAGGTGGCACACACGAGTCCACATATTCACCATATCAATACTCCACTATGGATCCGCTCCCGTCTCCCTGCGAGAACGCCATCCATAGCACTCACACTTATCTTGCGCATTTTAAAGTATCCACTTTCGCTTGTCTATGAACTATGCAAGGGGTCCAAGTTTCCATATCCAAGGAATCCGGCTATTCGAATAGATAATGATAACCCTGCAGGGGTGTACTTCTTCACACACGCTCTCGCCACTTATCGCCCTATACACGTCATGTACCTCGGCAACCTTCAAGCGAAAGCCGGGCGAGGGAGTCGGCCACGACCTGACTAACCAACAAGTCTCTAGTCCAGGTTTATCGCCTATTCGGGTTCCATCCGCAAGGAGATCCGGCCGGGGTGTTGCTCACGGCCCCAAACGATGTGTGCAGGGTTCCCAAGCCCACCATCCGGGTGCCACTTGGTACACCGTGCCACTGTGCCTAGTCTGTCCCAAGCCCACCTGTACTGGGTGCCACTTGGTAGACTAGTAACACTACCTACAAGCACCAGAAACTAGTTGCAACTCCTGGACAGAGATCGAGTTGATTAATAAGTTGAGAGGGGCCGAGTTACCGGAACCCAATGTGTGGTAGTAACTGTTCATGGATCACAAACACAGAACTCAGTTCCTGAGGACGGCTGTAATGAGACAACCCACCATGTACTCCTACATGGCCTCTCGCCGCTACCTTTACCAAATCGTGTTCACACACTTAGCTCACACACAGTAGGACATGTTCAACACCATTCCAATTCATCCTCGATGAATCAGACCTGACTCAACTCTAAGCAGTAGCAGGCATGACAAACAACATGAATGAGTAGGCACATCGGGGCTCAAGCAACTCCTACTCATGCTAGTGGGTTTCATCTATTTACTGTGGCAATGACAGGTCATGCAGAGGAAAGGGTTCAGCTACCGCAGCATGTAACAGTTGAATCGTTGTTGTCCTAATGCAGTAAAAGAGAGCAGGAGTGAGAGAGAGAGTGGGATTATATTGGAATGAACAAGGGGGTTTTGCTGCCTAGCACTTCTGAAGATAGTATAGCTCTTCATCGGTGTCATCGATCACGTCGTCGGAAACAACATCTACTGAGAGGGGGCAATTACCGACAAACAAGGAAGAATACAATCAATGCAATGCAACAATATGATGCATGATCATGACATGGCAATATGTTGTGATTTGGGCTAATGCAACATAAAGTCATTTTAATTGAAGTGGAATTCAAAACTATATCAAATTCCAACTCCAAACCTATTATGAAATTTGCCCTAATCATGTTTCATCCTAAACAGTGAGGTTAACTTGCTCAAACATGCATGAAAATGGTACAGATGGATTCCTTGAATTTTTCTGATAATTTTTCATATATAAATTATTTCATTTGGAGCTACGGTTGAATTTCTATGAATTTTAGAAGTTTTGGATATTTTCTGAATTAAATAAATCATTTCTGATTTATTTAAAATCCAGAAGACATATTACTGTGTCAGCATGATGTCACTATGACGTCATCAGGTCAACTCGGTGGTCCAGGTCAAACCTGACCAGTGGGTCCCACTGGTCAGTGTCAGAGTGCTGGTTAGGGTCGCTGACGTGTGGACCCAGTCAACGGCCATGTCAGCACGGTCAAAGATGACACGTGGGGCCACCGAGATTAAGTTAAATCTAAGTCCTGTGGTTTATTAAGGGACGGAGCCCGCTGTCAGTACCTTGGGAGGTTAATTAGCGGGTGATTAGCCTTTAACTAAGTGGCCACGTCGGCGGCTAACCGCCAGTGACACACAGACGCGGCGGCGTCGCTCGTTCCGGCGATTCCGGCGACGAGAGGAGGCGGGGTTGGGCTCTACGGGTAGCTGGCACAACGTCGCTTCCGTTGGTGGCCGTGGTTGGGCCTGGGGTGGCCGGGGTAGACGGTGGCGAGCTCGGTTGCGGCCGCTGGAGTTCGGGTGGCCACGGGTTAGCTGCTGCAGCCTGCAAACGGGCGGTTGCTTGCGCTAGGAACGCTCTACGGGACGCCGCGAACGCGTTGGAGTCACCGGGGTGACCAAATGGTCACCGGAGCTGCGTTGACGGCGAGCTCAGGCGGCGGCGTGCTACGGTCTGCAAGGGGGCGACGGCTACGGTGAGAGACAGACCACGGGGTAAGGGGAAAACGGTGGCGGAGCTCACATCGGTGCCGTATGGATGGTTAGCGGGCTCGGGGACGCTCGGAGGTGTCGAATCGGCAGTGGCGATCTCCGGTGGCCGTCGGTGATGATGACGACGCGTAGGGCTCTTCCGGTCGTGTGAGACGAAGTGGAGGACGAGGGAGGCACGACGGCGCTCGGGGCCGCGTCGGAGAGGTGAGGGGGTGGCGGTGAGCGCGGCGAACGGCGTCGGTGGTCTCGGGTGTGCTCGGCGGCGCGAGGAGGAGAGGCCAGAGGAAGGGGCGAAGCAGAGGAAGGAGGGGAAAGTGAGAGGGGGCCACCCTCATCTCCTGGGCGTGCAGGTGGACTCGGGGAAGGCTAGCCAGCGCGAAGCAGGAGGTGGCGCGCTCGGCCGCGTGTGAAGTCTCTCCCTCTGCCTACTGGCAGAGGTTGAAGATGACTGGCAAGTCGCCAGGTGGGCTGGGCCGGCCACTTGGGCTCCAGGTGGGCTACACAGGTAAGGTTTCCTCTCTCTCTCTCTCTTCCATTTCTGTTTTCTATTTATTCTGTTTTGTTTTGATTTAGTAAAATACTAAACCATTTTATAAAATGTTGAAAATATTTATGGGCACCTCTGAAATTAATTCCAACAGCCCAAAAATACTTCCAAGATTATTTGGACATTTAAAAATATTTATAGCATTTAAATGTCCAAATGCAAATACTTTAAGATTTAACTCAAAGATCCAAAGTGTCCTAGAAAAGTGAGCACCATTTTTGGCAGAGGTTATGGACCAAGGCAAAGATGATGAACATTTTAGAAGGGCATTTCAGGATCATTGAAAAGATTTTTATTTTGATCCTAATTGCATTTCATTTAGTGCTAGGGCTTGTCATCCCCATTTCAAATTTCAAACAAATATAGACATGATGCATGGATGCTTATGAAACTAGTTGCAATGAAATTCTAGGGTTGTGACATCCGAACTCGGGTAAGAAAAAGGAAAGTCCCCTTCACATGCTTGATTTGCATATTGAATGCCTTACCCGCTGCTATCTTCTTCGCCGCATCACTCTCCTGGAGGGCCTTGTGGGCTTCGGCCTTGGTGCTCCGGACGCTTTCAAGCGCCTGTGCGAGCTCGGATTCTCGTGTCTTGGAGTCAAGCTCCAAGGGCTCGTGCTTTTTGGCGAGAGCCTCGAGCTCTTGCTGCACCTCGCCCACTTGGGCTTCTTGTTTCTCCCGTTCAATTCGTTCTTTGGCCGCTTTGTCTTCGGCCGCGGACAACGCCTTCCTCAGGGTCTCCACCTCGGTCGTGGTCCTGACAAATTCATGATGATCCTATTACTTTACACAGAACTTCTTTTTAACTATATAAACTGGGGTATATCTTACCTTTGCTCTCTTCGAGCTGCCCCTTGGTAAGGCCGAGCTCGTCCTCGGACCGCTTCAGGGCCTGCTTCAGCGCAGAGACCTCCGCAGTACGTGCGGTAGCGGCCAGCAGGGAAGCCTGAACATACACATAGACATACTCTAATTAGACTCCTGAGTTATCTTTTGATACTCTATTCGGCTTTTCTTCGCGAACGCCGAACAGAGCATCAGGGGCTACTATCTATGCGGTAATATTTTTATATTTTGAATGCTTACCTCAAAACCTGTTAGGAGGCTCGCACAAGCTTCGATCAGTCTGTTTTTGGTGGACTGAACCTTCTTGACCACCGCACTCATGATAGTGCGGTGTTCTTCATCGATGGAAGCGCTGTGAACCGCTTCCAGCAAGTTGTCCGGTGCCTCTGGTTGGACAGAGGACACCGGCACGGATGGTTGGCCCCCCTTAATGGGGGACCGCCTGCAGGAGTCCGGAACCATCGATGGTTCCGACGTAGTGTCCGGCTGGGGCCCGAACTCAAAGCCCGTAGGAGCCTCGCTCCCTTGGTACTCAGGGTCCGGGAGGTCTCCGTGAGGCGCCCCTAGGATCACCTCCCCTTGGGTCGGTGCCTTTGAGACACCACCTCGGTGTTGTCTGTAGGGCGAGGGGTGGAAGCCGTCGGAGGAGAACCGTTGTTCATATCCGACGAGCCCAAAGAGCCGCTCGACGAGGGTACGTCGAGATGAGCTTGGTCCGGACTACATAATCATGTTCAGCATAAGCAAAGGCAGTACAATAAAACATACCATGAAGTACTATGGTGTCCGGACACTTACGATTTCGCCAGGGGCTTGTCCATGGGTAGCCACTCGTCGCCGCTATCGGCAGCCGTCGTGGCACAGTCCGGAGGGAGGGTCTTTCCCTTCTTGGACCCTTCGGCCTCCCCGGATGGGTCGGCCTTCCTTTTCTTGTCTCCCCCGGTTGGGGGGGGAGAACTTTTCTCCTCCTCCTCGTTTCCATGGGAGGAGTGCACGTCGGACTCATCGGGCGATGAGTCCGATAGAACCACCTTGCGCCGGAGACCCTTTCGGGTCCCCGCGGCCTTCTTCTTGGCCATCTTTTCCGGCACCTCGTAAGGTGCCGGAGTCAGCACCTTCGTTAGAAGAGCGTTTGCAGGATCTTTGGTCAGGGGGGCTGGGCAATCAAGCTGCTCCCCTGTCTTTATCCAGTCCTGTTAATGACATGAAAGCTTAGATCCAGCACATAACCAAACCAGGGCACATAAATACCCAGAGAGATATAAAAGCCTACCGGATGGGCGCGGCGCAGTGCGCTGAGTCCGCGGTCCTCGGTGAGGGAAGGAGGCATCTCGGCGCCCTTGAACAGCACCCTCCAGACGTCCTCGTGCGTCATGTCGTAGAGCTCTCGCAGCATCTGGTGCTGGGCCAAGTCGAACTCCCACAAAACAAATGCCCGTCAGTGGCACGGAAGGATCCGGCGGAGGAGCATGACCTGGACCATGTTGACAAGCATAATTTTCTTGTTCGTCATGTTCTGGATGCAGATCTGAAGTCCGGTCAGCTCTACCGGAGAACCCCAGGACATGCCCTTCTTTTTCGAGGAGGTGAGTCGCGTGGGGATTCCGGATCAAAATTTGGGGGCCACCACCCAGTTGGAGTCGCGCGGCTCGGTGATGTAGAACCACCCCGATTGCCACCCCTTTATGGTATCCATGTAGGTACCCTCGAGCCAGGTAATGTTAGGCATCTTGCCCACCATGGAGCCTCCGCACTCTGCTTGCTGTCCACCCACCACCTTCGGTTTGAGATTGAAGGTTTTCAGCCATAGGCCGAAGTGGGGCCTGATGCGGAGGAAGACCTCGCACACGGCGATTGAGGGAGTCCCGGATTAGGGGGTCTCCGGACAGCCGGACTATATCATTTGGTCGAACTGTTGAACTATGAAGATACGAGATTGAAGACTTCGTCCCGTGTCCGGATGGGACTCTACTTGGCGTGGAAGGCAAGCTAGGCAATAAGGATATGTATATCTCCTCCTTTGTAACCGACCTTGTGTAACCCTAGCCCCTTCCGGTGTCTATATAAACCGGAGGGTTTTAGTCTGTAGGACAACATACAATCATACCATAGGCTAGCTTCTAGGGTTTAGCCTCTCCGATCTCATGGTAGATCAACTCTTGTACTACTCATATTATCAAGAATAAATCAAGCAGGATGTAGGGTTTTACCTCCATCAAGAGGGCCCGAACCTGGGTAAAACATCGTGTCCCCTACCTCCTATTACCATCCGCCTTAGACGCACAGTTCGGGACCCCCTACCCGAGATCCGCCGGTTTTGACACCGACATTGGTGCTTTCATTGAGAGTTCCTCTATGTCGTCGTCATTAGGCTGGATGGATCCTTCGATCATCGATAGCGATGCAGTTCAGGGTGAGACTTTTCTCCCCGGAAAGATCTTTGTGTTCGGTGGCTTCGCACTGCGGGCCAACTCGCTTGGCCATCTGGAGCAGATCGAGAGTTACGCCCCTAGCCACCAGGTCAGGTTTGGAAGCTTAAACTACACGGCCGATATCCGCGGAGACTTGATCTTCGACGGATTCGAGCCCCTGCCTAGTGCGCCACACGGTCACGATGAGCATGATTTAGCTCTGCCATCAGACTGTGTTCAGGAAATCATGTCGGCAACCACTCCGACCCTCAATTCGGAGCCAGATGCGCCATCCATGGATGGGTGGATAGACCCCGCCATGGAGGCCGCACTCTCTTCGGCGATCGAGCCGAGTATCGACCTTACCCTTCACGGGAGCCATGATGCCGAACAACCGGATTCTTCCCCGGCCACGGACTCCGAACCGCCTGCGCCCGTGCCTATCGAATCTGACTGGGCGCCGATCATTTTCAGCACTCGCCCTTCGGTGACATACTGAACTCATTAAGGTCTCTCTCCTTGTCAGGAGAGTCCGGGCCGAACTATGTTCGGCAGGATTGGGATGCGGATGACGAAGAAATTCGCTGCCCACCCACCACCCACTTAGTAGCCACTGTCGACGATTTGACCGACATGCTCGACTTTGACTCCGAAGACATCGACGGTATGGACGACGATGCAGGAGACGAACAGGAACCACAGCCCACAGGGCATTGGACACCCACTTCATCATATGATGTATACATGGTGGACACCCAAAGAAAACGACGACGAGGAACAGAAGGACACAGTGAAGGGTTGTTCCCTCGAGAAGAAGTCAAAGCGGCGGCGTAAGCGCCACTCCAAATCCCGCCTCGGCAGAAACAGCGGTCATATAGACACAGCAATAGAGCAGGGGGAACCATCGCCCGACCAGGGCAACACGGAGAATCAAACCGAACAACCCGACCCCGTCGAAGATAACAGTCTGGACGACATCACACCGGACAGGCACCCGGAGCAACAGAATGCCCATCAAAGGCTGGTTGCCACTGCGAGGAGTCTAAAAAAGCAGAAGCAAAGGCTCAGGGCCGCATAAGACACACTCAGAATTAGATGGAGTGAAGTACTCAACACTGCAGCGAAGTACGGCGGTAATCGCCACACCAAGAGCTACTCGAAGCGAAAACTGCTACCTAAATTCGATGAGGAGGCCTTAGATCCCCCGCAATAAAAAAACGGCCATCCAGTCGGATAGACGACCTCGTGGCCAACATAGAACGGCAAACGACGCCGCACATAAGCCGGTACACGGTCCACGTGAGGACTCGCATCAAAAGTACGGCACAACCAAATCCATCTACGGGCCACGCAAGCGCGCTCCAGCACGCAATGCAACACAACAAACATACGAACATCACGGAACACCCAAATACAGGGGTGCCGCACACCCCCTATGTTTCACTGATGAGGTGCTGGACCATGAATTTCTAGAGGGATTCAAACCCGTAAACATAGAGGCGTATGATGGAATGACAGACCTGGGGTCTGGACTGAGGACTACATCCTCCGTATCCATATGGCTTGAGGAGACGATCTCCACGCCATCAAATACTTACCCCTCAAGCTCAAAGGGCCAGCTCGACACTGGCATAAAAGCCTCCCCGAAAACTCCATTGGAACCTGGGAAGAGCTCGAAGACGCCTTTCGGGCAAATTTTCAAGGGACCTATGTTCGACCACCGGATGCAGACAATTTAAGTCATATAACTCAACAGCCCGGAGAGTCAGCCCGAAAGCTTTGGAACAGGTTCCTCACTAAAAAGAACCAAATAGTCGACTGTCCGGACACTGAAGCCTTAGCAGCTTTCAAGCACAACGTTCGAGACGAATGGCTTGCCAGACACCTCGGCCAAGAAAAGCCGAGAACAATGGCAGCATTAACAAGCCTCATGACCCGCTTTTGCGCGGATGAGGACAGCTGGTTAGCCCGATGCAGCACCAGCGACCGAAGTACATCCGAAGTCAGGGACGGAAACAGGAAATCACGACGCAGCAAAAACAAGCGCTGGAATAAAGAAGACAGCCCGAAGAGCACAGCAGTAAACGCCGGATTCAAAAGCTCTCGGCCAGGTCAGCAAAATTTGCCCCCCAAAGGCAACAGAGACGAACTGTCCAGCCTAAACAAGATTTTGGACCAAATATGTCAGATCCATAGCACCCCCGATAAACCTGCAAATCATACCCATAGAGAATGTTGGGTCTTCAAGCAGTCCGGCAAGCTCAATGCCGAACACAAGGGGCAGGATACACCAAGCGAAGACGAGGACGAGCCTCGCAAGCAAAGCACTGGAGAACAAAAGAAATTCCCACCAGAAGTTAAAACAGTAAACGTGTTACACGTGACAAAGAGGAGAAACAAAGCGGCACTCCTAGAGACACATGTCCCAGGGCCTATCACAGCGGAGTTCTTCCACTGGTCGTCCCAACCGGTCACCTTTGACCATCGAGATTACTCGGCAAGTATCCGGCGCGCGGGATGGGCTGCCTTGGTATTAGACCCAATAATTGACGAATACCACTTCACACGAGTCCTGATGGACGGTGGCAGCAGTTTAAACCTGATATATCAGGACACAGTCCGCAAAATGAGGATAGACCCAACAAAAATTAGCCGCAACAATACTACCTTTAAAGGAGTAACGCCAGGCCTAGAGGCCCATTGCACGGGCTCCCTGCTGCTAGAGGTTATATTCGGCTTTCCTGATAACTTCCGTAGCGAAAATTTAACGTTCCCCATCGCTCCATTCCAAAGTGGTTATCAAGCACTACTCAGACACGAAGCTTTCGCTTGCTTTAACGCAATACCACATTACGCTCCCTCATGCTTAAGATGCCCGGTCCACGTGGCATCATTACAGCAAATGGAAATATTGAGCGCTCCTTGCGCGCGGAAGACCGTGCGGCTGCCTTCGCAGCCGCACACTAAAACGACCTCACCGACTAAAGCATCTGACAGGTCGTTAAGACCACGGTCACGGTTGGACGAGTCCGATACTGCTATATGTAATTAACACAGGTTTGATGGCTATACCCCTATTACAATACAAGGGGCTCAACGCGCGTGCACATGTGACAATCAGGCTCAACTTTACTCATATTGTTTATTTAGTATAACTTACCTTTTGCACGGCAACTTTTCAATTAAGTTCCTCTCTTTTTCAGATGACCATCATGCTACACCCGTCCATAATACGGCACAACGGAGACACGAGCGTAGACGTGCAGCAGGGACCCGTTCCAAGGATTCATTTTAGATTAAGACCCTGCGTAAACCTTTTTTACTGTCTCTTGTTGATACACATCCCTTAGATTCTCAGTACAAGTGAGAAGGATGCTGACGTATTGGCATGTGGCCACGTCAGAATATTGCACGTAGCTGGACACCAGGGGCTTATTACAAAGGGCACTGTTTAGGCCCGGTTTACACCATAAAGACCGAATACCTTAGGGAGTGTTTGGCGTCGCGAGTTTGTCCTTATATGCATCAGCTCCGAATCATGTCTTTGGTCAAATGTTGGGTTTGCCCGGCTCCTGTGTTTTGCTGCCTTACGTTCCGCTCTATCGGCTAAGGCGGCACCAGGAGAACTACTGTGATTGTGCCCTGGTTCATCCGGATGAGCACCTCAGTAGAGAAAGCCAAAAACTGACTGTCATGATACAACATGAGACTAGTCAACCACTCGATGACCTATCGGAATCTTCGGGATTCCTCTGCCTTAACGAAGGGCCGTTTCCCGGCCAGGCATGTATGCACCCCGACTTCGGATGAGTGCAGAGCCACTAGGGGCTATATAGTAGCCCCACTGTCAAACTCCTCTGGCTAAGTGAAAGTGTTAAAGCATTATAGTCCGGTTGCCTAGTTCACTGCGCTATCACCTCCTTAATGGACCAAGACGTTGGGTCAAGTGTGAACATGCGTCTTCTGCAAACACCCCCGCATTATATGCGTGGGGGCTGAAGCCGACGACTGCAATCTTTCAGGTTATATACATATATACATAAATGGCCGCACAGGAGGCATCATAATACTTTTGGGCAAAAGTATAAATACAGCCTGGATAAACTTAATAAAACATTGTTTTTACAATGGGAATACATGTCACTCAAACATAATATTCTTCAAGCACTGGGCCTCTATCGAATGAGCGCCTTCAAGAACTTCTTCAAAATAGTGCTCGGCAGCCACTCGGCCTATGGCCGAACCCTGCGCCGCAACAGTGGTGGCATCCATCTCCGCCCAGTATGTTTTGACACGGGCAAGGGCCATCCGCGAGCCTTCTATGCACGCCGACCCCTTCATCGCATTAATGTGCGGCACCACACCAAGGAACTGCTGTACACCAAGGAACTGCTGCACCAAACTAAAATAGTTGTTCGTCTTTGGCCTTTCCGGCCACAGATGATCCACAACAGACCTCATGGCGAGTCCGGACAATCTATTCAGCTAGGCCCATTCAGCCAGCCGATCAGTCAATGGAAGCAAACGCTCTGGAATGTTAAATTGTGACCAGAATAGCTTGTCCACTTCACGATCTGTTTGATCTCGGAAGTATTCGGCCGCATCGACAGCACTCGCCGCCAAGTCCAGATATGCGTCCGCCGAACTCCACAGCCGGTCTAGAGGGGCATACCGATGATCTCCAAACTTCCTCCGCAACATAAAGGGTTTCCCAGCCGCGATATCCCTGACTTGACATAGCTCCTCCTTTTTCGCTCTCATCGCAGAGCGGGTATCTTTGGTCACCATCATGGCCTTTTCTAGGCCCGTCGCCTTCGCCCGGTTTTCTTCTTCAAGAAGCTGGCAACGGTCGGCAGTATCTTTTAACTTTACAGCCATCTTGGCCATTTTCTCTTTGCTCTCGCAATGTGCGGCCTGTTCGGCCCTTAACTCTTCGGCCGCTTGCAAAGCAGCCGCATCGCTACTCCTTGCCTGCTCCTTGGCTCGGGCAAGCTCTGCCCAAAGGATCTTCACGGTGGCCGCTCCATCTGCAGTCACAACATATTAAAGATACTGGCATCATGTTGCTCTTATTATGTGACGATCACCAGAAAGGCCACTCACCATGTGCCTCGTCAAGCCGCTCGTTGACAAGCACGATGTCGGCATCTGCTGCATCTAGTTGCCGCTTTAGTTTCGGCATACCCATCAGTCCGGCTAGCCACCGGAGCCTCCACCACCTGCACATAAAGGCAGTCTGGTTATTACCTGGGACTATGATTCTCTGTTTGCCGTTGTTTTCAACGACAACCAGAGTCTTAGGGGCTACTATCTACACAGGGCACATCTAAAAATGTGCGGTACTTTCAAAAATATGCATCATTTCACGTACCTCAAAACCCATCAGTAGACTCATAAAGGCTTCATGCAGCCCGCTTTTGGCGGACGAAATCCTTTCAATCACCGTACCCATCAATGTGCGGTGCTCTTCTGAGATAGCCGCCTTCTCCAGCAGATCCCTCCATACATCCGACCGCGCACCAGACGGTGCCGGACTCTTTTGATTGCTCTCTTCGAGAGACGGATACTGAGGAATTCGGGTGGCCATAGGATTACCTTCTGGCCTTGCCGGATCAGGAGAAGCCCTCCGCGACGACACCTCAAGGTCGCCCGCTTCGTAAGGCGGTGTGGTAGGGGGAGGCGTTTCGCTCTCCATCATCTTCGGAAGAAGATCCCCGAAGACGAGCTCAGCTGAGAAGGGCTAAGATCCAAACTGCAAGATAAATACTTCGGTTATTTTCCTCAGAAGTAAGGTAGGATATCTTCACTATTAAATACCTTTTTATTACTTACAGCTTGTTAGAGGGCTGATCCCCGCGCGGACATTGTGCGGCAAGAACACCCTCCAAGGCAGGACCCTCTGGCGGAGATTTCTTCTCCCGTTTGGAAACCTTGATTTCCGGATCTTCGGAGGTAGTCCTCTTCCTTCCCCGGGGAGAGAGAATATCAGATTCTTTCCCTCGGTTATCGTCCCTCACGGAGGCGCTCATTCCCTCGGTTGGAATAGGTAGCGATGGAGGCCCGCTTTCGCCCTCTTTATTCCCCCCTTCACCTTTCTTTGAGGGCACCGGACAAGGTGCTGGCTCGAGCATCTTTTCCAGCACCGGATTGTCCAAGCCTTCAGGAAGGGGGGCCGAACACTGGATCATCTTCGCCTTTGTTATCCAGTCCTAGTCAAAGAGCGATTCTTCAGAATGATGTCATGATAAATAAAAGGACGGTGTGTTTGGCCATGGGATTACTTACTTGGGCAGCGGTGCGGTTGCTGCTCAGGCCCATGTCCTCGGTAGTGTCCGGACACTCTATTTGGGATCCGAAGAATGATTTGTACTTCTCCTCGTGCATCATGCCGAGGAAATTCTAAATAGTGCGCGGTCCTTCTGGTTTGAATTCCCACATGCGGAGGGGCCGGTGTTTGCAAGGCTGGACTCGACGAACCGGCACGACTTGCATTACCATAACCAGACTAAAATCTCCCTTGAAGAGATCTCGGATACGGCCCTGTAGTATGGGCACGTCCTTGGCTGGACCCCAGCTCAGCCCCCTACCGATCCATGACATCAGTTGTGGTGGAGGGCCCGAGCGAAAGGCTGGGGCAGCTGCCCACTTGGCACTTCTGGGAGCTGTGACGTAGAACCACTCCCGTTGCCACAATCCGGACACCTCTGGAAAGGAACCCTTTGGCCATGGAGCGTCAGCAATTTTGCTAATTAGAGCACCTCTGCACATTGTGTACTGCCCCTCGACTATCTTCGGCTTCACATCGAAGGTCTTGAGCCACAGGCCGAAGTGAGGGGTAATGCGGAGGAAGGACCCTCACACGACAATAAATGACGAGATGTGAAGAAGGGAATCCGGGGCCAGATCGTGAAAATCCAACCCGTAATAGAACGTGAGACCCCTAACAAAGGGATCTAGAGCGAGGCCTAGTCCTCGGAGGAAGTGGGAGACGAACACAACGCTCTCGTTGGGTTCGGGAGTAGGGACAACCTGCCCTCGGGCGGGCAGTCTATGCGAAATTTCGGCGGTCAGATATCTGGCCTCCCTCAACTTTTTGATGTCCTCCTCCGTCGGCCTTGAAGGCTGGATCTGGACATGATCGAAGGTCCGAAGCACCTGACCTTGGCTTTGGGTGTTAGAACTCGAGGCGAGGGAGGGATTCGATTGAGCACGGGAGGGAAAAAAGTAACAGCCTTGTCCCTTTATAAAGAGGGTGAATATCAAGCATCCTCCTCGTGGTCGTTTGGGACTTGCCTAAATTCTAGGAGCCCTAGGAACGGTTGGGTTACCCACGTCCGTATTGATGAGGATCCCGTAATAAGGGGAACACGATCTCTGCTTTGACAAGATGTGTCAAGAAACCGCATCGCGTTATGTGCGGGGGCTGGTTAAAGAAAAACGGTTTGAATAATTACCGGTCCATGGCATGATGTCATGCTACCAAAACATGTTAGCAGATTAGATTTGTGGAAATATTATTCTCTCTACGGTGGTATGTGGAGCTTATTTTGCAGGGTCGAACACTATCCTTGTATTCAAATTCTTCCGTGGTGTATTTGGAGGAGGAACCCGCCTTGCAATGCCGAAGACAACACTGCGTGCCGGACTCATCGTCATTGAAGCCTGGTTCAGGGGCTACTGAGGGAGTCCTGGATTAGGGGGTCTCCCGACAGCCGGACTATATCCTTTGGCCGGACTGTTGGACTATGAAGATACGAGATTGAAGACTTCGTCCCGTGTCCGGATGGGACTCTACTTGGCATGGAAGGCAAGCTAGGCAATACGGATATGTATATCTCCTCCTTTGTAACCGACCTTGTGTAACCCTAGCCCCTTCCGGTGTCTATATAAACCGGAGGGTTTTAGTCCGTAGGACAACATACAATCATACCATAGGCTAGCTTCTAGGGTTTAGCCTCTCCAATATCGTGGTAGATCAACTCTTGTACTACTCATATTATCAAGAATAAATCAAGCAGGACATAGGGTTTTACCTCCATCAAGAGGGCCCGAACCTGGGTAAAACATCGTGTCCCCTGCCTCCTATTACCATCCGCCTTAGACGCACAGTTCGGGACCCCCTACCCGAGATCCGCCGGTTTTGACACCGACAACGATGAACGCCGAGATGTTGAGGATGAAGTTGGGGCCAGATCATGAAAATCCAGCCCGTAGTAGAACATGAGCCCGCGGACAAACGGGTGGAGAGGAAATCCCAGTCCGCGGACGAAATGGGTAAGAAAAACTACCCTCTCATGGGGTTCGGGCGTGGGGACGATCTGCCCCGCATTCGGCAGCCGGTGCGCGATATTCGCCGCTAGGTATCCGGCTTCCCGTAACTTTTTGATGTTTTCCTCCGTGACGGAGGAAGCCATCCGCTTGCCTCCTGCTCTAGACATGCTTGGAGTGGTTTGAGAGGAAGAACACGAGATTGGGCACTAGAGCTCGAGTGTGCGGGAATGGGTAAGCGAGAAGGAAGAAGGCATGGGTGTAAAAAGTAAATCTTTGTCCCTTTATAAGGGCGGAGGAGGCGATGAGTCTCCCCACTTGCCTGGCAAAACCACTTATTCCCCAGGCTCCGCAATTGATGGCGCGGTTGGGTTACCCACGTCTGTATTGATGAGGATCCTGTGATAAGGGGAACACGATCTCTGCTTTGACAAGACATAGCAAGAAAACCGCCTCGCGATATGTGCGGAGCTGGTTGAGAAAAGCGGTTCGAATAATAACAGGGCCATGAAGTGATGTCATACTATCAAAACGTGTTAGCAGATTAGATTTGTGAAAGTATCATTCTCTCTAAAGTGGTATGTGGAACTTATTTTGCAGGGTCAGACACTATCCTTGTATTCAAACTCTTCCATGGTGTATTCGGAGGAGGAACCCGCCTTGCAATGCCGAAGACAACACTGCGCGCCGGACTCATCATCATTGAAGCCTGGTTCAGGGGCAACTGAGGGAGTCCTGGATTAGGGGGTCTCCGGACAGTCGGACTATATCCTTTGGCCAGACTGTTGGACTATGAAGATACAAGATTGAAGACTTCGTCCTGTATCCGGATAGGACTCTACTTGGCGTGGAAGGCAAGCTAGGCAATACGGATATGTATACCTCCTCCTTTGTAACCGACCTTGTGTAACCCTAGCCCCCTCTGGTGTCTATATAAATCGGTGGGTTTTAGTCCGTAGGACAACATACAATCATACCATAGGTTAGCTTCTAGGGTTTAGCCTCTCCGATCTTGTGGTAGATCTACTCTTGTAATACTCATATCATCAAGAACAATCAAGCAGGACGTAGGGTTTTACCTCTATCAAGAGGGCCCGAACCTGGGTAAAACATCATGTCCCTTGCCTCCTGTTACCATCCGCCTTAGACGCACAGTTCGGGACCCCCTACCCGAGATCCGCCGGTTTTGACACCGACATCACTCTTGATTCATTGCCCATCCCGATACACCGCCGGAGGCATTCATATAGAGTCATATCTTGTTCTAGTATTGAGTTGTAATCATTGAGTTGTAAATAAATAGAAGTGTGATGATCATCATTAATAGAGCATTGTCCCAAAAAATAGAAAGGCCAAATAAAAAAGGGAAGGCCCAAAAAAAGAAAAAGGAAAAAAAAGAAAAAAAGAAAATAAAAATGGGCAATGCTACTATCCTTTTTCCACACTTGTGCTTCAAAGTAGCACCATGATCTTTATGATAGAGAGTCTCTTGTTTTGTCACTTTCATATACTAGTGGGAATTTTTCATTATAGAACTTGGCTTGTATATTACAACAATGGGCCTCCTCAAGTGCCCTAGGTCTTCATGAGCAAGCAAGTTGGATGCACACCCACTTAGTTTCTTTTGTTGAGCTTTCATACATTTATAGCTCTAGTGCATCCGTTGCCTGGCAATCCCTACTCCTTGCATTGACATCAATTGATGGGCATCTCCCTAGCCCATTGATTAGCCGAGTCGATGTGAGACTTTCTCCTTTTTGTCTTCTCCACATAACCCCCTCATTATATTCTATTCCACCCATAGTGCTATATCCATGGCTCACGCTCATGTATTGCGTGAAAGTTGATTTTTTTTTAGATTACTAAAGTATGAAACAATTGCTTGGCTTGTCATCAGGGTTGTGCATGATGAGAGCATTCTTGTGTGACGAAAATGGAGCATGACCAAACTATATGATTTTGTAGGGATGAACTTTCTTTGGCCATGTTATTTTGAGAAGACATGATTGCTTAGTTAGTATGCTTGAAGTATTATTATTTTTATGTTAATAATAAACTTTTGTCTTGAATCTTATGGATCTGAACATTCATGCCACTATAAATAAGATTACATTGATGATTATGTTAGGTAGCATTCCACATCAAAAATTCTGTTTTTATCATTTACCTACTCGAGTACGAGCAGGAATTAAGCTTGGGGATGCTTGATAAGTCTCCAACGTATCTATAATTTTTTATTGTTCCATGCTATTATATTATCTGTTTTGGATGTTTATGGGCTTTATTAAACACTTCTATATTATTTTTGGGACTAACCTATTAACCGAGAGCCCAATGCCAGTTTCTGTTTTTCCCTTGTTTCAGTGTTTCGCAGAGAAGGAATATCAAACGGAGTCCAAACAGAATGAAACCTTCGGGAGCGTGATTTTTGGAATGAACGTGATCAAGGAGACTTGGAGTTGAAGTCAAGGAAGCTTCGAGGTGGCCACGACGCAGGGATGCGCGCTTGCCCCCCTGGGCGCGCCCCCACCCTCATGGGCCCCTCGTGGCTCCCCTGACCGACTTCTTTCACCTATATATATCCATATACCCTAAAAACATCAGGAAGCACAATAGATCGGGAGTTCCGCCGCCAGAATCCTCCGTAGCCATCGAAAAACAATCTAGACCCGTTCTGGCACCCTGCCGGATGGGGGAATCCCTCTCCGGTGGCCATCATCATCACGGTGCTCTCCATGATGAGGAGGGAGTAGTTCACCCTCGGGGCTGAGGGTATGTACCAGTAGCTATGTGTTTTATCTCTCTCTCTCTCTCTCGTGTTCTTGAGGTGGTACGATCTTGATGTATCGCGAGCTTTGCCATTATAGTTGGATCTTATGATGTTTCTCCCCCTCTACTCTCTTGTGATGAATTGAGTTTTCCCTTTGAAATTATCTTATCGGATTGAGTCTTTAAGGATTTGAGAACACTTGATGTATGTTTTGGTGATCAACTTGCGAGTTCCGTGACCTCGTGAACTTATGCATAGGGGTTGGCACATGTTTTCGTCTTGACTCTCCGGTAGAAACTTTGGGGCACTCTTTGAAGTTCTTTGTGTTGGTTGAATAGATGAATATGAGATTGTGTGATGCATATCGTATAATCATACCCACGGATACTTGAGGTGACATTGGAGTATCTAGGTGACATTAGGGTTTTGGTTGATTTGTGTCTTAAGGTGTTATTCTAGTACGAACTCTATGATAAATTGAACGGAAAGAATAACTTCGTGTTATTTTACTACGGACTCTTGAATAGATCGATCAGAAAGAATAACTTTGAGGTGGTTTCGTACCCTACCATAATCTCTTAGTTTGTTCTATGCTATTAGTGACTTTGGAGTGACTCTTTCTTGCATGTTGAGGGATAGTTATATGATCCAATTATGTTATTATTCTTGAGAGAACTTGCACTAGTGAAAGTATGAACCCTAGGCCTTGTTTCAACGCATTGCAATACCGTTTGTGCTCACTTTTACCATTAGTTACCTTGCTGTTTTTATATTTTCAGATTACAAAAACCTATATCTATCATCCATATTGCACTTGTATCACCATCTCTTCGCCGAACTAGTGCACCTATAAAATTTACCATTGTATTGGGTGTGTTGGGGACACAAGAGACTCTTTGTTATTTGGTTGCACGGTTGTTTGAGAGAGACCATCTTCATCCTATGCCTCACATGGATTGATAAACCTTAGGTCATCCACTTGAAGGAAATTTGCTACTATCCTACAAACCTCTGCACTTGGAGACCCAACAACGTCTACAAGAAGAAGGTTGTGTAGTAGACATCAGGTGGTCATACCACGCACGTGGGGCTTTCTTAAAGCCATAGAGTGCCTTATCGAGTTGGTACACATGATCGGGAAAATAGGGATCCTCGAACCCGAGGGGTTGCTTGACATACACCAACTCATTAATGGGACCATTAAGAAATGCACTCTTCACATCCATTTGTTGCAACTTAAAGTTATGATGAGAAGCATAAGCAATCAACATGCGAATGGATTCAAGGCAATCAACGTGAGAAAAGGTTTCACCGTAGTCGATACCCTTGACTTGGGAGTAGCCCTGTGCTACCAAACGGGCCTTGTTACGAATGGTAATTCCATGAGCGTCTTGCTTGTTCTTGAATATCCACTTGGTTCCAATGACATTGTGGTTCCTCGTTGGCCTTGGCACCAACCTCCACACCTTTTTGTACTCGAAGTTGTTGAGTTGTTCATGCATGGCATTGAGCCAATCCGGATCTTCGAGCGCCTCATGGACCTTTTGGGGTTCAACACAAGAGACAAACGCGTGATGTTCACAATATTTTGCCAATTTTCTACGAGTGCTTACCCCCTTTCGAATGCTTCCAAGCACATTTGTCATGAGATGGCCCTTGGTTGTGAGCTTGGAAGCGATCTTGGCGGCACGGCTGTAACGCCCCGAGACCGATGTGTCAGGTGTCGTCCAGTTATTCGTTGTTGTTGCCTTGTCATTGCTTGCGTGTCATGCATTGCATATCTTGTCATCATGTGCATTGCATTTGCATACGTGTTCATCTCATGCATTCGAGCTTTTTCCCCGTTGTCCGTTTTGCATTCCGGCGCTCCGTTCTCCTCAGGTGGTCGTTTCTACCTTTCTTTCATGTGTAGGGATTAAACATTTCCGGATTGAACCGAGACTTGCCAAGCGGCTTTGGTTTACTACCGGTAGACCGCCTGTCAAGTTTCGTATCATTTGGACTTCGTTTGATACTCCAACGGTTAACCGAGGGATCGAAAAGGCCTCGTGTGTGTTGCAGCCCAACACCCCTCCATTTTGGCCCAAAACCCATCTAAACCTCCTCCATCATCTCGGTCGTTCGATTACGATCGCGTGGCCGAAAACCGCACCTCATTTGGACTCTCCTAGCTCCCTCTACCTATAAATATGTGCAACCCTCCGAAATTCGCAGGGCAAACCCTAGATCCCTCCCTCTCCTCGAGCGCCGGACAAAAACATCGCCGGCGGACATGTCCGTTTCGTCCCGCCGCCGCTTCCAGCCAACCTGCGCGCGACACGTGGCGCCGCCAGTCCCTCCGCCGCCGCGGCCCGC
>NC_041390.1:552798225-552800822 GCF_002162155.2 Triticum dicoccoides
TTCCCGCGCCGCCGCCTGGCCGCTCATCGCCTCCTCACGCGTCCGCGCGCCTCGCCGGAGACCGGCCATCGCCGGAGTGGCCGCCACCGGAGCTTCGCCCCGCCGCCTCGTCAGGGCCGCCGCAGAGCTCGTCATGGGCTCCCCGACCTCGTTCGTCGCCGGATCCGGGGACCCCACGCCCGGATCCGCTCCTTCCCTGCCGTCGCCGGCCTCCTCCGCCCCTCCTTGTCGCTGCCCGCCGGCGAACGGTGCCACCGCCGCCGCCCCCTGCCTCCCTCGATCCAGGCGGGATCGAGGAGGAGGACGCCCTTGCGCCTCGTGGGCCCTGAGCAGACCAGCAAGGCCCAGTCCCCGCTGGCCTCCTCCCTCTTCTGCAGTTGGGCCGAGCCCACGGGGTGAGATCCCGCTATCCTTCGCCCAGTGCGCCCCGTAGCTATCTAGCGCTCGCAATATTTTTTTCCTGATTTTCCACTAAGTCCTCGAGTTTTTCATGTTTCAAATGCCCATGTTCATCGCCTCGTAACTTCGCATCCGTAGCTCCGATTCATGCATATAGCATATCAAAATGTTCACCTCAGAGAGTACATCATTTCATTCCATTGCATCATTTTCATTTGAGCTCATCTTGATGCCCGAAATGCTGTTAGAAGAGGGCTACTTGAGTTAATTGTCAGATCTGTTACTCCGTTTAGCACTTTTGTCATTTTTGCCATGATTAATGTGTGCATGTTATGCCCGTGAGTTCTTCATATGTTTTGTTAAGGGTTTTGTCATCTATCCAGAGGTGCAACCCATGTATTTTTAGGATGTGTGTGGTGACTTGTGCAAGCTTGCAAAGTGGTGCACTTGCTAATTCTGTTTTCAGGGACTTAGTGATTTCACTAAGTCCTGGGATTGTTTATCTCATGATGCCATATGTTCATGTTGTTTCCTAGTGATCCGTGCCTCTTTTGAGGATGATCAGTAAAGGAGTTTTGTTAATATTATAGTGCTCTATCCATCCATGTCTTTGTTTGCAATTATAGAGCACCCTAACTTGAGTCAATCGAGCTCTACTTTTGCTACTTTGTGAATCTGGGCAGATCGTCAACTTGTTTGCGATTTTGCCGATGTTATTGTAGTTGATCCGTGCATGCTATGCCATTGTTCTTGCCATGTCTAGCTTGCATTTTGTGCCTTCTTAAGGGATGTATGCTTGTCTTGCCATTACTTGCACCGTAGTGAGTGCATCGAGCTCGTAAACATGCCTTCGTGAGTTATGTTTCAGCATGTCCCAGTTTTCACTAAGTCTGAAAACTGATTATGTTTTTGCTATGTTCGTGTGCTTGTTAGTATATTTTGTGATCTCTTTTGGCTCAAGGTCACTAAGGGACTTTTGTTAAGCTTGTTGAGTAGCTCCATGTCATGTCTTTCTTTGTCATGTTCAGGTCCTGTAGCATGTTGTTTTGTTGCTCCGAAGAGGGCTATATGATCTGAAATTCCAGACAAGTGTTAATTTCACTAAGTCTGAGATCTGTTTTACCATTTGCGTTTTTGCCATGCTTGTTTGAACCTCCTAATGGATGATTTGGCCGTAGCTCAGTGCTAGACTTTTGTTAAGCATCTTGTGTGCATCCCTGTCATGTATTTTGTTGTCATGTTTGGATGTTGTAGCATGTTCATCTCATTGCATTTAGATGCCTACTTGCTGTAAATCGCAGACCGGTGTCATTTTTGAATCGCTTGCCATTTCCAAACCGTAACTCCGATTCCGGCGTTCTTTATATCGTTTTCAAGCGATTTCATCTCATCTTTCTAGTGGCACCCTTGGAATTCCAAGTTGAGGCCAGGTTCATGCATTTCCTGTCATGTCTTGCATTTTTGCATCCCGCATCGCATCCCGCATAGCATATCATCTTTGCATCGTGTTGATTGAGTTTGCACGTGGTTGATTGTATCCTTGTTGCTTTTTTGTCTTGTTTGGGTAGAGTCGGGAGATGAGTTCGCTATCAAGGAGCCCGTTGAGTTTGCTTTTGAGGATCCAGTCAACTCTGACAACTATGCAGGCAAGATGAACATACCCTCGAAATCACTACTATCTTTGCTATGCTAGTTTGCTCGCTCTTTTGCTATGCCATTGCTACGATGCCTATCACTTGCTTGCAAGCCTCCTAAATTGCCGTGTCAAACCTCTAACCCACCATTGTCCTAGCAAACCGTTGATTGGCTATGTTACCGCTTTGCTCAGCCCCTCTTATAGCGTTGCTAGTTGCAGGTGAAGATTGGAGGCCGTTCCTTGTTGGAACATCATTTATTTACTTGTTGGGATATCATTATATTGCCATGTTATCTTAATGCATCTATATACTTGGTAAAGGGTGGAAGGCTCGGCCTCGCGCCTAGTGTTTTGTTCCAATCTTGCCGCCCTAGTTTCCGTCATATCGGTGTTATGTTCCCGGATTTTTGCGTTCCTTACGCGGTTGGGTTATAATGGGAACCCCTTGATATTTCGCCTTGATTAAAGCTTTTCCAGCAATGCCCAACCTTGGTCTTACCATTTGCCACCTAGCCTCTTTTTACCTCGGGTTTCCAGAGCCCAAGGGTCATCTTATTTAAAC
>NC_041390.1:552801234-552852561 GCF_002162155.2 Triticum dicoccoides
TGCTCCTCTGAGTGTTGGTCCAAACTAGAGTCCTGTGCAGCGCCCCCTCGGGGAAACTCGGGGTTTGGTTTTAGTTGTATGGAGCGCTCATCTGAGTGTGCCCTGAGAAAGAGATATGTGCAGCTCCTATCGGGATTTGTCGGCACATTCGGGTGGTGTTGCTGGTCTTGTTTTAACCTGTCGAAGTGTCTTGAGTTACCGAGATACCGAGTCTGATCGGAACGTCTTGGGAGGAGGTCTATTCCTTCGTTGACCGTGAGAGCTTGTCATGGGCTAAGTTGGGACTCCCCTGCAGGGATTGAACTTTCGAAAGCCGTGCCCGCGGTTACGGGCAGATGGGAATTTGTTAATGTCTGGTTGTAGATAACTTGAACTTTAACTTAATTAAAATAAATCAACTTAGTGTGTTACCGTGATGGCCTTTTCTCGGCGGAGTCCGGGAAGTGGACACGGTGTTGGAGTAATGTTTGTGCAGGTTGCTCTCTAGTTTCTCGCTCGTGCTTTGCCTCCTCTTCTCGCTCTCC
This sequence comes from Triticum dicoccoides, assembly GCF_002162155.2. Taxonomy (NCBI): domain Eukaryota; kingdom Viridiplantae; phylum Streptophyta; class Magnoliopsida; order Poales; family Poaceae; genus Triticum; species Triticum dicoccoides. Next base: position 552,801,759 of record NC_041390.1, read on the forward strand.
TTTGCGAATAAGTTAGCCACCATACTTGCTAGTCGCTTGCTGCAGCTCCACTCATATTTTACCTTGCCATTCCTATAAGCTTAAATAGTCTTGATCGCGAGGGTGCGAGATTGCTGAGTCCCCGTGGCTCACAGATTACTATTACACCAGATGCAGGGCCTGATGATTCCGCTCCAGGAGACGCATATGAGCTCAAGTGGGAGTTCGACGAAGACTCTCAACGATACTACGTTTCCTTTCCCGATGATCAGTAGTGGTGCCCAGTTGGGGGTGATTGGGACCGTGTCGCATGTTGGGTTCTCTTTTATTTTGGTGCCGTAGTCGGGCCATGAGTGGTTGGATGATGTAATGTTATTTATGTACTTGATTGACGTGGCGAGTGTAAGCCAACTATGTTATTCCCCTTTTTATTATCATATTACATGGGATGTTGTGAAGATTGCCTAACTTGCGACATATGCTTTCAATGCGATTATATCTCTAAGTCGTGCCTCGAAACGTGGGAGCTATAGTCGCATCGAGGGTGTGACAACGGCGCTCCAATTCTTCCTCAGGGGTGAGTTGATGAGCAGTGACTTGATCATCTTGGGCGTAGTCTTGAGCTTGTTCTTGATCTTGAGCTTGCTCTTGATCTTGAACTTGCTCGGAGGAGAGAACTTGACCTTGGGCATCACTTGGTGATTCAACACCGTCTTGAGATTGATCTTGCCCTTGGTCTTGTTCATGATGTTGAGGGCCTTCACTTTGTTCTTCGGAAGCGTGTGAGCCTTGGGTTGGTGATGGCTCCACTTGAGTGGAGCACTACCCTTCTCTTTCGGCCACAAGGGGTTCCTCAATGGGTAGGATAAAGCCAACTCACATTCTTCTTATGGCTTGGGGAGGAATTTCATCACCTACATCACAAGTGCCACTTTGCTCCACTTGGGAGCTGTTATTCTCATCAAACTCCACGTTACACGTCTACTCAATGAGTCCCGTGGACTTATTGAGGACACGGTAAGCATGAGCGTTGGTAGCATAACCAACAAATATGCCCTCATAAGCTCTAGCCTCAAATTTAGACAAACGAACACCTTTCTTGAGAATGAAACACTTACACCTGAACACCCGGAAGTACTTGAGGTTGGGCTTGTTACCGGTGAGTATCTTATAAGGAGTCTTGTTCAAGCCCTTGCGGAGATAGAGCCGATTGGATGCATGACAAGCGGTGTTGATGGCTTCGGCCCAAAAGTTGAATGGAGACTTGAACTCCGCCATCATGGTCCTTGCCGCATCCATCAACGTCTTGTTCTTACTCTCCGCTACGCCATTTTGTTGAGGGGTGTATGGTGCGGAATATTGATGCATGATCCCCTCATCACTAAGGAACTCATCCAAGGTGTAGTTCTTGAACTTAGTGTCATTGTCGCTTCTTATTGTCAAGATCTTTGCGATGTGTTGTCGTTGGGCTTCATTTGCAAAGTCAATGACGGTTTGTTGGGTCTCGCTCTTCCTCTTAAATAAGTATACCCAAGTGTATCTTGAATAATCATCCACAATCACCAAGCAATACTTTCTACCCCCAAGACTATCAAAGGATGGAGTCCCAAAGAGATCCAAGTGAAGGAGTTCCCAAGGCCTCTTCGAGTACATGATAGTCGTGGGAGGGTGAGCCTTTTCATGAAAATTTCCTTCGATACAAGCACTGCAAGCACGATCTTTAGCAAAACTAACATTTGTTAGTCCACGGACATGGTCCCCCTTGAGAAGACTTTGCAAATATCTCATATTGACATGGGCTAAACGGCAATGCCAAAGCCATCCCACGTCAACTTTAGCCATTAGTCATGTCGCGGTCTTAGTGGGTCGCTTCGAAAAGTTAATCACATAGAGACCGTTCTCGACATGCCCAACAAAGGCTACTTTAAGAGTCTTGCTCCATAAGAGGGCCATGGTATCAACATCAAATAAAGTGTGAAATCCCATGAGTGCAAGTTGACGAACGGAAAGTAAATTGTATGCAAGATACTCAACAAGCATGACCTTCTCGATCGTGAGATCATGAGAAATGACAACCTTGCCAAGCCCCAATACCTTGGAGGACGAGGCATCACCCCACTCGACATTGGTGGGCATAGATGGAATATTGTGAACATCGACCACCAAGTCCTTGCTTCCGGTCATATGATTAGTGGCTCCACTATCGAGCAACCATGATCCCCCACCGGAAGCAAACACCTACAAAAGATCAATGCTTGGTTTTAGGCACCCATTTAGTAATGGGTCCTTTGATGTTAGTAACAAGGGTCTTAGGAACCCAAATAGACCATTCAATGTACTCATAAGGAGAGCCAACAAATTTGGCATAAACATGTCCATCACTAGCACGACACAACACATAAGAAGGGTTAAAGTTGCCGGCTTGGTTGGGAAGGGAAGTGTTGCCCTTCTTGGCATCACCGCCCTTCACGGTGTTCTTCTTCTTCTCCTTAGTAGCACCCTCTCCCTCCTTCACAAAGGTTTGCTTGAGAGGGGGAGGTCGTTTGGCCTTGTCATTCTTCTTCTTGTTCTTGGACTTGGGTGCGTACCCAATCCCTTCCTTGGCCACATCTCCCTTTTGATTGCTCAAAAGGTCGTTGAGGTTTTTCTCGCCTTGTATGCAAGAAACAAGGCCTTTCTCAAGTCGCTCCTTCAACTTAGCATTCTCCTCAACAAGATGCACATGCTCACAACATGGGTTAGTAGCATTTGCATTATCAATTAGCATCATATGAGGAAATGTGGCTTTCTCCTTGGTTAGCTTTACTTGAAGTTGATCATGAGACTCTTTGAGGCTAGCATGAGTACCCTTCAAGACCTTGTGAGCCTTGTCAAGTAGGTCAAACTCCTCTTTGAGTCTAGCAAGATCAACCCCAAGCTTGGCCTTCTTGGAGTTTAGCACATGAGCAACAACAATAGCATGATCAAGATCTTTCTTTAACTTAGCGTGATCACTGTTGTGTGACTCCTCAAGAGCCAAGCGAAGACCACCACTCTTTCTCAAGAGCATTGGAAATATCCGAAATCTCATTGGCATAGTCACGACTATGCCCCTCCATCTTAGAGATGGTATCTTCGTGAGCCTCGATCATGTCATTGGCTTCACCAAGTTGTTCCAAGAGAGCAACGAAGTGCTTCTTGGATTTACCCTTGAGTTTACCCATAAAGGACTCAAACTCATTCTCATCCACATTAGATCCATCATGTTCATCAATGCAATCCGTCAAAGAAGGATGATTAATGATGGTAGTTTTGATGTTGGGGGTTACCTTGTTGGTGGCTTTAGCCATGAGGCACTTGGCGGTGATGCTTTCATTGGGTGAGTCGAAGAGTGACACTCGTGGAGTTGTTGCAATGGCAACAGAGGCCATGGCAACCAACTCACCATCCTCATCATCATCATCATCATCATCATCATCATCATCCTCATTTTACTCTTCTTGTACCACCAACGCCTTGGAGGAGTCTTCTTGGTGAAGTTGCTCTTGTTTGGGAAAGACTTCGCTTTGTCCTTTCGGATGAGCTTGCCACCATTGTCTTCCCTCTTCTCATACGGGCACTCCGCAACAAAATGGCTCACATTGCCACAATTATAGCAAGTCCTCACACGTTGCTTGCCCTTCGTGCCACTTGAGTTGTTCTTTTTGAAGTTGGGCCATGAGTTTTTCTTGCTCCAAAATTGCCTTGAAGCAAGAGCCATGTGTTCATGATAGGCATACTTTGTATCTTTGGGGTTGCTCTCCTCTTCTTCTTCTTCGTCCTCTTCTTCCACACTAACCTTGGCCTTAATGCAAAGTTGGGCTTCTTTTCTCTTTGAGAACGTAGCACCGCATTGTCGGCGGTCTTGTCCAAGATGCTCATGGACACAAACTCATCCAACACTTCACTTGAGGACAAGGTGTGGAAGTCCGGCCTTTGACGAATGACGGAGGACATGGCCTTGTGGTAAGGCATCATTGCCTTGAGGAATTTGCGCTTGATCCAATTGTCATCCGTGTCCTTGCTCCCATGATCTCGGAGTGAGACCGCGAGTTTGGTTACCCTACGATAAAGCTCACAAGGTTCTTCATCTTTTTTCATTGCAAACTCATCGGCTTCATCTTGCACCACTTCATAGTTGGAGCGTTGTATGCTTGCCTTCCCTTGTAGAGGGAAACAACTTGATGCCATGCATCTTTTGCCATGGAGAAGGGCCAGAGATGAGGAAGATCTTCGGGTGGAATTGCATCTTGGATGATGAAGAGAGCATTCTCGTTGAATTGATTATCAGCGGCTTCTCTAGGAGTGAAGTTGCTTCGGTCATGCGGATAGAAACCTTCTTCAATGATTCTCCAAAGATTAGTATTCACATGATTTAAATGACGCTTAAAGCGATAGACCCAAGAATCAAAGTCCTCATTTTTCACAATCTTGGGGGAGGACCGGCATGATTCAAATGAGTGGAAGGAATCGGTCCACCATAAACAAGTGGAGGTTCCACATGGGCAAAGATGCCGGTGCCATTTTTACCACTAGAAGAAGGAACTTGATCACTAGTAGCTTCCCCCTTGTCGGAGTTAGCATCCGCCACCTTGTTAGTGGGATCACCCACTCTCAACGGTGCGGTGGATAGTTTAAGCCCTTCTAGGAATTTATTAAATATGCTTTCAACCTCGGTAATCATGGAGGTTTTTAATGTGTCCAAAGCCACATTGAATTCCTCATGAGAGACCGCGGTTCCCCCATAGGCCGTAGACGAGATCGGATTCACACCGGAGTGCTCCTCCACACCGTCTACGGTGTCAACCATACTCTTCGGATGGCAACGTCCTTAATAAAGAGACGAGGCTCTGATACCAATTGAAAGGATCGATATAGTTGACTAGAGAGGGGGTGAATAGGCAACTAACAATTTTTAGCTTTTCTTTACAAATTTAAACTTTGCATCAAAGTAGGTTGTCTAGATATGCAACGAGGTGAGCAACCTATATGATGCAACAACAATAAGTACACAAGCAAGCTAAGGATACAACACAAAAGCTTGCACAAGTAAAGGCACGAGATAACCAAGAGTGGAGCCGGTGAAGACGAGGATGTGTTACCGAAGTTCCTTCCTTTTGAGGGGAAGTATGTCTCCGTTGGAGCGGTGTGGAGGCACAATGCTCCCCAAGAAGCCACTAGGGCCACCGTATTCTCCTCACGCCCTCACACAATGCGAGATGCCGCGATTCCACTATCGGTGACCTTGGAGGCGGCGACCGGACCTTTACAAACAAGGTTCGGGCTCTCTCCACAACCGAATTGGAGGCTCCCAACGAAACTACGGAGCTTCACCACAATGGAATATGGCTCCAAGGTGACCTCAACCGTCTAGGGTGCTCAAACACCCAAGAGCAACAAGATCCGTAAGGGATGAGTGGGGGGAATCAACTTTCTCTTGGTGGAAGTGTAGATCTGGGCCTTCTCAACCAATCCCTAGAAAATCAACAAGTTTGATTGGGTAGGAAGTGATATCGGGCGAAAATGAGCTTTGGAGCAACAATGGAGCTTGGGGGAAAGAGGTGAGTCAACTTGGATAAGAATACCTCCTTTTATAAGGGGGGAAGACAAACCAACCGTTACCCTCGCTCAGCCCCACACAGGGCGGTACTACCGCTGGGGTGGGCGGTACTACCGATGTGGCCAGCGGTACTACCGTTCCACCTCGCGGTACTGCCGCGCAGTAAGACGGGAGCGAGAAGCAGAGCAGGACCTGGGGCCAGGGCAGTACTACTGTGGTGGTAAGAACGGTACTACCGGCTAAGAGCAGTACTACTGCCCCTACTGCCGTAGCTAGTGCCGCAAAACCCAACATGAAAGGAGAACCCTCGAGTCAAGGCGGTAGGAGCACGGAGCCGCAGCGGTACTATGGCTGAGAGCTCCAAGCGGTACTACCGTTGAGGAGCGGTACTGCCGTTTGGAGCTCTCGAGCGGTACTACCGCTGGGGTTCGCGGTACTATCGCTGGGACTAGACCTCAGGGAGAAGGCAGCAAGGGAGCCTTCAACGAAACGGAAAAGCTCAGAGGGTGCAAAAGGAATGTGTACGTGTTTATTCCACCCTATCCTAACCAATGCGAACCCCCTCTTAATAGTACAACTTTCCTACGACTAAAAACCACCGAAAAGAAACATAGACAAACACCGTCTTCAATAGTCCTCGAGGGGGACAAAACCGTCTTGTGCCTAGTGATGAAACATCTGAAAAACTCAAGGCACACGATTAGTCCGCAAAAGCATTGTCATCAATCACCAAAACACGTTAGGGATAAATATGCCCTTACAGTAGCAACTACATGGACTGGGTCCATAACTTGAGGATTATCCTCATTGCTGCACAGAAGAATTACGTCCTGGAAGCACCGCTAGGTGACAACCCCGCTGTAGGAGCAACGCCAGATGTTGTGAACACTTGGCAAAGCAAAGCTAATAACTACTCGAGAGTTTAGTGTGCCATGCTTTACGGCTTAGAACTGGGACTTCAACGACGTTTTGAACGTCATGGAGCATATGAGATGTTCCAGGAGTTGAAGTTAATATTTCAAGCAAATGCCCGGATTGAGAGATATGAAGTCTCCAATAAGTTCTACAGCTGCAAGATGGAGGAGAATAGTTCTGTCAGTGAATATATACTCAGAATGTCTGGGTACCACAACCACTAGACTCAGCTGGGAGTTATTCTTCCTGATGATAGTGTCATTGACAGAGTTCTTAAATCACTGCCACCAAGCTAGAAGAGCTTTGTTATGAACTATAATATGCAAGGGATGGATAAGATAATTCCTGAGCTCTTCAGAATGCTAAAAGTTGCGGAGGTAGAAATCAAGAAGGAGCATCAAGTGTTGATGGTCAACAAGACCACCAGTTTCAAGAAAAAGGGTAAAGGGAAGAAAGGGAACTTCAAGAAGAACAACAAGTCAGTTGCTGCTAAAGTGAAGAAACCTAATTCTGGACCTAAGCCTGAGACTGAGTGCTTCTTCTGCAAAGGGAATAGTCACTGGAAGCGGAACTGCCCCAAGTATTTGGCAGAGAAGAAGGATGGCAAAGTGAAAGGTATATTTGATATACATGGTATTGATGTGTACCTTACTAATGCTCGCAGTAGTGCCTGGGTATTTGATACTAGTTCATTTGCTAACATTTGCAACTCGAAACAGGGGCTACGGATTAAGCGAAGATTGGCTAAGGACGAGGTGACGATTCACGTGGGAAATGGTTCCAAAGTCGATGTGATCGCCATCGGAATGCTACCTCTACATCTACCTTCGGGATTAGTTTTAGACCTAAATAATTGTTATTTGGTGCCAGCGTTGAGCATGAACATTATATCTGGATCTTGTTTGATGTGAGACGGTTATTCATTTAAATCAGAGAATAATGGTTGTTCTATTTATACGAGTAATATCTTGTATGGTCATGCACCCTTGATGAGTGGTCTATTTTTACTAAATTTTGATAGTAGTGATACACATGTTCATAGTATTGAAGCCAAAAGATGCAGAGTTGATAATGATAGTGCAACTTATTTTTGGCACTGCCGTTTGGGTCATATTGGTGTAAAGCGCATGAAGAAACTCCATTCTGATGGACTTCTGGAATCACTTGATTATGAATCACTTGGTACTTGTGAACCATGCCTCATGGGCAAGATGACTAAAACTCCGTTCTCCGGAACAATGGAGCGAGCAACAGAGTTATTGTAAATCATACATACTGATGTATGTGGTCCAATGAACGTTGAGTCTCGCGTTGGATATCGTTATTTTCTCACCTTCACAGATGATTTGAGCAGATATGGATTATTTACTTAATGAAACATAAGTCTGAAACATTTGAAAGTTCAAAGAATTTTAGAGTGAAGTGGAAAATCATCGTAACAAGAAAATAAAGTTTCTACAATCTAATCGTGGAAGGGAATATTTGGGTTACGAGTTTGGTCTTCATTTGAAACAATGCGGAATAGTTTCGCAACTCATGCCACCCGGAACACCACAGCGTAATGGTGTGTCCGAACGCCGTAATCGTACTTTACTAGATATGGTGCGATCTATGATGTCTCTTACTAATTTACCGCTATCATTTTGGGATTATGCTTTAGAGACGGCCGCATTCACGTTAAATAGGGCACCATCTAAGTCCGTTGAGACGACACCTTATAAACTGTGGTTTGGCAAGAAAACCAAGTTGTCGTTTCTTAAAATTTGGGGCTGCGATGCTTACGTGAAAAAGCTTCAACCTGATAAGCTCGAACCCAAATCGGAGAAATGTGTCTTCATAGGATACCCAAAGGAGACTGTTGGGTACACCTTCTATCAGAGATCCGAAGGCAAGATATTCATTGCTAAGAATAGATCCTTTCCAAAGAAGGGAGTTTCTCTCGAAAGAAGTGAGTGGGAGGAAAGTAGAACTTGATGAGGTAATTGTACCTGCTCCCTTATTAGAAAGTAGTTCATCACTGAAATCTGTTCCAGTGATTCCTACACCAGTAAGTGAGGAATATAATGATGATGATCATGAAACTTCTGATCAAGTTACTACCGAACCTTGTAGGTCAACCAGAGTAAGATCCGCACCAGAATGGTACGGTAATCCTGTTCTGGAAGTCATGTTACTTGACCATGACGAACCTATAAACTATGAGGAAGCGATGATGAGCCCACATTCCGCAAAATGGCTTGAGGCCATAAAATCTGAGATGGGATCCATGTATGGGAACAAAGTGTGGACTTTGGTTGACTTGCTCGATGATCGGCAGGCCATAGAGAATAAATGGATCTTCAAGAAGAGACTGACACTGACGGTAATATTACTGTCTACAAAGCTCGACTTGCTGCAAAAGGTTTTCGACAAGTTCAAGGAGTTGACTATGATGAGACCTTCTCACCCATAGCGATGCTTAAGTCCATCCGAATCATGTTAGCAATTGCCGCATTTTATGATTATGAAATTTGGCAAATGGATGTCAAAATTGCATTCCTTAATGGATATCTTAAAGAAGAGTTGTATATGATGCAACCAGAAGGTTTTGTCGATCCAAAAGGTGCTAACAAAGTGTGCAAGCTCTAGCGATCCATTTATGGACTAGTGCAAGCCTCTCGGAGTTGGAATATACGCTTTGATAGTGTGATCAAAGCATATGGTTTTATACAGACTTTTGGAGAAGTCTGTATTTACAAGAAAGTGAGTGGGAGCTCCGTAGCATTTCTGATATTATATGTAGATGACATATTGTTGATCGGAAATGATACTAAATTTCTGAATAGCATAAAAGGATACTTGAATAAGAATTTTTCAATGAAAGACCTCGGTGAAGCTGCTTATATATTGGGCATCAAGATCCATAGAGATAGATCAAGACGCCTCATTGGACTTTCACAAAGCACATACCTTGATAAAGTTTGGAAGAAGTTCTTCAAAATGGATCAGGCAAGGAAAGAGTTTTTGCCTGTGTTACAAGGTGTGAAGTTGTCAGACTCAATGCCTGACCACCGCAGAAGATAGAGAGAAAATGAAAGTCATTCCCTATGCTTCAGCCATAGGTTCTATCATGTATACAATGTTGTGTACCAGACCTAATGTGTGCCTTACTATTAGTTTAGCAGGGAGGTACCAAAGTAATCCAGGCGTGGATCACTGGACAACGGTCAAGAACATCCTGAAATACCTGAAAAGGACTAAGGATATGTTTCTCGTTTATGGAGGTGACAAAGAGCTCATCGTAAACAGTTATGTTGATGCGAGCTTTGACACTAATCTGGATGACTCTAAGTCACAAACCGGATATGTATTTTTATTAAATGGTGGGGCTGTCAGTTGGTGCAGTTCCAAGTAGAGCGTCGTGGCAGGATCTACATGTGAAGCGGAGTACATACCTTCTTCGGAAGCAGCAAATGAAGGAGTCTGGATGAAGGAGTTCATATCCGATCTAGGTGTCATACCTAGTGCATCGGGTCCAATGAAAAACTTTTGTGACAATACTGGTGCAATTGCCTTGGAAAGGAATCCAGATTTCACAAGAGAACCAAGCACATCAAGAGACGCTTCAATTCCATCCGCGATCAAGTCAAGGAGGGAGACATAGAGATTTGCAAAATACATACGAATCTGAATGTTGCAGACCCGTTGACTAAGCCTCTCTCACGAGCAAAACATGATCAACACCAAGACTCCATGGGTGTTAGAATCATTACAATGTAATCTAGATTATTGACTCTAGTGAAAGTGGGAGACTGAAGGAAATATGCCCTAGAGGCAATAATAAAGTTGTTATTTATATTTCCTTATATCATGATAAATGTTTATTATTCATTCTAGAATTGTATTAACCGGAAACTTAGTACATGTGTGAATACATAGACAAACAGAGTGTCATTAGTATGCCTCTACTTGACTAGCTGATTCAATCAATGATGGTTATGTTTCCTGACCATAGACATGAGTTGTCATTTGATTAACGGGATCACGTCATGAGAGAATGATGTGATTGACTTGACCCATCCGTTATCTTAGCACGATGATCGTTTAGTTTGTTGCTCTTGGTTTCTCCATAACTTATACATGTTCATATGACTATGAGATCATGCAACTCCTGAATACCGGAGGAACACTTAGTGTGATATCAAACGTCACAACGTAACTGGGTGACTATAAATATGCTCTACAGGTGTCTCCGATGGTGTTTGTTGAGTTGGCATAGATCAAGATTAGGATTTGTCACTCCGAGTATCGGTGAGGTATCTCTGGGCCCTCTCGGTAATGCACATCACTATAAGCCTTGCAGCAATGTGACTAATGAGTTAGTTGCGGGATGATGCATTACGGAACGAGTAAAGAGACTTGCCGGTAACGAGATTGAAGTAGGTATTGAGATACCGACGATCGAATCTCGGGCAAGTAACATACCGATGACAAAGGGAACAACGTATGTTGTTGTGCGGTTTGACCGATAAAGATTTTTGTAGAATATGTAGGAACCAATATGAGCATCTAGGTTCCTCTATTGGTTATTGACTGGAGATGAGTCTCGGTCATGTCTACATAGTTCTCGAACCCGTAGGGTCCGCACGCTTAACGTTCGGTGATGATCGGTATTACGAGTTTATGTGTTTTGATGTATCGAAGGTAGTTAGGAGTCCCGGATATGATCACAGACATGGCGAGGAGTCTCGAAATGGTCGAGACATAAAGATCGATATATTGGAAGCCGATGTTTGGACATCGGAATGGTTCTGGATGAGTTCGGGCATTTTCGGGAGTACCAGGAGGTTACCGGAACCCCTCGGGGAGTATATGGGCCTTATTGTGCCTTAGTGGAAAAGAGGAGAGGAAAGGAAAAGGTAGGATGTGCGCCCCCTAGCCCAATCCGAATTGGGAAGGCCCCCCCCCTTTCCTTTCCCCTCTCCTCCCCGTCCTTCTCTCCTACTCCTACTACTTGGAAGGGGGGAATCCTACTCCCGGTAGGAGTAGGACTCCCCTAGGGCGCGCCATAGAGGGCCGGCCCTCCCCCCTCCTCCACTCCTTTATATACGAGGGAGGGGGGCACCCCATAGACACACAAGTTGATCATTGATCTCTTAGCCATGTACGATGCCCCCTCCACCACAATCCACCTTTATTATATCGTAGGGGTGCTTAGGCGAAGCCCTGTTCTGGTAGCATCATCATCACAGTCATCACGCCGTCGTGCTGACGAAGCTCTCCCTCGACACTCTGCTGGATCGTGAGTTCGTGGGACGTCACCGAGCTGAACGTGTGCAGATCGCGGAGGTGCCGTACTTTCAGTACTAGGATCGGTCGGATAATGAAGACGTACGACTACATCAACCGCGTTGTCATAACGCTTCCGCTTATGGTCTACCGGGTACGTAGACAATACTCTCCCCTCTCATTGCTATACATCACAATAATCTTGCGTGTGCGTAGAAAATATTTTGAAATTACTGCGTTCCCCAACACCTTCACGTGTGGTAAAATTGAATGGACCCTCCCAAAACCATGGCATGATCCTGGACCGTCTAACTGCTAGCACACGAGATGTTTCTTTGAGGAATCAATCAAGTTCATCATTGGGAATGGAGCCACCATTTTTTGGAAAGATCCATGGCTTCTTGAGACTAGCTTCACTACATCGGTGCCAAATGTTTTTATGAGCCACGCCAATCAAATTCTAATGGATCTAGGATGACACTCCAAGTAGCAACTGGCTTTGCTATTTGAAGCTCAATCTAGGATGACATATGCGAACAATTTTTAAATAATGCATAAAAAATTTAGTAATCATGGAACATGTTTAACAACATATTATATATAATTCATTTATCTTTTTGTAAACGGAGTAAACAACTTGACTACTTTTCATACGCGATATTTTTATTACTTTATTTTCATTTACCATTTTCCCATTTCTTTTCACATATTGTGTTTTGCATGTAGATTTTTATGAATATGTAAATGGTTTTATAGAAAATGTATAATCATATGTTAATGACATGAAAATTTCCAGAGATCATGAAACATGTTTTATATATACTAGCAAAAGTTCGCGGGCGTTGCAAAGGGATAATAAAATGTGGTCTTCAAATTAAGTTTCAAATATTCGCACTCCATGTATATACACGTGTTTGAATTTTTGTGCACCAACCTGTGCGCATGCCAACGTAAGACACGTGCATTCTAACATGCTCACAATGATCGATGTTGGACTTGATCCTTGATGCACGTTTTTTTAGTACATCCTTGATGCATGTATGCAAGAAAAAGAAAATGTTAGTCTCACGATGGTGAAAAACAGGTGGGCCCTATGACATACGATTGATTCGGAGGAAAACACTCATTCTTTTCACTTTTATGGGTGGTGGGGTGGTTAATTTACTTCAACTTTAGAGGTGGTTTCAATGACAGAAGAAAAATAATTCAGAGAAACAATTAATGAAGACATTTTTCCACTTACGGGTGGTATGGTGGGTAATTTACTTCAATTTTAGGACAGTTCCGATGACATGCGAAAAAAAACAAAAAAACAATTAATGAAGAGTATATTTTTTCACCTACGGTTGGCATGGTGGGTAATTTACTTCAACTTTATGGGCAGCTTAGGGTAGATTGACGGACCAAAATATCGGCTAAACGCACCGTCCTTTATTTATTTATTATCACTATATTATAATTATTATATTATTATAATATATGTATATTATTTTACTTTGAAAATGGTGAAACTAATTCTGAATTATTTTCCTATGCTCTATTTTCTCTCTCTGAGTTTTCCATTGGCTTTTCCCATTCTATTCACATATTTGTTTTGCATGCTCATTTGTATGACAAATGTGAGCAACTTAAAAAAAAATACATTTACATGTATTATTGATGTACACATGCATTTTCAGAGATAATGGAACATTTTTCTTATAAAATATATATTTATATACATCACATTTCCGTGACAACATTTTCGTTGACCTACATGACTTTTTTATAGAATTGTTTTGCTATTTCTTGCAATCTTGGGAACAATTATGTTGAGCTGTGTGAACATGACCATTTTTTGCCACGTCATGAACATATATTTTTAACCATTCGGCCCGGATGATGAGTATCTCAAAAATAATGAACATCTATTTTTAATGTTCACGTGTGCATGGAAATATGGAGGTTGTAGAAATATGAGTAGAAAAACAACTTTTGAAAGGACCCATGCACATATTTAAAGCAAAAAAAGGACTCCCTTGTTGGTAATTAATTGTTCTTCACCATGATTTTGTTTTGGTTCACGAACTACACAAATAAATTGTTCTTTTCTTCACAAGAAAGTAATTGTTTCCAATAATTATTGATTAAAAAATCAACATTTTTCTATGAATGGTTTGTTCCTCTCTACAAACAAAATTTTAGATCATCCACAACAATTACTTGTTTCTGCACATGAACTATTTTTCAGAAACATACATGAAAAAAACATGACTGACACAGAAAGAGAATAGGGACACAACAGAACAGACGCCAGAAAAAAACCTTGGGAAGAAAACAAAACACAAATGAAAAAAAAACATACATTGACTGATTTCAAACCACAGGGGAAGGGTATGCGAGCGACATGTCGGTATTATTCGCTGCAAGCGATGCATAGGGGTACCCGTAAATTGGGTGTGTTCTTGCTATGCCCATGATTATTAAGTGGTATAACCAACCACATGGTCTTTGCTAGGCTAGACTGAGCAATGCAAGCAACCAACACCAAGTTTAGAATTGTGGTGATATTGGTGCATCCTAACAAATATGCATTGATACAACCATACAACCACTCTTATATTTTTTTTCCTGATATAAAGAGCGTTTTTATTAACTTAAAATGTAGCATCAAGCGGATATAAAGCATGATGAGCAACATCCGATCTCTGCATAGCTGAGATGTACACATCCGAAACCAACATTCTGACAAGCACTCTTATCTTGAAAACAAAAAATGTCGTGTGCAATTGCCCGATCATATCAGATAGGATATGGATGACGTCAAAGGACACGAGGAAAGAGCCATGGTTGAAGAATGGATACGCGTCGAGCAACCGAGATTTTGCCAATAATGACAATTCCCAAGTGACAAGAGGTGACAAGATGTGAACAGTGGCCAGTAGGAGTACCGGCCACATCAATCTGTACGCACTCTGCATGCAAGATTTACCAGTGCAAAAGGAGGGGCATCATTGGCCACTTTCCTTCATCCCATAGCACGTTTGCACACGTCCCAGCAATTAAATTTGCGGTTACCAAAGCGCGCATTTGCACCTCATGAATGTTCCCCTTTAAAATCCGGCGGCACAGCAGGCCATCTCCAGTTGCGGCTGCCATTTCCAATCCACATCCACACCGATGGAAAGCTTCAGGTCCTATGGAGAAGAAGGGGACGGCTGCTACTACTTCCAGAACTTGAAGCTTAATGAAGAGGACCACTGCTTCCTGGATTTCAGGTAGGTATCACTATTCAGCCCCTGCACTGCGGCTGTGCAGCGTCTACTCTTCTTGTAGTTTCTTGTGCTGCTACATTACTGCATCACAATCCTTGGCATAAATTCCATCCTATGGATACTGGTTTTCTTGTTTGCGAGATGAACTTTTTTCCTCCTTTTTTTGGAACTTCGATGAACTAGTACTTTTGTGCACTAGCAAGACAGCTTTCTTGAAGCTTTTGATCCAGGAATCGTTCTATGTTTTGCATGTACTTGCTTCGACAATGGAGTTTTGAGTACTTACTAGAGATCTCACTCTTCTACCCCACTCATCGTCTCTGTGACACCAGTACTTCTAGTACTACTACTGCCACTCAGAGCTGCCCCTTGCAAGGTACTACAAAAATCTTTGCACAAAGCATCATATCATCATCAATCAAATATGAGTAGAAGTTTGCAGACTTCAAAGTTCCTATCTATCATTGCAGACGAGTATGATGCCACCCTGTTCGAAGGCGATATCCTGAGCTTTTGGCCTGCCTTGGAAGAACGAGCTCATCTCAAGGAAGTGAAGCAGGAGCCGGACGGTGACGCCGCGGAGAAGAAGCACGACGGCTCGGAGGAAGCACTCTTCTCCTCCACCTCCACCCAGCATCTCTGCACTAGCACCACTACTGCACAGAGCTTCTTCTCGCAAGGTACCTGCAACAAGTCTTTGCACGGCGCATCATCATCGCGCATAGAAAGTTCGTTGGTTTCACGTTTTTTCTTCTGTCAATGTAGACCAGCAGGAGTTTGAAGCCCGCTTGGAAGTTCATATCATGAGCCTTTTGGCAGCCTTGGAAGGAGAACATCACGGCGGGGAGAAGGAACTGAAGGGCGAGGTGGGCCGCGACGCCGGGGAGAAGAAGCGCGATGGACCAGAGGAGAAGCCACTGCTGTCGTTCCAGCAGGTGTCGCGGTGCTTCTGCATGCCGATCAAGCAGGCGGCGGAGGAGCTCAATGTTGGGCTGACGCTCCTGAAGAGGCAGTGCCGGGAGCTCGGGATCCCGCGGTGGCCGCACCGAAAGTTGAAGAGCCTGGAGACGCTCATCAAGAATGCTCAGGTGTTCTTGCTAATTTCCATATCCTTTTCGTCTGGAATTTCCCATCTCCTAAATTTTAAATTGATTTTAGTCCATTTCTTCGCAAGTGGTTGGCACCCTCTTTTTATCTTAGTTCCAGCATTTGAATTTGGGAAACCGGTGAGCAGGAATTGTTCATGTGCTGCAGGAGCTAGGGAAGCCTATGATTGAAGTGGAGATGCTGCAACGGAAGAAGAAGCTGATCGAGGAGAGGCCTGGGCACATTGAGCTGGATGAGGAGACGAAGGTGCTGAGGCAGGCGTGCTTCAAGGAGAAGTTCAAGAGGAGAAGGCTCATGGCAATGGAGCGGTAATTCAAGATGGATATGCTTGTTCCATGGGAATTTTGTTGGTGGGTGAATCGCGGGTTTGATCAGGCCGGGTATTTTGCAGTTCTGATCAGGGGAATTTTGACTGATCAAATTTGCCATCCGTAGCGTAGTCTGACCAGCTTTCTTTATTTTGGGGGCCGGAGGAGGAAGTCTGTCTTGGTTAGCGTCTGAGCAAGACAGAAAGTAGATGTTTTTGCTGTAAATACTATCACTCGTCCTCTGGCTATCTTCTTAGGGCATCTTCAATAGTTTGTATGTTAGCTTGTTGGTAAAATATGCAATGTCATCAATCAACACCTTAACATACAACAACTCCAATGGATTGTATCTAGTTTGCTCAATAGGATCTGAGATAATAAATGGGGTGCTCTCTCATTCTACATTGGAGCTTGTGCAATGTGTGTTGGTTCATGTACATACAACCTTCCTCTCTTTCCCCATTTATTGTATGACACATCATTAAAAATCTTATGTAGCAAAGTCTACCAACAACTATCTTAGAGCATTTCCAATAGCATGTGTATATTTGGATGTCTATATATTCATATAGACAATGGTCTAAAAAGATTCCCTCGTATACACATCCAGTTTTGCATCGGAATGTCTATATATAAAGACCATGACAGGTGGGCCATCGCTAGGGAGAGGAAGAAATCATGACTACAGCTGAGTTTAGACAACGCCTTCACATTGTCCAGGCATGGACATTGTCGAGGCCAATTTAGAGGATGTGTATATTTGGACGATCATATAGACAAGCTGTTGGACGCCTGTTTTGAGCTCACGTCGTGAAAAACGAGTATAGACATCCATATAGACAAGCTATTGGAGATGCTCTTACAACCATTGAAGATGCCCTTACTGATGGTTACAGTAGCTGTTTGTAGTTGGGACGTGCTAAATGCAAAGTACATCTTCGGACATTACTTGTCGTGCCAACGAAAGTGTTTTTCTTGTGAAATTTCATAACAGTCACCGGTACGCATACTCCTTCGGTGCTGGCGGTGGTGTGCTCCGTCGTTGGTGTTTTTTTTTACCACCCGGCCTGCGTCAATGGCCTTACTGTGGATTGCAGTGGCCACCGAAAGGTCTTCATGAGGGTTTCTCTCTCCAAAGTCCGATGATTGATCACCCCCAAAAAACAAATCGACCCAGCAAGAAAATGTATGTGTAGGCCCTCTCAACTCAACCCTGACGAGTACGCAAACTCGGTGCTTCCATAGAAATGGCGGTCCGAATCCATTCTGACAAAATAAAATAACATGCTCCTACCTTTTTTTGAAACATTTTCGGTTGTTTTGGAAGATGAGGAGGGAATTGTTAGAGCGGACATTCTCTTTAGAAGAGCAAAATTCAAATATAGCATTGAACAAGTAGGCGTAACGGTCTTCGACTGTGAGATGCAAACTATGGATGGCGGCTTGATGTAGAGGGATGGTTGAGCAGCGATGGCGGTCGCACATCGCGTGTAGTTGCTGGAATCACGAAAAAGTGGTGGCGATAACACATGTGAGACTTCGATGGTGCTGCTATTCGAGCACCCGGTCTCTAGCTCCGGGATGAAAGCAAAGGTCTGTCCAAGTTGGTTATACCTGGCAATACGATGTTTCTACGTCGTTACCTTGTTAAAGGCATTGCTTGGATATCCTCTGACTGTTCTTCAAGGTGAAAACCTAGATTTTGGCCGTGGGTGGTTGGATCCGATGACGGCGACGATTGAGCGTCATTCCTTTCCTAAAGGTG
Source organism: Triticum dicoccoides (assembly GCF_002162155.2). NCBI lineage: Eukaryota > Viridiplantae > Streptophyta > Magnoliopsida > Poales > Poaceae > Triticum > Triticum dicoccoides. Next base: position 552,819,933 of record NC_041390.1, read on the forward strand.
TTGATGTTGAAGAACATCGTGATGTCAAAAGATGGTTGAGGCGGATACTAAAATGGTTGAGGCGGATACGGTCATTGTTGTAGCCTGTCAACTGTAGATCATTTCGCTTTGGCCTTTTCTTTTTTCCTCGCCTACGCATATATAGCTTTGGTTTTATATAACTTTGCTATTGCCGGTGTGTTTTGTGTGTGTGCCTTGATGTTGGCTTTGTGCATCCTACATATGGTCGGGTGTCTGTCCATTGTGTTTGTAACTTTTTTCGGCAAAACATCCAATATATTTATTTTTAATCATGTCAGTACAATGAACATCAGAAATAATAAAAATTACACCCAGATCCGTAGACTATCTAGTGACGATTGCAGGCACTGAAGCGAGCCGAAGGTGCGCCACCATCATCGCCTCTCCCTTACAGGAGCATGGCAGAACTTGTTGTAGTAGACAGCCGGGAAGTCGTCGTGCTAAGGCCCCATAGGATCAGTGCAACAGAACAACAACCGCAACTGATAAAGTGTAGCGTAGATCAAAAGAATCCAACCTGCAGACACACGAAAGTAGACGAACGACGAGCAGATCTAAGCAAATCCATCAAGGACGGATCTGTCGAAGACACACCTCCTCAGGTACACCGACGATGCTAGAAGCACCATCGGAACGGGGGCTATGTGGGTAGAACACCTTATTCCATTTTTAGGGAGTTGCCGTCGTCTCGCCCTCCTGAATAGGACATAGACCCTAACAAATCTTGAAGGCACATCTAAAAGTGGAGCCCTCTCATCGGCAAAGGCGGGGATCCACTGCACCCCATGACCCTAATGCCATCGGAGACGAAGCGGACCGGCTGCGGAGCCAAGTGCGAGGCAGAGGAACCCTAATTAGGAAGGATGCATCTGTGTAAGATGTCTTCGATTGTGTTTGTATCATTTTGATGCTTCATTTTGAGACAATAAAATACGTCTTTGTATCATATTGATGCACATGATGAAGTTGTGTGCCGTTGCTTGGTAAGGGAAATGCTCCATGTTAGACAGGAGGATAGAATTCTCGATTTTATCCTGGACATGAAGAAAAATAAATCTAATTCGGTACCGTCGAATTCCAATCTATTATTATCGTAAACTACCAAATGTGGATTTTAGAGTAGAAAATTGGTTTAGCAGTGGGATCGGCCTGCGGCTGCACGGCGGAAAGCCGAGGCACTGGACGCGGGCAGGCCTGGTGTTGCAGCAGTCAGCAAGGCCCAACAATTTGAAGCGTGCGCGAGGTGGCTAGGCTGAGGCCCGAGGCCCAGGCCGGGAGTCGCAGCGAGGCAATAGACTGAACGGCAAGCTGGCTGGATGCGATTGCCTAAAAAAATCTGGCTTTTTTTTGGGCAATCTCGCAGAGAGTCGCTACCGTTGTTGGAAAAAAACTAGAAGTTGCTAGGTCAACACGTGTGCAAAGGAGTGTTCTGGCATGGATCAAAACGATTTGATTCTTTTCTGCTAGGTGCACAGAGAAGCTAATAGATTATGGACCCCAAGAGCCAAAGGACGTCAGCTGGGGGAGCTCCCACGCAGCGACTATTTATCGCATTAAGCGATACAGTTGCCAGCTCTCGCTGAAGGTTTGCATGTTGTATTGGGCCAGCCCATTCGCAAGCCGAAATGGGAGATGTGGGAATCGATCCCTGGTCTCAAAGAAGAAAGAAGCTAGCCACTGCGCTAGGCCCCGTCCGCGGTAGATAAAAGCGGCGCGCCCTACTTAAGGATTCGAGCCGGTTTTCTTTGTTTCTTTTTGCTTTTTTGTTTTCTTTTGTTTCTTTTCTTTTTTCTTCTCTATTTGTCTTTCTTTCTTTGCATTATTTTTTTGTTTTTTGTCATTTTTTGTATTTTTTGTATATGTTAACAATATTTTTCAAATACACCTCTAACATTCCTTCTTCATTTTTTGTTTTTATTTTGTATAGGTAATAGCTATCATCTTTCACTCTACATTTTCTTATATGTCAAAAATATTTTTTAATAAGTGATCAATAATTTTTTGTATACATGTTCAACATTGTCCGAACGCTTGTTCAATATATTTTTAAATACTTGTTCAACATTTTAATACTTATTCAATATTTTTCAAATAGTCATTCAATACTTTTTATTACTTATTCAACATTTTCAAATACTCGTTCAACATTTTTAATACTTACTCAACATTTTCCAAAAACTTGTATAACATTTTTAGTATACTTGTTCAACAATTCTCAATACCTAGTCAACATTTGGCAAATACTTGTTAAATATTTTTAATACTTATTCAACATTTTCAAATACTTATTCAACATTTTTAAAATACTTGTTCAACAGTTTTTAATAGTTATTCAACATTTTTTCAATAATCTTTCAACATTTTTAAGGCTTATTGAATATTTTCTGTGTTTGTTAACCGTTGTTATTTCAAGAAAAACAAGGAAAACCGAGTAAAAAGGAAATACACAAAAAATCATGTTGAATTAGACGAGTAAAAATGAAGAAAAAGAAAAAGAAAGTAAAAACAGGGAAAGGAAGTAAACATGGTAAAACCAGGCTCATTTTTCTTCTAGTAGGCCGCGCTCTCTATAGTGTACAATAAGTCGAGTTTGTCGCAGTGACTAGCAGTGCTGGAAAGCAACTACTCGATCCCAGGATTGATCCCCAGCTAGCACCATTTTTACCTCTGTTTTTTCAGGATATATTCGCCACAATGGGCTGGCCCGATATGTAGCGCTCGACGCGAGAATCCCCTCTCGTCTCGCTTAATGCGAGGAATAGGAGCGCCCGAGCTCCCAGCGAACTATTGTCTTCGCTAGGGATTGGTTCGCTCCCACCCCGTTCCCCAACGACTTTTTTTTAAGAACTACCATGCGTTTTATTTATTCTACAAAGTCTGCGATCTCCTCAGCGATCACCCTCAAGATACAATATGGTGGGGATTCAGCCCACACATTACATAAACGATTAATTACCCCTTCCCTAGTTCCCCTAAAAAATAACTTACCCCTTCCCTAGCTAGTAGATGGGCAGCAGAATTATCTGTCCAGGTCACCTTTGCTGCCTCCCGCGAGCGCAACAGAGCTTTTACGTCCTCCACCACCGGTCCAGCGGCCGACATGTTTAGCATGGCCAGCACGAACTTGCAATCAAGCTCTAAATGGATTTTCTGAATATCCATCTGAACTGCAAGATGAGCTACACCCTTGCAAGCTAGGAGTTCCGCCGTTTCCGGATTATTAATCGATTGGAAAAAAGAACATACACTCCCCCGGAAGGCACCATGGTGATCTCTGAACACCACACCCCCACCTGCATTATCGCCAACTTTAGTTGTAGCACCGTCAACATTACCTTTATCCACCCTTGATCCGGCGCCCTCCATTTCTGAATTTCCTGCGCGGCTTTTGGTTCAAAATAAAGTGGCTACAAACATCTCATATATCAAACCAATGGAGAACCAACCTATAGTTGGATGGTTAGAGGGACTGTGGTATCCCCAGCCCACCAGGGTTTAAGTCCTGGTGCTTGCATTTATTCCTTGATTTCCCGCAATGCGCATTCAGTGGGAGGAGACGTTCCCATCGACGATGAGGTGCCTACGGTGACTTCGTATATTTCAAGATGATATACCGGCTCTGTCTTTCGGAGGTGCTCATAGGGGTAGGGTATGCATTCATAGGGATGATAGAATTGCCATGTCATTAATAATAAAATTACCGTGATAGATAAGAAATGTCATTCTCTTAATAATAAAAATGAGATGCTCAATAAAAATGTCATCATACAAAAATAATTCATGCTATGTATTTTCGTTGTCAAAACAAACATCGCACACACTAAGAAATAGTTGTGATTCAAAAATTAAATTTGACATCCTGTTAATAATAAATTTATCATACTCTTAATAATAAAAAAGCATGCTCCTAATAATAAAAAATTCATGCTCTAATAATAAAAATGCCATGCTCTTAATAACAAAATTGCCTTGATACAAAAATTAAAAAATGTCATGCTATGCATTTTCTTTGTCAGAACAAACAATAACACGAAAAGATTGCAATGCCACTAAAAATAATTTTACCATCCTATAGGAATTTTTCTATGCATGGTGGTAGCTAAGCACGCATCGTGGCAACTACGCACCCTTTGGCATAAGTGCCTTTTTAGATATATGAGGCATCGGTTTTTTATGGCATTGATACAAATGCCTTTTCGTTGTATAGAAATGGTTTTTTCTCACTTCTCTTTGTCTTTTTGCTTGTCATTCTGGCACAACTTTCTTTTCATCTATCTATCTATCTATCTATCTATCTATCTATCTATCTATTATATACTTAAAACGATAGAAAAGAAACGGCAAAGATTAACCGCTGAAAAGTTAAGAAATATGAACGGCCTAGATTAACGCAGCTTCCGTTAGGAAAAAAGGAAACCAGGCAACGCAGCACATGAATTGGAATTATGCAAAGTCCAACCGGAAGTAATATATCAATTCATTATCTTAACCAACCAACCAACAATCGAGCTGTTACGGAGACATCAGCAATTTTAAAAAGTACACGGCTGGAAACGTGTCTAGCATCGACACGCACATGCAATTTGGAAAGAAAACGCTCTCGGCCGTACATAGGAGCTCTTTCGGAAATATTCCATGTATTTTAGGTTAAATACCAAGCCGGCCGACCGGACGGAAAAACTCTCTCGTGTTCACGCATGGCTTAGTTGACATGTCCTTCCCTTCCCTTTTCAAAAGAAAAAATATTGCATCAATTATACACAAGCCAAAAAGTACAATGACATGCACATATATATACAACAGACATAACTTGCCGGCAAGAGAGGCCGGGCTCCGATGATGATGAGCCAAACAACACGATAGGTTATAAGTGACGGCCCCTGAAGGCTATGTGGTTACTGCAATCGATGGCGAGTTGTGGCAACTCCAATCACAGACATAGCATGGCGGTAACAAGGTTGGTTTCGATTAGTTTCTGATCACATCGCGTCAACTCGAGTTTAGAGTCCAAATCAATCGCCCAATATATCAGCTCTCTTTGAACCATATAAGACGTGATTGGAGCTGCCCCTTCTGATCCACCCGGTGTCAATTTCAAATTGCAAGTTGTGCACGACGGACAAGTTGTATATGTACAACAGTCCAGGGTTGATGTGTCTGGCTTACAACAACGGCATGCCTTGGAGAAGTGTGCTGTAGAAACCATAGGCACCATCGGGAATTCGAAGATGGAAGCAGACCTGGCCTTTTTAGATATATGAGGCATCAGTTTTTTATGGCATTGATACAAATTCCTTTTCGTTGTATAGAAATGGTTTTTTTCTCACTTCTCTTTGTCCTTTTGCTTGTCATTTCGGCACAACTTTCTTTTCATCTATCTATCTATCTATTATATACTTAAAACGATAGAAAAGGAACAGCAAAGATTAACCGCTAAAAAGTTAAGAAATATGAACGGCCTAGATTAACGCAGCTCCCCTTAGGAAAAAAGGAAACCAGGCAACACAGCACATGAATTGGAATTATGCAAAGTCCAACCGGAAGTAATATATCAATTCATTATCTTAACCAACCAACCAACAATCGAGCTGTTACGGAGATATCAACAATTTTAAAAGGTACACGGCTGGAAACGTGTCTAGCATCAACACGCACATGCAATTTGGAAAGAAAACACTCTCGCCATACATAGGAGCTCTTTCGGAAATATTCCATGTATTCTAGGTTAAATACCAAGCCGGCCGGCCGGACGAAAAGGCTCTCTCGCGTTCACGCATGCCTTAGCTGACATGTCCTTCCCTTCCCTTTCCAAAAGAAAAAAGATTGCATCAGTTATACACAAGCCAAAAAGTACAATGACATGCACATATATATACAACAGTGATACGTCTATTTGCATCATGCTTTTATATCGATATTTATTGTATTATGGGTTGTTATTATACATTATGTCACAATACTTATGCCTATTCTTTCTTATTTTACAAAGCTTACATAAAGAGGGAGAATGCCGGCAGCTGGGATTCTGGGCTGGAAAATAAGCAAATATTAGAGACATATTCTGCACAGCTCCAAAAGTCCTGAAACTTCACAGAAGTCATTTTCAGAATATATAAAAAATACTGAGCGCAAGAAGTTCACCAGGGGGAGGCCACTCACCAGCCACAAGGGTGGGGGGCGCGCCCTACCCCCTGGGCGCGCGCCCTGCCTCGTGGCCTCCCTGGTAGCCCTCCGATGCCCATCTTCTGCTATATGGAGTCTTTCTTGATAAAAAAAATCATAAGCAAGCTTTCGGGACGAGACTCTGCCGCCACGAGGCGGAATCTTGGCGGAACCAATCTAGGACTCCGGCGGAGCTGTTCTGCCGGAGACACCTCCCTCCGGCAGGGGGAAATCATCGCCATCGTCATCACCAACACTCCTCTCATCGGGAGGGGCCAATCTCCATCAACATCTTCACCAGCACCATCTCCTCTCAAACCCTAGCTCATCTCTTGTATCCAATTCTTGTCTCTAAGTCTGGGATTGGTACCGGTAGGTTGCTAGTAGTGTTGATTACTCCTTGTAGTTGATGCTAGCCGGTTTATTTGGTGGAAGATCATATGTTCAGATCCTATATGCATATTAATACCCCTCTGATTATGAACATGAATATGCTTTGTGAGTAGTTCCGCTTGTTCCTGAGGACATGGGTGAAGTCTTGCTATTAGTAGTCATGTGAATTTGGTATTCGTTTGATATTTTGATGAGATGTGTGTTGTCTCTCCTCTAGTGGTGTTATGTGAACATCGACTACATGACACTTCACCATTATTTGGGCCTAGAGGAAGGCATTGGAAAGTAATAAGTAGATGATGGGTTGCTAGAGTGACAAAAGCTTAAACCCTAGTTTATGCGTTGCTTCATAAGGGGCTGATTTGGATCCATATGTTTCATGCTATGGTTAGGTTTACCTTAATACTTCTTTTGTAGTTGCGGATGCTTGCAATAGGAGTTAATCATAAGTGGGATGCTTGTCCAAGTAAGGACAGCACCCAAGCACCGGTCCACCCACATATCAAATTATCAAAGTACCGAACGCGAATCATATAAACGTGATGAAAACTAGCTTGGCGATAATTCCCATGTGTCCTCGGGAGCGTTTTCTTCTATATAAGAGTTTTTCCAGGCTTGTCCTTTGCTACAAAAAGGATTGGGCCACCTTTCTACACTTTATTTACTTTTGTTACTTGTTGCTCGTTACAAATTATCTTATCACAAAACTATCTATTACCTATAATTTCAGTGCTTGCAGAGAATACCTTGCTGAAAATCGCTTATCATTTCCTTCTGCTCCTCGTTGGGTTCGACACTCTTACTCATCGAAAGGAATATGATAGATCCCTATACTTGTGGGTCATCAAGACTCTTTTCTGGCGCCGTGGTCGGGGAGTGAAGCGCCTTTGGTAGGTGGAATTTGGTAAGGAAAAACTTATATAGTGTGCTGAAATTTACTGTCACTTGTTACTATGGAAAGTAATCCTTTGAGGGGCTTGTTCGAGGTATCTTCACCTCGACCAGTAGAGCAAAGAGTTGCTCCTCAACCTACTCAACCTACTGAAAATGAAAATTTCTACTTTGAAATTCCTTCGGGTATGATAGAAAAACTGCTAGCTAATCCTTTTGCAGGAGATGGAACATTACATCCTGATGAGCACCTAATATATGTGGATGAAGTTTGTGGATTATTTAAGCTTGCAGGTATGCCTGATGATGTTATCAAGAAGAAGGTCTTCCCTTTATCTTTGAAGGGATATGCATTGACATGGTATAGGCTATGTGATGATATGGGATCATGGAACTACAAACGATTGAAATTGGAATTTCATCAGAAGTTTTATCCTATGCATCTTGTTCATCGTGATCGTAATTATATATATATATATATATATATATATATATATATATATATATATATATATATATATATATATATATATATAATTTTTGTCCTCGCGAAGGAGAAAGCGTCGCTCAAGCTTGGGGGAGGCTTAAATCAATGTTATATTCATGCCCCAATCATGAGCTCTCAAGAGAAATGATTATCCAAAAAAAATATGCTCAGCTTTCTGATAACAATCGTACCATGCTCGATACTTCTTGTGCTGGCTCTTTTATGATGAAGACTATTGAATTCAAATGGGATTTATTGGAAAGAATTAAACGCAACTCTGAATATTGGGATCTCGACGAAGGTAAGGAGTCAGGTATGACACCTAAGTTTGATTGTGTTAAATCTTTTATGGATACCGATGTTTTCCGTAAATTTAGCACTAAAGATGGACTTGACTCTAAGATAGTAGCTTCTTTCTGTGAATCTTTTGCTACTCATGTTGATCTCCCTAAGGAGAAGTGGTTTAAATATCATCCTCTCATAGAAGTAAAAGTAGCTGCATCTATTAAAGTTGAAGAAAAGACTATCACTTATAATGATCCTATTATTTCTACTGCTTATGTTGAGAAATCACCTTTTCCTGTTAGGATAAAAGATCATGCTAAAGCTTCAACTGTGGTTCGTAAAATCAATATTAGAACCTATACACCTCCTGAGCAAGTTAAAGTTGAACCTAATATTGCTGTTGTTAAGGATCTCTTGGCTGATAATATTGATGGGCATGTTATTTATTTCTGTGATGAAACTGCTAGAATTTCTAAACCTTGTGCTAAAGATAAACATAGACCTGTGGTAGGCATGCCTATTATTTCCGCTAAAATAGGAGATCATTGTTATCATGGCTTGTGTGATATGGGTGCTAGTGCTAGTGCATTGCCTATTGACTTATACAAAGAAATTATGCATGATATTGCACCTGCTGAGTTAGAAGATATTGATGTCACAATTAAACCTGCCAATAGAGATACTATTTTATCAATTGGGATTGTTAGAGATGTTGAAGTCTTGTGTGGGAAAACCAAATATCCTACTGATTTTCTTGTTTTTGGTTCCCCACAAGATAGCTTTTGTCCCATTATATTCGGTAGACCCTTCTTAAACACTGTTAATGCTAGGATAGACTGTGAAAAGGATGTTGTTACTGTTGGTTTAGGTGATATGTCTCATGAGTTCAACTTTTCTAAATTTCGTAGACAACACCGTGAAGAGGAATTGCCTAGTAAAGATGAAATTATTGGTCTTGCTTCTATTGCCGTACCTCCTAGTGATCTTTTAGAACAATATTTGCTAGACCATGAAAATGATATGTTTATGAATGAAAGAAGGGAAATAGATGAAGTGTTCTTTAAACATGGACCTATTGTGAAACACAACTTGCCTGTTGAAATCTTAGGGGATCCTCCTCCACCCAAGGGTGATCCCGTGTTTGAGCTTAAACCATTGCCTGATACTCTTAAATATGTGTATCTTGATTGTTATTATTAGTGCTAACCTTTCAGAGAAGGAGGAAGAAAAATTATTGGAAACTCTGAAGAAGCACCGTGCTGCTATTGGATATACTCTTGATGATCTTAAGGGCATTAGTCCCACTCTATGTCAACACAAAATAAATTTGGAAAAAAGATGCCAAACCAATTATTGATCACCAACGACGGCTGAATCCTAAGATGAAAGAAGTGGTAAGAAAAGAAATACTAAAGCTTCTTGAGGCAGGTATAATTTATCCCGTTGCTGATAGTTAGTGGGTAAGTCCTGTCCATTGTGTTCCTAAGAAGGGAGGTATTACTGTCGTTCCTAATGATAAAGATGAATTGATTCCACAAAGAATTATTACAGGTTATAGGATGGTAATTGATTTTCGCAAATTAATTAAGGCTACTAAAAAAGATCATTACCCCTTACCTTCCATTGATCAAATGCTAGAAAGATTATCCAAACATACACATTTTTGCTTTCTAGATGGTTATTCCGGTTTCTCTCAAATACCTGTGTCAGCTGATGATCAATCAAAGACCACTTTTACTTGCCCTTTCGGTGCTTTTGCTTATAGACGTATGCCTTTTGTTTTATGTAATGCAGCTGCTACCTTTCAAAGATGCATGATGGCTATATTCTCTGACTTTTGTGAAAAGATTTGTGAGATTTTCATGGACGATTTCTCCGTTTATGGATCCTCTTTTGATGATTGCTTAAGCAACTTTGATCGAGTTTTGCAGAGATGTGAAGAAACAAACCTTGTCTTGAATTGGGAGAAGTGCCACTTTATGGTTAATGAAGTTATTGTCTTGGGGCATAAAATTTCTGAAAGGGGCATTGAAGTTGATAAAGCTAAAGTTGATGCTATTGAAAAGATGTCGTGTCCCAAGGACATCAAAGGTATAAGAAGTTTCCTTGGCCATGTCGGCTTTTATAGGAGGTTCATTAAGGACTTCTCAAAAATTTCTCGGCCTCTGACTAATTTATTACAAAAAGATATACCATTCGTCTTTGATGATGATTGTGTAGAAGTATTTGAAATACTTAAGAAAGCATTCATCTCTGCACCTATCGTTCAGCCACTTGATTGAAACTTACCTTTTGAAATTATGTGTGATGCTAGCGATTATGCTGTAGGTGATGTTCTAGGGTAAAGAGTTGATAAGAAATTAAATGTTATTCAATATGCTAGTAAACCTCTAGACAATACCCAGAGAAATTATGCTACTACTGAAAAAGAATTCTTAGCAGTTGTATTTGCTTGTGATAAGTTCAGACCTTATATTGTTGATTCTAAAGTAACTATTCACACGGATCATGCTGCTATTAAATATCTTATGGAAAAGAAAGATGCTAAACCTAGACTTATTAGATGGGTTCTCTTGCTACAAGAATTTGATTTGCATATTATTGATAGAAAGGGAGCCGAGAACCCCGTTGCAGATAACTTGTCTAGGTTAGAAAATGTTCTTGATGACCCACTACCTATTGATGATAGCTTTCCTGATGAACAATTAAATGTCATAAACGCTTCTCATACTGCTCCATGGTATGCTGATTATGCTAATTACAATGTTGCTAAATTTATACCACCTAGTTTCACGTACCAGCAAAAGAAAAAGTTTTTCTATGATTTAAGACATTACTTTTGGGATGACCCACATCTCTATAAAGAAGGAGTAGATGGTGTTATTAGATGTTGTGAACCTGAGCATGAACAGGAACATATCCTACGCAAGTGACACTCCAAAGCTTATGGAGGACACTACGCTGGAGATAGAACTGCACATAAGGTATTGCAATCCAGTTTTTATTGGCCTACTCTCTTCAAGGATGCCCGTAAGTTTGTCTTATCTTGTGATGAATGTCAAAGAATTGGTAATATTAGTAGACGTCAAGAAATGCCTATGAATTATTCACTTGTTATTGAACCATTTGATGTTTGGGGCTTTGATTATATGGGACCTTTTCCTGCCTCTAATGGATATACACATATTTTAGTTGTTGTTGATTACGTTACTAAGTGGGTATAAGCTATTCCAACTAGTAGTGCTGATCATAACACCTCTATTAAGATGCTTAAAGAAGTTATTTTTCTGAGGTTTGGGGTCCCTAGGTATTTAATGACTGATGGTGGTTCACATTTTATTCATGGTGCTTTCCATAAAATGCTTGCTAAGTATGATGTTAATCATAAAACTGCTTCTCCTTATCACCCACAGTCCAGTGGTCAAGTAGAATTGAGTAATAGAGAACTCAAATCAATTTTGCAAAAGACTGTTAATAGATCTAGAAAGAATTGGTCCAAGAAACTTGATGATGCATTATGGGCCTATAGAACTGCATATAAAAATCCTATGGGTATGTCTCCGTATAAAATGGTTTATGGAAAAGCATGTCACTTACCTCTCGAACTAGAACATAAGGCATATTGGGCTATTGAAGAGCTCAACTATGATTTCAAACTTGCCGGTGAGAAGAGGTTATTTGACATTAGCTCACTTGATGAATGGAGAACCCAAGCCTATGAGAATGCCAAATTGTTTAAAGAAAAAGTTAAAAGATGGCATGACAAAAGGATACAAAAGCGTGAGTTTAATGTAGGTGATTATGTATTGCTATACAACTCTCATTTAAGATTTTTTGCAGGAAAACTTCTCTCTAAATGGGAAGGTCCTTACGTTATCGAGGAGGTCTATCGTTCCGATGCCATAAAAATCAACAACTTCGGAGACACAAATCTGAAGGTGGTGAACGGTCAAAGAATCAAACATTATAACTCAGGCAATCCTATAAATGTTGAAACCAATGTTATTGAAACCGTAACCCCGGAGGAATACATAATGCAAACTTTCCAGAACGTTTCAGACTCTGAAAAGGTATAGGTATGTGGTATGGTAAGTAAACCGACTCCAAAACATTTCTAATGGCAATTTTTCTCCGTTTTGGAATATTTAGAAAAATGGAAAAATAAGAAGCAGTCCGGGAAGGACACGAGGACTCCATGAGGGTGGAGGGCGCGCCCCTGCCTCGTGGGCACCTCGTGCACTCTCCGGACTCCGTTTTCTTGCACGTTACATATTTTGGTCGGTAAAAATTCATTATATAATCTCCCGAAGGTTTTGACTCATGTATCACGCAATTGTCCTCTGTTCTTGTTTCGAGCTATTTTTCTAACATATCTAGATCATCATGACGTCTCCAAGTGCCCCCCAAGGACAAGTTTTTCGAGAAGGTCATCAACCCCTACCACGCGGAAGTGATGCAACACCCTCAAACCATTGAGATGCATGAGGGGGTGCTGCACATCCGCGATGTTGAGGGACCAAGGAGGACCGGAAGCGTGGAGACAAGGCTCGAGGCAATGGAGCAACAAGTTTTCAAGTGCCAGGAGATGGTGGAGCGCAGACTCAACGCCAACCATATGATGATCGCGGAGTTCACCAACAACCACAAGCTGGATGCCAAGAACATTGGGGAGACCATCTTCAAGCTTCACGAGAAGATCGAGCACCTCCAAGCCCAAATCTATGACCCACAAAACCAAAACTGTGAGTATGAATATAGATTCAAAAGGATGAGTTTGGCTGCATATTTGAGGATCCCAGAGACTTGTTCATCCTTCTATGATGGTGAGCCTATGCCTTGGAAGATGGACGACAAGCCTACTTCATCATCACCACCATCTTCTTCACCAACAAAGGAGACATAGTCATATGGGTATGGGCACTCCCCTTGGCAACTGCCAAGCTTGGGGGAGGTGCCCCGGTATCGTATCACCATCACATCTCTATCTTTATCGTTTTTCTTAGTTCGATCCTTTTAGTAATATCTTGATCTAGTAGAATAAAGTTTTTGGTATGATCTAGTTTTGAGTTTTGCTTTATGATCCCTCTATGTAATCGAGTCCGTGAGCTATATAATAAAGATTAGTGTTGAGTCAAGGGCTTGATTATCTTGCTATGATCTTAAGTGAATAAGGAAAAAGAAAGAATAAAAAGAAATAAAAGAGATCATATGGATCTTATGGAGAGTAATGAGCTCACATATAAAGAGTATGATGAATAAAAGTTGTTGAGAGTTGACAAACATAGTTTTGGTCATCGTTGCAATTAATAGTAAGTAATAAAGAAAGAGAGGTCTTCACATATAAATACACTATCTTGGACATCTTTTATGATTGTGAGCACTCATTAAAATATGACATGCTAAAGAGTTGACATTGGACAAGGAAGACAACATAATGGGTTATGTTTTCTTACATCTGAGATAAATTATATTGTCATGGATCATCCAACATGATTGAGCTTGCCTTTCCCCCTCATGCTAGCCAAATTCTTTACACCAAGTAGAGATACTACTTGTGCTTCCAAATACCCTTAAACCCAGTTTTGCCATGAGAGTCCACCATATCTACCTATGGATTGAGTAAGATCCTTCAAGTAAGTTGTTATCGGTGCAAGCAATAAAAATTGGTCTCTAAATATGTATGACTTATTAGTGTGGGAGAAAATAAGCTTTATATGATCTTGTGATATGGAAGAAATAAAAGTGACGGACTACATAATAAAGGTCCATATCACAAGTGCAATATAAAGTGACGTTCTTTCGCATTAAGATTTTGTGCATCCAACCATAAAAGCGCATGACAACCTCTGCTTCCCTCTGCGAAGGGCCTATCTTTTACTTTTATCTCCTACCTTACATAAGAGTCATGGTGATCTTCACCTTTCCTTTTTACATTTTATCTTTTAGCAAGCACAATATGTTGGAAAGATCCTAATATATATAGCTAATTGGATGTGAGTCTTCATGAACAATTATTGTTGACATTACCCTTGAGGTAAAACGTTGGAAGGCAAAACTATAAGCCCCTATCTTTCCCTCTGTCCGATTAAAACTTCATACCCATAAATATTTCGTGAGTGTTAGCAATTGTGAAAGACTAAAAGATGGTTGAGTATGTGGACTTGCTGAAAAGCTCTTATATTGACTCTTTCCTATGTTATGATAAATTGCAATTGCCTCAGTGACTGAGATTAGAGTTTGTTGGTTCTCAATGAAGTTTATGATTCATACTTGAAACTGTGATTGAATTGTTACTTTAGCATAAGAGATCATATGATAATATATATATATGTTGCAGTTCTAAGAATGATCATGATGCCCTCATGTCCGTATTTTTTTATCGACACCTGTATCTCTAAACATGTGGACATATTTTTCGATTTCGGCTTTCGCTTGAGGACAAGCAAGGTCTAAGCTTGGGGGAGTTGATACGTCCATTTTGCATCATGCTTTTATATCGATATTTATTGCATTATGGGTTGTTATTACACATTATGTCACAATACTTATGCCTATTCTCTCTTATTTTACAAGGTTTACATAAAGAGGGAGAATGCCGACAGCTGGGATTCTGAGCTGGAAAAGGAGCAAATATTAGAGACCTATTCTGCACAGCTCCAAAAGTCTTGAAACTTCAAGGAAGTTATTTCCAGAATATATAAAAAATACTGAGCGCAAGAAGTACTAGAGGGGGCCACTCACCAGCCACGAGGGTGGGGGGCGCGCCCTACCTGCCTAGGCGCACCCCTGCCTCGTGGGCCCTTGGTGGCCCTCTTATGCCCATCTTCTGCTATATGGAGTCTTTCATTGAGAAAAAAAATCATAAGCAAGCTTTTGGGACGAAACTCCGCCGCCACGAGGCGGAACCTTGGCGGAACCAATCTAGGGCTCCGACGGAGCTGTTCTGCCGGGGACACTTCCCTCCAGGAGGGGGAAATCATCGCCATCATCATAACCAACGCTCCTCTCATCGGGAGGGGGCCAATCTCCATCAACATCTTCACCAGCACCATCTCCTCTCAAATCCTAGTTCATCTCTTATATCCAATTCTTGTCTCTAAGTCTGGGATTGGTACCGGTAGGTTGCTAGTAGTGTTGATTACTCCTTGTAGTTGATGCTAGACGGTTTATTTGGTGGAAGATCATATGTTCAACTCCTATATGCATATTAATACCCCTCTGATTATGAACATGAATATGCTTTGTGAGTAGTTATGTTTGTTCCTGAGGACATGGGAGAAGTCTTGCTATTAGTAGTCATGTGAATTTGGTATTCGTCCGATACTTTGATGAGATGTATGTTGTCTCTCCTCTAGTGGTGTTATGTGAACGTCGATTACATGACACTTCATTGGGAAGTAATAAGTAGATGATGGGTTTCTAGAGTGACAGAAGCTTAAACCCTAGTTTATGCGTTGCTTCGTAAGGGGCTGATTTGGACCCATATGTTTCATGCTATGGTTAGGTTTACCTTAATACTTCTTTTGTAGTTGCGGATGCTTGCAATAGGAGTTAATCATAAGTGGGATGCTTGTCCAAGTAAGGACAGCACCGAAGCACCGGTCCACCCACATATCAAATCATCAAAGTACTGAACGCGAATCATATGAACGTGATAAAAACTAGCTTGATGATAATTCCCATGTGTCCTCGGAAGCGCTTTCTTCTATATAAGAGTTTGTCCAGACTTGTCCTTTGCTACAAAAAGGATTGGGACAGCTTGCTACACTTTATTTACTTTTGTTACATGTTGCTCGTTACAAATTATCTTATCACAAAACTATCTATTGCCTATAATTTCAGTGCTTGCAGAGAATACCTTGCTGAAAACCACTTATCATTTCCTTCTGCTCCTTGTTGGGTTCGATACTCTTACTTATCGAAAGGACTATGATAGATCCCCTATACTTGTGGGTCATCAAGCAGACATAACTTGCCGGCAAGAGAGGTCGGGCTCCGATGACGATGAGCCGAACAACACGATAGGTTATAAGTGACGGCCCCTGGAGGCTATGTGGTTGCTGCAATCGATGGCGAGTTGTGGCAACTCCAATCGCAAACATAGCATGGCAGCAACAAGGTTGGTTTCGATTAGTTTCTGATCACATCGCATCAACTCGAGTTTAGAGTCCAAATCAATCGCCCAATATATCAGCTCTCTTTGAACCATATAAGACGTGATTGGAGCTGCCCCTTCTGATCCACCCGGTGTCGATTTCAGCCTGCAAGTTGTGCACGACGGAAAAGCTGTATATGTACAACAATCCAAGGTTGATGTTTCTGGCTTACAAGAACGGCATGCCTTGGAGAAGTGTGTTGTAGCAACCATAGGCACCGTCGGGCATTCAGAGATGGCAGCGGACCTGGCCCCGTAAAAATCCTCAGGTGAGCTTGAGGTTTGAATCGATGGCAACCCCAATGCAGAATCAGAGGTGTCACGTCCGACGACTGTAAAGGATCTGGTGACCACCGTGCCACCACAATTTCCATCAGCTGGGCTTGAATATTTTCCTATCATGCAGCTCAATGTGATGATGCCTAATGGAGGCCTCTAACGAATACATGCCCCCAGAGTGTCGAATCTATGGTGCGGTGTACTATGAGCGAGCTTCATCTTTTGAGAAGCTTCCATGTCGGATGGCGACAACGCACAAGTTTCTGATTGAATTTCCTGCATGCATGCATGAATATTCAGTTATCGTCCTCGCCTTTGCGGGTAGCTCAGTGTTTCCAGTGCGCAGCGCCATGAAAACCTCACGGCTTACACCATGTGGCTCGAATTGGATAGAGAGAGGAGCTGGAGTCCTATCCCGATTTGTGTGTGCTAAACAGATGGAATTAAAACGAAAACATACACGGGTAGCTCTACCGAAGATAAATGTTTGCCCTGCCAATTTTGGCTTCTTTCTACATCTCTTGCATGCGGTTTTTCTAATATCTTTAAGTTCAACTATTAAATTCTTTAGTTTTGCTAAAGCACATCTAGATGTGCTCTAAGTATTGCACATCTAAGTTCTATGTTATTGATTTTATGCTAAGATCATTCGTACAAGTATTTTCTTTTATCTTTTTCCTTTTCTTTCTAGATTAATTGAGTGAATTAGATGTGCGATAACTAAGGCACATCTAGATGTGCCCTAGATAGACCATACATGTTATGAAGTCTGTGACCGACTTGAACATTATAGATTTTCCAGTACTATCCGTCACGAGATCCTTGCCAACAAAAGGAAAATCGTGACTGGAATCCATGTTTCCAAAGAATAAGTAACGTTAATCGTTGTGTGTCAAACAACCAATAACCAATTTTTTTGGGAAATCATGACTTACTAGAATTTAGCTATGGATAATACATTGTAATATGAGATAATTATTCATAGCATATTGCATCGGCAAAAAAAATAACGGTATAGGGATGACCAATGAAGATTAGTATTAAAGTAAGATGCCGAAGATTTAACACAATCTACCACAAATCTTTCCTGGATTTTGCATATCAGCAGGACACTATGCATGAATCTTTTTATATGGACAATATATGTTGTAACACTAATGAAGCCAGCTAATAATATATTTTAGAAAAATAAATGGCCAAGATAAAACTTTAAAACACATCAAACAATTATGTACAAAATAGAATACTTCAAGTGATGCAAAAATTTGGAGCACCAGGGATGCAAGATTAATTTAATTCTTCGTCGAAGCATAATAGAGATAAGAGTTGGAGAGATTGCAAGTTTTAGTGGTAGTGGTGAATATAAATAGATAATTAATAGTATTGACTTACAAATAGCCATTAGCAAGCCATGAAGCATCTCAAGGAAGTAATGGCGTGGTGGGTCAAAAAGAAAATAACATAGGATTTAGGAACAAGCCATTGCAAATAATTTGGATTTTGTGAAAACATCCAGAAATCATTAACTAATATTTGAAATATTTAAATGTTAGTTATGCTATTTTTTATATGGTAATGACATCTTGGTGGTAAGGATCCAATAGAAATTTTAAACGAAATATATGTTCATTATAAAAATGATTTAAGAATAATTATTTATGAGTGTTCATTTTTAATCTATATTTGTTTTCTATTATAAAAATACGAAATACATTTATTATAAGTTTCTTAGACTTCTAAAGTTGGAACTGTAATACACATCTTAAATACATGAAAGGGTCTAGCCGCGCAAATACGCGGGTCACCCCGCTAGTTGTATAGAAAGGGCCTTTTCTCGTTTCTCTCTATCTTTTTACTTGCCTTTTTGCTTGCCTGACTGGTCCTACGCATAACTTTATTAGTGCTAGAGAGTTATTTTCCATGGTCCAAAATGATACCAAAATAGCCAGAGATAAAAATTGGGGGCGTGCACAGTTACCACCATGTGTAGAGAATTATTTTCTTAGGTAAAAAATGCCAAGCTCTTAACAATAAATTTTTCATGATCTTAGTAAATAAAATTGTCACGCTCTTAATAAAAATAAAATTTGCATGCTCTTAATAATGAAAATTTCATGATATTAATAAAAAATGCAATGTTGTTTTTAAAAAAATGCCATGGCAATTTACAAAACAAAATGGCATGATTTCAGAACAATTTCTCTTATTTTTTCATGGACCATAACTAACAAATCAAACATGGCAAAACATTTGCAAATCTATGTATAAAACATGGCAAAAAATATAAAAAATTGCCATGTTTTTTGAAGAACACGCAAAAGCTTATGAATTTGCGGGTGGTTCGGTAATGAAAAAAGGATTGCGAAACACATATTTGTTATCTTGCTGTGTCATAGCAAGTTATAACAAAACACACACACATTGCATCACGTACCATTTATAAAATCTATTGAAAAAGAGCCCTAAAAAATCTAGTGAAAAAAAGTATCTATGCATCAAATTATCCATGGTAGTTAGTGTAGTTGATAATAACAAAAGGGATAAACATGTACAAAGTTATGCATAGATAGGAGCAGGCATTTCCCTTACTTCATGTATAAAAGTGCATCAGCAAGACAATTTCAACTGCAAAGTGGCATACAAAAAAGTAAAGTACATCATAAAATTTCCATGACGTCAAATCATAAATTGCCATGGCATCAAATTATAATTTGTCATGGAAAAAACCATCAAAATTTACCAAAAAGGTGCCTACATTATCATATCCCTAAAAAATTAAATAGAACAGAGAGGCAAGGGCAAAGTTAATAGATTTGTTTACCATGGTCTATAACTAACTAACATGTCAAGTTAAATTTAGTAGATTCTTCTTCAACAAAAAAGAAGGCAAAATGTAGGAAAATTTCCATGTGCACATGGAAAAATTATAAAATATTTTGTTCTTTGAGCAAGATGGCAAAATTATAATTAGCCATGGGTTACAAAAAAAAGTTGGTAGACTATTATTATAATTTGCGATGTTATAAACAAGAACATTACCATGGATTTGACCCTGCATCTCTCCCTACACTTAAATTTTCCCATGATATCTGATAAATATGATTAGCCATGTTACATACAACACGATTGTCATGGTTTTATACAAGTATAATTTGTCGTGGGGACACATGTTAAATTGCCATGGGGAACTATAATAAATATTTAGCATTTCTTCATCATACAAAACTTTCAAAATTACCACTGGAACACATATTATGTTGCCATGGAACACATTTTTAAATTGGCATGGGGACCTATAATAAAAATTAAGCACTTTCTTCTTGATACAAAAAATTTAAATTACCATTGAGACACATGGTGAATCGCCATCACATACAAATTCGTGCCAGAACTGGTGCCTAGACAAAACAAAACAAAAACATGGACAAAAAGAGTGCTAGCTAAGCATCATATAAGAACACGGGGAGTGGAGTGATAGCAAAAGCATCATATCATATTGTTTAGCAAAGCATCATATTCAAAAATAAGCTAGGGATGTTACTAGCCAAAACGGAAAATGCACCAACTAGAAGAAGCAACTAATTCCATGGACGCTATGAGCTTCCTGATGGAGCACGCCTCCACCGGTGAATCAAACCATGCTAGCCATGGTCAAACTGGAGTGCAATGTTAGTTTTTTAGTAAGAGTGTGCACGACGACCATCGACATTGTGTTGAATGGCCCGATAGGAGTTGTTTAGATAAAAGACAACCTGAAACAAATTTTCATACTCCAAAACTTGCACACTCATATGAAGGAAATATGCCCTAGAGGCAATAATAAAGTTGTTATTTTATATTTCCTTATATCATGGTAAATGTTTATTGTTCATGCTAGAATTATATTAACCGGAAACTTGATACATGTGTGGATACATAGATAAAACACCGTGTCCCTAGTAAGCCTCTACTAGACTAGCTCGTTAATCAAAGATGGTTAAGTTTCCTAACCATAGACATGTGTTGTAATTTGATGAACGGGATCACATCATTAGAAGAATGATTTGATGGACAAGACCCATCTGCTAGCTTAGCATATTGATCATTCAGTTTTATTGCTATTGCTTTCTTCATGTCAAATACATATTCCTTCGACTGTGAGATTATGCAACTCCCAGATACCGGAGGAATGCCTTGTGTGCTATCAAACATCACAACGTAACCATGTGATTATAAAGATGCTCTACAGGTATCTCTGATGGTGTTTGTTGGGTTGGCATAGATCGAGATTAGGACTTGTCACTCCAAGTATCAGAGAGGTATCTCTGGGCCCTCTCGGTAATACACATCAAAAGAAGCTGAAAGCACAAGTGCTCCCTGGGTGATTTTGGTAATTAATGTCAACATATCTCTTGTTGGACTAATATTTTCATCTAGTATATTTCATATGACTTCAATAGTGGTGTGGCTTGGCCAAGAGGATGTGGAACCCCTTCAATATGCTAAGGACAAAGATTAGCTCAAGCTCAAGACTCTACATTTTCATTTTAGTGATCCAAGATCACATTGAGTCCATAGGAAAAGCCAATACTATTAGAAGGGGATGAGGTGTTGCTTAATGGCTTGATTGCTCAAAGTGCTTAGTGATATGGTCCAAAGCCCTCAACCACTTCATCATATCCACATATGTCCCAAACCAAAAGTCAAACTCGGCCCCACCGATTTGATCTATCCGGCGCCACCGAGTTCATTTGACATAGTCACTGCCAGAAACCCTAATCAGTTCGGTCTCACCGATGGGATCTCGGTCTCATCAAGATGGGCTTGCAAACTCTCTGTTGCCTGTTGCATCTATTTCGGTCTCACCGAGATATGCAGTCGGTCCCACCGAGTTTGCCTGACCAACTCTCCGTTTTGCTTATTACCAAAATCGGTCGCACCGAGTTTGTGTAATCGGTCAAACCGAGTTCAGGTTTTACCCTAACCCTAGCACATCGGTCCCACTAAGTTGATCATATCGGTCCCACCGAAATTCCTAACGTTCACATTTTGAACCATATCGGTCTGACCGAGTTTCTCGATTCGGTCCCACCAAGTTTGGTGAAATGTGTGTAACAACTAGATTTTGTGTGGAGGCTATATATACCCCTCCACCCACTCTTCATTCATGGAGAGAGCCATCAGAATGTGCCTACACTTCCAGCATACATTTTCTGAGAGGGAACCACCTACTCATGTGTTGAGACCAAGATATTCCATTCCAACCAGAAGAATATTAATCTCTAGCCTGCCCCAAGTTGCTTTCCATTCAAATCATCTTTCCTCCAAATCCAAAACTATGAGAGAGAGTTGAGTGTTGGGGAGACTATCATCTGAAGCACAAGAGCAAGGAGTTCATCATCAACACACCATTTATTACCTTTTGGAGAGTGGTGTCTCCTAGATTGGTTAGGTGTTACTTGGGAGCCTCCGACAAGATTGTGGAGTTGAACCAAGGAGTTCGTACGGGCAAGGAGATCGCCTACTTCATGAAGATCTATCCAAGTGAGGCAAGTCCTTCGTGGGCGATGGCCATGGAGGGATAGACAAGGTTGCTTCTTCATGGACCCTTCGTGGGTGGAGCCCTCCATGGACTCGTGCAACCGTTACCCTTCGTGGGTTGAAGGCTCCATCAACATGGATGTATGATAGCACCACCTATTGGAACCACGCCAAAAATCTACGTGTCTCCAATTGCGTTTGCATACTCCAATCCCATCCCTTTACATTCTTACAACTTGCATGCTTTATTTTCCCCTGCTCTTATACTCTTGTCATGCTTGCTTGAAATGTATTGTGAATGTTTAAACTTGTGCTAAAAATCCACCTTAAGTTAAGGAAATTAAAAACCGCTACTTTTCTTTGTTGAGGGTCTAATCACCCCCCTCTAGACACCTCTTCTCGATCCTACAATTGGTATTAGAGCATTGATCTCCATTTCTTGGGTTTAATCACCATTGGAGGAAGATGGATGAGTCTACGTTGGGGAGTCTTAGACGTAGAGTGCCTGTACTTGATGGAGAGTTCTTTCATGAGTGGAAAATTGAGATGCTAGAGATTTTCAACGAATATCACTTGAACAAGTACATTACTACCCCTTGTGCGCGCCTTGTTTACCCATTGCATCCTACCCTTGATGAGTCTATTAACATGATCCGTAATCTTATAACTATCAACTTAATCACTAGAGGATTGCCTAGAAACTTGATTGCTAGCTTGCCTGCTCTTGATTGTGCTTACACCATATGGAGATTTCTTGAGGAACGATTTCCAAATTATTCCTTGCAAACCTTAGATGAGATTCTTCACAAGTCTATTGCTTTGAGTAAGATGAATTCCAATGATCCTAAGTTTGGTGATTGTGTATTTGAGCTTACCAACCTCATGCGTGCCAAAGGAGCTATTGGAATCATTAGCAATATCATCTCCAAAGGGTTGGGGAACGCAGTAATTTCAAAAAAATTATACGCACACGCAAGATCCATCTAGGAGATGCATAGCAACAAGAGGGGGAGAGTATGTCTACGTACCATCGTAGACCGAAAGCGAAAGCGTTATGACAACACGGTTGATGTAGTCGTACGTCTTCACGATCCAACCGATCCTACTAACGAAGCTACGACACCTCCGCGATCTGCACATGTTCATCTCGGTGACGTCCCACGAACTCTAGATCTAGCTGAGGTCGAGGGAGAGTTTTGTCAGCACAACGGCGTGATGACGGTGATGATGAAGTTACCGACGCAGTGCTTCATCTAAGCAGTACAACGATATGACCGAGGTGGAAATCTGTGGAGGGGGCACCGCACATGGCTAAACAATCAACTTGTATGTCTATGGGGTGCCCCCTCCCCCGTATATAAAGGAGGGGAGGAGGGGAGGGCCAACCCTCTCATGGCGCGCCCAAGGGGGGAGTCTTACTCCCAGTAGGAGGAGCTTTCGCCCCTTCCCTAATTGGAGTAGGAGAAGAAGGAAGAGAGAGAGAGAGAGGGAAGGAAAGGGGGCCCGGCCCCCACCCAATTCGGATTGGGCTTGGGGGGGGGGTGCCCTCCACCTTGGCCACCTCCTCCTCTCTCCCACTAAGTCCCAATAAGGCCCATTGACTCCTCGGGGGGTTCCGGTAACCCCCGGTACTCCAGTAAATGCCCGAACTCATCCGGAACCATTCTGATGTCCAAACATAGCCTTCCAATATATCGATCCTTATGTCTTGACCATTTCGAGACTCCTCGTCGTGTCCGTGATCACATCCGGTACTCGAACTACCCTCGGTACATCAAAATACATAAACTCGTAATACCGATCGTCATCAAATGTTAAGCGTGCGGACCCTACGGGTTCGAGAACTATGTAGACATGACCGAGACTCATCTCCGGTCAATAACCAATAGCGGAAACTGGATTCTCATATTGGTTCCTACATATTCTACGAAGATCTTTACCGGTCAAACCGCATAACAGCATACATTGTTCCCTTTGTCATCGGTATGTTACTTGCCCGAGATTCGATCGTTGGTATCTCAATACCTAGTTCAATCTCATTACCGGCAAGTCTCTTTACTCGTTCCGTAATGCAACATCCCATAACTAACTCATTAGTCACATTGCTTGCAAGGCTTATAATGATGTGCATTACCGAGAGGGCCCAGAGATACCTCTCAGACAATCGGAGTGACAAATCCTAATCTCGATCTATGCCAACTCAACAAACACCATCGGAGATACCTGTAGAGCATCTTCATAATCACCTAGTTACGTTGTGACGATTGATAGCACACTAAGTGTTCCTCCGGTAATCGGGAGTTGCATAATCTCATACTCATAGGAACATGTATAAGTTATGGAGAAAGCAATAGCAATAAACTAAACAATCATAGTGCTAAGCTAACGGATGGGTCAAGTCAATCACATCATTATCTAATGATGTGATCCCATTCATCAAATGACCACTCTTGTCTATGGCTAGGAAACTTAACCATCTTTGATTAATGAGCTAGTCAAGTAGAGGCATACTAGTGACACTCAATTTTTCTATGTATATTCACACATGTACTAAGTTTCCGGTTAATACAATTCTAGCATGAATAATAAACATTTATCATGATATATGGAAATATAAATAACAACTTTATTATTGCCTCTAGGGCATATTTCCTTTAGTCTCCCACTTGCACTAGAGTCAATAATCTAGATTGCACAGTAATGATTTGTCAGGACCCCGACTCGATGTCACATTGATCTAGCCGGTAACACCTCATATCACTTTGCGGCCTCACGCACGGTATCCCCACGGGTGTCGCCTTACCTTTGCCCGGGACCGTTTGCGCCTTTTGGCTCACGTATATGATAGTGTCGCTAGCATCCATATGATAAGGAGCCCGGGCTGACATGACTAGTCGTAAACCCAAAGTGGCACAAACTTACAGGGACAGGCATCCATGACCCAGCTTCGAACGTGTCGGTCATCAGCAAGTGGGTCCGGGCTGTAGCACTGGGCTAGCAAGACTCCGGTAAACCGGGCTGTAGCGGGCTAACAGGACTCCGGTACTCAAAGCGTGACATTTCCCCGAAGGGACAGACACAGGAACGAAGAAGGACACATGCCGGCCAGCCTAAGTGTTCCGGAGCAGTAGCAAGCTACCATGGCTCGGTGAAAACACTAGGAGACATTTCCCGGTAAGAGAGGCTACTAAAGATAAACAACTAGATGGTCAGATCCCACACATACCAAGCGTTTCAATAGCATACACACAATATGCTCGATATGTGCAAATACAACATGGCATCACAACAGGACTCTACGACTCAAATAATTTATTCAATAGGCTCCGAGGAGCGAGATATTACAAACATAGGTCTCATGACCCAACATTCAGAGCATACAAGTCCAAGCACAAGCGGAAGCTATCATGTCTGGGTACAGACATCTATAAATGAAAAAGGCCGAGAAGCCTGACTATCTATCAGATCCTGCCGAGGGCACAAGATCGTAGCTGAGGTATCAAGCTAAACGTCGAAGTCCACGCGAAACTACTAGCGAGACCGAAGTCTCTCTGCAAAAACATAAATAGGCAAACGTGATTACAAATGTACCCAGCAAGACTTACATCAGAACTATCTACATATGCATCATTATCAACAAAGGGGATGGTGGGGTTTAACTGCAGCAAGCCAGCTTTGACTCGGTGGCTATCCTGAACTACGACTGCGAGTAACTCTTTTGAGGTGGCGCACACGAGTCCACATATTCACCATATCAATACACCACTATGGATCCGCCCCCGTCTCCCTACGAGAACGCCATCCATAGCACTCACGCTTATCTTGCGTATTTTAGAGTATCCACTTTCACTTGTCTATGAACTGATATAAGCAACCCAGAGGTCCTTTTCCGTGGACACGGCTATTCGAATAGATTAGGTTAACCCTGCAGGGGTGTACTTCTTCACACACGCTCTCACCACTTACCGCCGTTTACACGACATGTACTCGGCAACCTTCAAGCGGAAGCCCAACGTGGGTGTCGGCCACGGCCTGCCTAAACACTCAAGTCTCTAGTCCAGGTTTATCGCCTATTCGGGTTCCATCCATGAGGAGATCCGGCCGGAGTTTCGCTCACAGCCCCAAACGATGTGAACAGGCTTCCCGAGACACCAAACGGGCGCCCGGTACACCGTGCCACGTGCCTACCGCATCACAGCCCACCCCTACGGTCAGCGCTGCCCATGGCCTCCAGCATACTACAAACACCAGAAACTACTTGCAACTCCTGGACAGAGGACAAGGGTGATTAAGAAGCCGAGAGGGTCCATTGGTTTCGGGCCCAATGCGTGGTAGTAGCTGAATCATGGATCACAAACACAGAACTCAGTTCCTGAGGACGGCTGCAATGAGACAACCCACCATGTACTCCTACATGGCCTCTCACCGCTACCTTTACCAAATCGTGTTCACACACTTAGCTCACACACAGTAGGACATGTTCACACACCTCTGATTCATCCCCGATGAATCAGACCTGACTCAACTCTAAGCAGTAGCAGGCATGACAAACAAACATGAATGAGTAGGCACAACAGGGCTCAAACAACTCTTACTCATGCTAGTGGGTTTCATCTATTTACTGTGGAATGACAGGTCATGCAAAGGATAAAGGGGTTCAGCTACCGCAGCAAGTAACAGATGAATCGATGTTGTCCTAATGCAGTAAAAGAGAGCAGGAGCGAGAGAGTGGGATTTTATCGGAATGAACAAGGGGGTTTTGCTTGCCTGGCACTTCTGAAGATAACATTGAGTCTTCATCAGTGTCAACGATCACATCATCGGTACACGTCTATCGAGAGGGGACAATTACCGGCAAATACAGAAAAACACGATCAGTGCAATGCACAATATGATGCATGATCATGACATGGCAAAATGAATGTGTTTTGGGCTAATGCATCTAAAACCAGATTAAATGAAGTTGGTTTGAATACAAGATTCAAATTCAAACTCCATATGTGATTATTCAAATGCCATTTAATTCATTTGTCCTAAACAGTAGTGATAAGTTGTTCTAACATGCATGAAAATGGTACAGATGGATTCCTTGAATTTTTCTGATAATTTTTCATATATAATTTATTTAATTTGGAGTTACGGTTGAATTTCTATGAATTATTGAAGTTTAGGGCATTTTCTGAAATTTCCTGAATATTTAGAATTAAAATAATTCCAGAAAATGAATTATGGCGTCAGCACCACGTCACTGTGACGTCAGCAGTCAACTGGGCTGGCTCGGGTCAAACCTGACGTGTGGGGGCCACACGTCAGTGACACAGTGCTGGCTGGAGTCACAGACATGTGGGGCCGGTCAAAGGCCACGTCAGCGAGGTCAACGCCGACGCGTGGGGCCACTGCAATTAGATTAAACTTAATCTATTTTAGTTAGCCGGTTAGTTAGGCCGTGGGGCCCGGCTGTCAGTGGCTCTGGGGGTTAGTTAGTGGGGTCATTAGTGCTAATGACGACGCCACGTCAGATACGCCGGCGATGAGTCGCCGGTGACCACAGAACACGGCGGGGCACGCCGGACTTGCGCTAGAGGCGTCAGTTTGGCGCGCTGAGGGCACCAGGGGATGGCCCTTGCTCCCGCGCATCCAGAGGACCGAGTGGGAGGTCGTGGGGCCGACGGAGCTCGTCGGAACGGAGCTCGCGGCGGCGCCGGAGTTCGGACCTCGGCGAAAACGGCGTTGTGGAGCACGGGAGGGCGAGTTAGGATATGCGTTAGGCTCCTGGCGGCTTCCTGAGTGCGGTGACACGCTCCGAAACGAGCTCAAGCGGCTGCAGTGACGGCGGTGACGAGGTCAGCGGCGGCCGGAGTTTGGCCGCGGCGGAGCTATGGCCTAGAGCTCGCAAACGCGAGGGGAGAGAGAGGGGTTCTGCATGAAGGCTCACCGCGGAGCTGTAGGGAGGGTTAGTGGGCTCGGGGGCGCGCCGGAGTGGCCGAATTCGACGGAGACGGCACCGGGGCCGAAGCTCGGAGATGATGACGATGGCGGCTGCTCGGGGCCTTTCCGGTCACGTGGCTCGGTGAGGGGGTTGGCGACGAGGTGCAGGAGCTCGGGAGCACGCCGGAGAGGGGAGGGGGTGGCCGTGGTCATGGCTACGGCGAGCGGCGCTCCCAGGTGCGTTCGGTGACGAGAGGGAGGGAGAACAGAGGAGGAGGAGGGGGTCCAGAGAGAGAGAGACGGTCGAGGGGGGTCGAGGCCGTCTCCGTGGCGTCGCGAGGGGGTCGGGGAGGCTGCCACGGCGAAGCAGGAGGTGGCCGGCGCTCTTCGGGCGCGTGCCACGCCTCGCCTCTGCCTACTGGCAGAGGAAGAAGAGGACAAGGGGGGGGAAGGAGGTGGGCTGGGCCACGCAGGTGGGCTGCACAGGGGAGGCTGGGCCAGCACAGGTGAGCGCCAGGTACTTCTTCTCTTTTCTTTTTATTTACTGTTTTCTATTTTTGTTCTGTTTGTTTTGAATTTGGTTTTGAAACCAATTCAATTTATTTTGCTTCTGACAATATTTTTAGGAGCTAAAAGAATTAAAACAATGCTCCACAAAAATATTTCAGAATTATTGGACCTATATTTATTTAACAGTAGATATAAGTCCAATTCAAATAGCTATTGATTTAATTCAAAAACCCAAAATAAATGTTTCTGAGACACCAAAAATATTGGTTTGGATTTTGCCTCTTGCCAATATTTCCAGAGGATAACAGGAACATTTTCTTGGACTTATTTGAAGCAATTTTTATCTTGATCATTTTTTTAAAGGATTCTGAGGCTTTGAAAATTCCTCAATTCAAATTTCATTTGAATTTAACCATGATGCAGCAACCAAGCTAGTCCAAGGCCAGGGTAAGGCTAGGGATGTGACAACTCACCCCCACTAAACAAGAATCTCGTCTCGAGATTCAAGCGTAGGGTAGGATGAAGGGGAAACGCAAACTGGTACAATCTTCACGATCCATGTTGCACTTCGAATGAACGTTGATTCATTCACCATCTTTGTCTTGTCGTCTTGCTCTGAGAATTCCAGCTAGTCATGGCAAGAAGAGGAAAGGAAAACTCTAGAAGGATCGATCTTCTCGAAGATCGAACAACTCACGGAATGAGACATAGAACCATCTTTCGGGTTGAGACACGAGATACACATCAATAGGGGTGGAAGAAACGGATGACGAAGGTTCACTAGGTAGACAACAATTTCATACCTAAGAAGGTGGTAAACGATTGTCAACGTAGCGAGGAGTTGAGTTGCCATGATACCATAACGATACACCTTAGGGAAGGTGACTCGTAGAGATATCCCCTTAAGTGGCAAAAAGAATTACTTTTGATTCAGAGATCATTGAAACTCTTTAAACCAGCCTAAGGCAATTCTCGAGCGATCGTTTGGAGGGGGTCGGTAGAATGGCATACTCGGACTTGGATGATGTGGATTACCTTGTTGAAGACAACGTAATGGATGAATTTGCTTACCACCGGAAATGGAAGAGACCCGTGGTAGAATGGCACATTGGCGGTGCAAGCTGGGAACAAAATGCAAATGCTGGGAATGATTCTGGTAACTGGGGAAGAACCCAACAATAGGGAGTGAATTCACTGGTTGAAAAGGTCATAGCATTGCCGAGGAAACTGAGAGGAATCCCAGTTAGAGCCGATGATAACACGTAACGCTTGTGCGTGCTCTCAAGAACTTGAGCATTTCCATATTCATCAAGGTTTTACCAACATCCATGTCAAGGGTCCGGCAACACAACTTGCTACCATGATGAATGATGATGGAGGATGTAGATGCAAAGAAAGATAACACTTCTCAGATTTCATCTTAGCGGGGCCAAGGGAATAAGATCTGGATGATCGACCGAGAGACATTTAGCACTCCGCTTCTAATGTTCTCCTTGATGTGCTAGTATAACCCATTCATAGATATGGTTTGATATCTAAAACATCAAGTAAAAGGTCGGACTTCGGGAACACAAAAATCCATAGGGGCAACTAGGGAGTAAATCCTACGAAATCCCTATGGGGGGGGTGGCCAACTTCCTCAAACAAGATACTATAATAATAGGTCTACCGGATGGGTGTGTTGGCCACGACATCCACCTTACCGGTTATCGAGAGACCAATATTATAGTTCTTAGGGAAATGTTCCAACCATCACATCTGCTTGAGATTCAGATCTGGTTGGTGTCAGGATATCCCAGACTCATCAAGTCTAGAAAGAAAAATGAAAGTTTGCAACACAAATCGACGAGATGACGTTGCGGGATTCTCGGGAGATGAACTACGATAGCAAGCTCCAAAACATGAGTTGGTTCTGCTACAAACATGTGAACACGTTGTCCCAGACAAGCATGACCACGTGGTAGTCTTATAATAAAACACTACCGAGTTCAGGAGGGGGAACCATCAACGAGGGTATCGAAGTTCTTTCATAAGTCCGGATTAGCTCTTATGAAGGAACTCCTTCTCCTTGAACAAATCAATCAGTGGCTTGGTGTGCTAGGGATACATATAGATTGAAGGTTGCAAGTCTTCAAACCACAGCATTCTTCGCACGTGTGCATGACTGATTTGGAATGATTCCAAAGAAAGCAACATTGACTTTCTCGAATCCACGGCGGCAACTTGCATCAGATGCACATGAATTAAAGGAAGTCACTACCTTCATCCAAACATATGCTTCATGAGCTAGCATGAACAAATGCTTTCAAAAGTTTCCAACACTAGCTTAATGTTCAGCAAAATTATGAAGAAGACAAGGATGTTGTCAATGGGCACAACAACAATTCATCTGGGTTTCCTTTTAAAAGGAATTCCATAGTTAAGTGAACAAGTGATAGCATTGGTCAGACCCAAAAGATATAATGGTGTATGCTCGAGGGATCAACCACGAATAAGACAACATTACGAGCATCGTTGGTACTGATTTGATTTGACGATAGCCCACACTCAAATCAAAGGATTGATAAGACAATAGGTCCAGCAACTGATCACAAGGACCAATCGATGAAGATATCATCTTTCTTCAACACACACTACACAAGAATATCCCTTTGGAACGAACTAAGTCAGACAAGCTTTTATCTTCCAACTCTCCAAGTTGTTGTCTAGCTTAACCAACTAGCTCAGGGATATCTAACACCGATTCTTGGAGAGAAGGTGGTTCACAAGAAACCAACTTGATCACGAACTCAACATAGCGGTCAGGTGACAACCCGGTAACACCTCCAAGAAGATATTTGGAAAGTCACGAACCACCGGTATGTTACTAAGCTCGAGAACAATCTTGCTTTTGAGGGCAAGACGATATGATCAAATGAGTGAGGACTTGACAAGATCCTAACTCATCAATCGAAGGGTGCACCGGAAATAAGGACTAGATAGCACGATCAGTCTTAGAATGATGATTCAAGAACCAACAGGCTAAGAATGAAATTATTGTCCTTTAACTACCAAACAACGAGGTTGCTGGGAGTATGGATTTCACACATCACAATTCGTTTGTCAGCATTCCGGTTACAATAACACAGGAACCGAGGAATGAACAATGATGGCAAGAAGTATCACTGTACCAAGAGTTCATAGGATGGTGTGCAATTCCTATAACAATCTCGATATAAAATATGTAACACTCCAAGGTAGAGCAGAACCAAAAGCTGGATTGGCATTTGATCTGCGGAATACAACTACTTTGACCCAATCCTAGATATGGAAGAGGTACTGGAGTTTGTTTCTCCTAGTCATTCCGGAATAGAATGGCTTGACAGACCACAAGAGTCATAGGCATCGATGAACGAACGCACGCATACTCTTGACTATCAATTGATAGACGAGGGTCAGAATGCAACTAAAGGGAACAACTCAAAGGAACATATAACTTTCTGGGTTGTGGATGCATAGATTAGTATGTCGAACCAAGTTCAACATATTTCTTCCGGACAACCCATGCAGAAAGGTAGAACTGGCAGAGTCACGATTTATGAATGGAGAACTCCTCAAGAATAATCCTGTTGTGATATTTCAGTTCAACGAGGAACTTCTGCCATAAGTAGTTCATGGTATTTGGAAGAAGAAGATACCACGGACTTCAAGGACTATCGCAAAGGTTACTAATATCCTAAAGGCACTAGCAATTACTATCAACATGAAGTAGGTAGAGTGAATCTCGGGTTCAGAACCCAGGAGTAGAATACCTACTACTAAGTAGCATCACGGGATGCTTCCGAGAATAAAGGCCAGAATCTTCACACTAGGACACAAATCATGGCTAGACCACTAGATGATCCCCTAAGCACTTAGGGTCATAATAATAATTCCAACATATATGTCGAGGCAATAATTACCTCAACACACCGATTAGTGTGGTTAATCTGGCCCATGGGAACATCGGAAACAGAAGG
>NC_041390.1:552853775-552854250 GCF_002162155.2 Triticum dicoccoides
GCCAGCCTAAGTGTTCCGGAGCAGTAGCAAGCTACCATGGCTCGGTGAAAACACTAGGAGACATTTCCCGGTAAGAGAGGCTACTAAAGATAAACAACTAGATGGTCAGATCCCACACATACCAAGCGTTTCAATAGCATACACACAATATGCTCGATATGTGCAAATACAACATGGCATCACAACAGGACTCTACGACTCAAATAATTTATTCAATAGGCTCCGAGGAGCGAGATATTACAAACATAGGTCTCATGACCCAACATTCAGAGCATACAAGTCCAAGCACAAGCGGAAGCTATCATGTCTGGGTACAGACATCTATAAATGAAAAAGGCCGAGAAGCCTGACTATCTATCAGATCCTGCCGAGGGCACAAGATCGTAGCTGAGGTATCAAGCTAAACGTCGAAGTCCACGCGAAACTACTAGCGAGACCGAAGTCTCTCTGCAAAAACATAAATAGGCAAACGTGA
>NC_041390.1:552855325-552873885 GCF_002162155.2 Triticum dicoccoides
TACTCATGCTAGTGGGTTTCATCTATTTACTGTGGAATGACAGGTCATGCAAAGGATAAAGGGGTTCAGCTACCGCAGCAAGTAACAGATGAATCGATGTTGTCCTAATGCAGTAAAAGAGAGCAGGAGCGAGAGAGTGGGATTTTATCGGAATGAACAAGGGGGTTTTGCTTGCCTGGCACTTCTGAAGATAACATTGAGTCTTCATCAGTGTCAACGATCACATCATCGGTACACGTCTATCGAGAGGGGACAATTACCGGCAAATACAGAAAAACACGATCAGTGCAATGCACAATATGATGCATGATCATGACATGGCAAAATGAATGTGTTTTGGGCTAATGCATCTAAAACCAGATTAAATGAAGTTGGTTTGAATACAAGATTCAAATTCAAACTCCATATGTGATTATTCAAATGCCATTTAATTCATTTGTCCTAAACAGTAGTGATAAGTTGTTCTAACATGCATGAAAATGGTACAGATGGATTCCTTGAATTTTTCTGATAATTTTTCATATATAATTTATTTAATTTGGAGTTACGGTTGAATTTCTATGAATTATTGAAGTTTAGGGCATTTTCTGAAATTTCCTGAATATTTAGAATTAAAATAATTCCAGAAAATGAATTATGGCGTCAGCACCACGTCACTGTGACGTCAACAGTCAACTGGGCTGGCTCGGGTCAAACCTGACGTGTGGGGGCCACACGTCAGTGACACAGTGCTGGCTGGAGTCACAGACATGTGGGGCCGGTCAAAGGCCACGTCAGCGAGGTCAACGCCGACGCGTGGGGCCACTGCAATTAGATTAAACTTAATCTATTTTAGTTAGCCGGTTAGTTAGGCCGTGGGGCCCGGCTGTCAGTGGCTCTGGGGGTTAGTTAGTGGGGTCATTAGTGCTAATGACGACGCCACGTCAGATACGCCGGCGATGAGTCGCCGGTGACCACAGAACACGGCGGGGCACGCCGGACTTGCGCTAGAGGCGTCAGTTTGGCGCGCTGAGGGCACCAGGGGATGGCCCTTGCTCCCGCGCATCCAGAGGACCGAGTGGGAGGTCGTGGGGCCGACGGAGCTCGTCGGAATGGAGCTCGCGGCGGCGCCGGAGTTCGGACCTCGGCGAAAACGGTGTTGTGGAGCACGGGAGGGCGAGTTAGGATATGCGTTAGGCTCCTGGCGGCTTCCTGAGTGCGGTGACACGCTCCGAAACGAGCTCAAGCGGCTGCAGTGACGGCGGTGACGAGGTCAGCGGCGGCCGGAGTTTGGCCGCGGCGGAGCTATGGCCTAGAGCTCGCAAACGCGAGGGGAGAGAGA
The DNA here is from genome assembly GCF_002162155.2 of Triticum dicoccoides. NCBI lineage: Eukaryota > Viridiplantae > Streptophyta > Magnoliopsida > Poales > Poaceae > Triticum > Triticum dicoccoides. Next base: position 552,856,647 of record NC_041390.1, read on the forward strand.
GGGGTTCTGCATGAAGGCTCACCGCAGAGCTGTAGGGAGGGTTAGTGGGCTCGGGGGCGCGCCGGAGTGGCCGAATTCGACGGAGACGGCACCGGGGCCGAAGCTCGGAGATGATGACGATGGCGGCTGCTCGGGGCCTTTCCGGTCACGTGGCTTGGTGAGGGGGTTGGCGACGAGGTGCAGGAGCTCGGGAGCACGCCGGAGAGGGGAGGGGGTGGCCGTGGTCATGGCTACGGCGAGCGGCGCTCCCAGGTGCGTTCGGTGACGAGAGGGAGGGAGAACAGAGGAGGAGGAGGGGGTCCAGAGAGAGAGAGACGGTCGAGGGGGGTCGAGGCCGTCTCCGTGGCGTCGCGAGGGGGTCGGGGAGGCTGCCACGGCGAAGCAGGAGGTGGCCGGCGCTCTTCGGGCGCGTGCCACGCCTCGCCTCTGCCTACTGGCAGAGGCAGAAGAGGACAAGGGGGGGGGAAGGAGGTGGGCTGGGCCACGCAGGTGGGCTGCACAGGGGAGGCTGGGCCAGCACAGGTGAGCGCCAGGTACTTCTTCTCTTTTCTTTTTATTTACTGTTTTCTATTTTTGTTCTGTTTGTTTTGAATTTGGTTTTGAAACCAATTCAATTTATTTTGCTTCTGACAATATTTTTAGGAGCTAAAAGAATTAAAACAATGCTCCACAAAAATATTTCAGAATTATTGGACCTATATTTATTTAACAGTAGATATAAGTCCAATTCAAATAGCTATTGATTTAATTCAAAAACCCAAAATAAATGTTTCTGAGACACCAAAAATATTGGTTTGGATTTTGCCTCTTGCCAATATTTCCAGAGGATAACAGGAACATTTTCTTGGACTTATTTGAAGCAATTTTTATCTTGATCATTTTTTTAAAGGATTCTGAGGCTTTGAAAATTCCTCAATTCAAATTTCATTTGAATTTAACCATGATGCAGCAACCAAGCTAGTCCAAGGCCAGGGTAAGGCTAGGGATGTGACATGATTCTAACACCCATGGAGTCTTGTTGCTGATCCTATTTTGCTCGTGAGAGAGGCTTAGTCAACGGGTCTGCAACATTCAGATCCGTATGTATCTTGCAAATCTCTATATCTCTCTCCTTGACTTGATCGCGGATGGAATTGAAGTGTCTCTTGATGTGCTTGGTTCTCTTGTGAAATCTGGATTCCTTTGCCAAGGCAATTGCACCAGTATTGTCACAAAAGATTTTCATTGGAGCCGATGCACAAGGTATGACACCTAGATCAGATATGAAATCCTTCATCCAGACTCCTTCATTTGCTGCTTCCGAAGCAGCTATGCACTCTGCTTCACACGTAGATCCCGCCACGACGCTCTGCTTGGAACTACATCAACTGATAGCTCCACCATTCAATAAAAATATGTATCCAGTTTGTGACTTAGAGTCATCTGGATCAGTGTCAAAGCTTTCATCGACGTAACCGTTTACGACGAGCTCTTTGTCACCTCCATAAATGAGAAACATATCCTTAGTCCTTTTCAGGTATTTCAAGATTTTCTTGACTGTTGTCCAGTGACCCACTCCTGGATTACTTTGGTACCTCCCTGCTAAACTAATAGCAAGGCACACATCAGGTCTGGTAGATAGCATTGCATACATGATAGAACCTTTGGCTGAAGCATTGGGAATGACTTTCATTTTCTCTCTATCTTGTGAAGTGGTCGGGCATTGAGTCTGACTCAACTTCACACCTTGTAACACAGGCAAGAACCCTTTCTTTGCTTGATCCATTTTGAACTTCTTCAAATCTTCATCAAGGTATGTGCTTTGTGAAAGTCCAATTAAGCGTCTTGATCTATCTCTATAGATCTTGATGCCCAATATATAAGCAGCTTCACCGAGGTCTTTCATGAAAAATTCTTATTCAAGTATCCTTTTATGCTATTCAAAAATTCAGTATCATTTCCGATTAACAATATGCCATCCACATATAATATGAGAAATGCTACAGAGCTCCCACTCACTTTCTTCTAAATACAGGCTTCTCCAAAAAGTTTGTATAAAACCATATGCTTTGATCACACTATCAAAGCATATATTCTAACTCCGAGATGCTTGCACCAGTCCATAAATGGATCCTGGAGCTTACACACTTTGTTAGCACCTTTTGGATCGACAAAACCTTCTGGTTGCATCATATACAACTCTTCTTTAAGATATCCATTAAGGAATGCAGTTTTGACATCCATTTGCCAAATTTCATAATCATAAAATGCGGCAATTGCTAACATGATTCGGACGGACTTAAGTATCACTACGGGTGAGAACGTCTCATCATAGTCAAATCCTTGAACTTGTTGAAAACCTTTCGCAGCAAGTCGAGCTTTGTAGACAATAACATTACCATCAGCGTCAGTCTTCTTCTTGAAGATCCATTTATTCTCTATGGCTTGCCGATCATTGGGCAAGTCAACCAAAGTCCAAACTTTGTTCTCATACATGGATCCCATCTCAGATTTCATGGCCTCAAGCAATTTTGCGGAATCTGGGCTCATCATCGCTTCCTCATAGTTCGTAGGTTCGTCATGGTCAAGTAACATGACTTCCAGAACAAGATTACCGTACCACTCTGGTGTGGATCTTACTCTGGTTGACCTACGAGGTTCGGTAGTAACTTGATCAGTATTGTTTCAAATGAAGACCAAACTCGTAACTCAAATATTCTCCTCCACGATCAGATCGTAGAAATTTTATTTTCTTGTTACGATGATTTTCCACTTCACTCTAAAATTCTTTGAACTTTTCAAATGTTTCAGACTTATGTTTCATCAAGTAGATATACCCATATCTTCTCAAATCATCTGTGAAGGTCAGAAAATAATGATACCCGCCGCGAGCATCAGCACTCATCGGACCGCATACATCAGTATGTATTATTTCCAATAAGTCCGTTGCTCGCTCCATTTTTCCGGAGAACGGAGTCTTAGTCATCTTGCCCATGAGGCATGGTTCGCAAGAATCAAGTGATTCCAAAAGCCCATCAGCATGGAGATTCTTCATGTGCTTTACACCAATATGACCTAAACGACAGTACCACGAATAAGTTGCACAATCATTATTAAACTTATATCTTTTGGCTTCAATACTATGAATATGTGTATCACTACTATCAAGATTTAGTAAAAATAGACCACTCATCAAGGGTGCATGACCATAAGAGATATCACTCATATAAATAGAACAACCATTATTCTCTAATTTAAATGAATAACCGTCTCGCATCAAACAAGATCCAGATATAATGTTCATGCTTAACGCTGGCACCAAATAACAATTATTTAGGTCTAAAACTAATCCCAAAGGTAGATGTAGAGGTAGCATGCCGACGGCGATCACATCAACTTTGGAACCATTTCCCACGCGCATCATCACCTCGTCCTTAGCCAATCTTTGCTTAATCTGTAGCCCCTGTTTTGAGTTGCAAATATTAGCAACAGGACCAGTATCAAATACCCAGGGGCTACTGTGAGCATTAGTAAGGTACACATCAATAACATGTATATCAAATATACCTTTCACTTTGCCATCCTTCTTATCCGCCAAAAACTTGGGGCAGTTCCGCTTCTAGTGACCAGTCCCTTTGCAGTAGAAGCACTCAGTCTCAAGCTTAGGTCCAGACTTGGGCTTCTTCACTTGAGCATCAACTTGCTTGCCGTTCTTCTTGAAGTTCCCCTCCTTCCCTTTGCCCTTTTTCTTGAAACTAGTGGTCTTGTTAACCATCAACACTTGATGCTCCTTCTTGATTTCTACCTCCGCAGCCTTTAGCATTGCGAAGAGCTCGGGAGTTGTCTTATCCATCCCTTGCATATTATAGTTCATCATGAAGCTTTTGTAGCTTGGTGGCAGTGATTTAAGAATTCTTTCAATGACACTATCATCAGGAAGATTAACTCCCAGTTGAGTCAAGTGGTTGTGGTACCCAGACATTCTGAGTATATGTTCACCGACAGAACTATTCTCCTCCATCTTGCAGCTATAGAACTTATTGGAGACTTCATATCTCTCAATCTAGGCATTTACTTGGAATATTAACTTCAACTCCTGGAACATCTCATATGCTCCATGACGTTCAAAACGTCGTTGAAGTCCCGATTCTAAGCCGTAAAGCATGGCACACTGAACTATCGAGTAGTCATCAGCTTTGTTCTGCCAGACGTTCATAACATCTAGTGTTGCTCCTGCAGCGGGCTTTGCACCTAGCGGTGCTTCCAGGACGTAATTCTTCTGTGCAACAATGAGGATAATCCTCACGTTACGGACCCGGTCCATGTAGTTGCTACCATCATCTTTCAACTTAGCCTTCTCTAGGAACACATTAAAATTCAAAGGAACAATAGCACATGCCATTTATCTACAACAACATAGACATGCAAAATACTATCAAGTACTTAGTTCATGATAAATTAAAGTTCAATTAATCATATTACTTAAGAACTCCCACTTAGATAGACATCCCTCTAATCATCTAAGTGATCACGTGATCCATATAAACTAAACCATGTCCGATCATCACGTGAGATGGTGTAGTTTTCAATGGTGAACATCACTATGTTGATCATATCTACTATATGATTCACATTCGACCTTTCGGTCTTAGTGTTCCGAGGCCATATCTGCATGTGCTAGGCTCGTCAAGTTTAACCCAAGTATTCTGCATGCACAAAACTGGCTTGCACTCGTTGTATGTGAAATAGAGCTTATCACACCCGATCATCACATGGTGTCTTGGCACAACGAACTGTAGCAACGGTCCATACTCAGGGAGAACACTTATACCTTGAAATTTAGTGAGAGATCATCTTATAATGCTACCGCCGCACTAAGCAAAATAAGATGCATAAAAGATAAACATCACATGCAATCAATATAAAGTGATATGATATGGCCATCATCATCTTGTGCCTTTGATCTCCATCTCCAAGGCACCATCATGATCACCATCGTCACCGGCTTGACACCTTGATCTCCATCGTAGCATCGTTGTCTCTCGCCAACTATTGCTTCTATGACTATCGCTACCGCTTAGTGATAAAGAAAAGCAATTACATGGCGATTGCATTTCATACAATAAAGCGATAACCATATGGCTCCTGCCAGTTGCCGATAACTTTTACAAAACATGATCATCTCATACAACAATTTATATAATCACGTCTTGACCATAACACATCACAACATGCCCTGCAAAAACAAGTTAGACGTCCTTTACTTTGTTATTGTAAGTTTTACGTGGCTGCTACGGGCTTAGCAAGAACCGTTCTTACCTACACATTAAAAACCACAATGATTTTTCGTCAAGTGTGTTGTTTTAACCTTCAACAAGGACCTGGCATAGTCACACTTGATTCAACTAAATTTGGAGAAACAGACACCCACTAGCCACCTGTGTGCGAAGCACGTCGGTAGAACCAGTCTCATGAACGCGGTCAGGTAATGTCGGTCTGGGCCGCTTCATCCAACAATACCGCCGAATCAAAGTATGACATGTGCTACCTCTTGAGCACGCGTTGGTTTCCCTTGAAGAGGAAAGGGCGATGCAGCAAAGTAGCGTAAGTATTTCCCTCAGTTTTTGAGAACCAAGGTATCAATCAGTAGGAGACTACACGCAAATCGCCTAATACCTACACAAACAAATAAGAACCTTGCAACCAATGCGATAAAGGGGTTGCCAATCCCTTCACGGCCACTTACAAAATAATATAACGTCTACAATACGTGCATGCTACAGGACTTGCCAACTTTAGCACAAGTATTTCTCCATTCCATAATTACTCAACTAGCACAACTCTAATATTACCACCTTTATATCTCAAAACAACTATCAAGAATCAAACTTCTCATCGTATTTAATGCACTCTATATGAAAGTTTTTATTATACCCATCTTGGATGCTGTTATAAAAGACTCTCAAAATAATATAAGCGAAGCATGAGATATCAATAATTTCTATAAAATAAAACCACCATCATGCTCTAAAAAGATATAAGTGAAATACTAGAGCAAAATTATCTAGCTCAAAAGATATAAGTGAAGCACATAGAGTATTCTAATAAATTACGATTCATGTGTGTCTCTACAAAAGGTGTGTACAGCAAGGATGATTGTGGTAAACTAAAAAGCAAAGACTCAAATCATACAAGACGCTCCAAGCAAAACACATATCATGTGGTGAATAAAAATATAGCCTCAAGTAAAGTTACCGATAGATGAAGACGAAAGAGGGTATGCCTTCCGGGGCACCCCCAAGCTTAGGCTTTTGGTTGTCCTTGGATTTTACCTTGGGGTGCCTTGGGCATCCCCAAGCTCAGGCTCTTGCCACTCCTTGTTCCAAAATCCATCAAATCTTTACCCAAAAACATGAGAACTTCAGAACACAAAACTCAACAGAAAATCTCATGAGCTTCGTTAGTATAAGAAAACAAACCACCACTTTAAGTTACTATAATGAACTCATTCTTTATTTATATTGGTGTTAACCCTACTGTATTCCAACTTCTCTATGGTTCATACCTCCCGATACTAGCCATAGATTCATCAAAATAAGAAAACAACACACGAAAAAACAGAATCTGTCAAAAACAGAATAGTCTGTAGTAATATGTAGGTTCCGAATACTTCTGTAACTCCAAAAATCCTGAAAAAAATAGGAAATACTAAATAATTTGTATATTGACCTAGTGCAGTTGGAATTGGTATTTTATCATTTTCCGGTAAAAAATGAAAATTATTCTCGTGAGCGCATACTTTCTAATTTTTTTTCAGCAAGATCAAACAACAATCATCCAAGAAGATCCTAAAGGCTTTACTTGGCACAAACACTAACTAAAACATAAAAACACAATCATAACAAAGGATAGATGATTTATTTATTTCCAAACAGGAACAAAAAGCAAGGAACAAAATTAAATTGGGTTACCTCCCAACAAGCGCTATCGTTTAACGCCCCTAGCTAGGCATTGATAATTCAATGATGCGCACATGAAAGACAAGAATTGAAGCACAAAGAGAGCATCATGAAACATGTGACAAACACATCTAAGTCTAACATACTTTCTATGTAGCGACCCGACCTCAGATGGTCAAGTCTCTGTGCTTCAGTGTCATCCCTGGATCGGTAATGATGACACACACAATACTCGAAGGATTTAAAACAGAGTAGCAATCACACACAATTACATCGAATGTCTCCAAAGATAACTTATTACAATAATATGGCTTAAGGCCATCTAATGTGATAACAGCGAAAGGCTTGGAAGATAAGGTGAATCCATCAACTCCAACGGCATAGCTGAGCTACACGGCAACGACCTAACAAACCTCACTCCTCGTCTAAAAAGTCTGCAACATAATACGTTGCAGCCCGAAAACGGGTCATCACATGGAATATGCTGGCAATATAACACAGTAGAGCAGAAACAGAATAATGCTATCACTACATGCATATATGACTGGTGGAAAGCTGTATGGTTGTAGTTTTGTGAAAAGCCAATTTTTCCCTACAACAACGGAATAGATTTTAATTTTACTATCATGGTGGTTGAAACATCATTGAGAAGGTATCCCCAACTCAATCCCAATTAAAGTGAATTAACATCCGAACAATATTAATTAAGCATGGTGAGATACATGTGATAATCCAAGTACTAGATACTCAAGAATTGTCCATAACCGGGGACACGGCTAACCATGATTAGATTGTACACTCTGCAGAGGTTTGCGCACTTTTCCCCACAAGACTCGATCGCCTCTGTTGGAATTCTCGCACTACATGGTGTTTGAGAAACGGATGACCGAGACACAGTCTTTCAGAAACGTTAACTCTCTACTCCGGGTAGACTAGACCAAACCTACAAAACCCACTACCTGCTGATCTACCTCTTCAAGAGCTTCATGTAACTTACTCAACTATGCTAGAGCCCATAATAGCTTGTGGCTGCACACAGAAGTTTCTAGCATGAATCATCTCAGTTCCCTTTGAGCCTGGGTGTCGGTCCATAGGAAGATCACACGGGTACCCCGGGATTTCCAAAAAAACAGACAACACTGGGTTCCCCAGGTGCCTCAATCCACCAAGTTGTTTGATTAAGTTGCCACCTTAAGTTGAACCATTAATTAACAATCTCACATCTGACATGAATTTCACTCAAACCCAAACCACGTCTATGAGCATAGAATAGCAATATAAGCAATACATAGAAGTAACTCCCAAGGGTTTGAATATAACAGGGCAATAGGTTCTACCTCAGCAACTACTTCCCAACCCACAAGTTAATGTCATCCTAATCATGCAATGTTTGAGGATTGGAACTAATGCATAAAAACTGGGTAATAATGGGATATGATCAAAGTGTTACTTGCCTTGCTGACGATCCGCGAATCCTAGAGACTCGTAGTAACACGCTTCGCACTCTGGGAATTCTATCGCAAGCAAACAATAACATACATAAGTAACAAGCAACGATGCACAAGCAAAACTCAAATAAGAGAGGTTGACCAGAAAGTTCAAATTAAGAACTCCGGTTCGCAAAAAGAATCAAAACAAACGGAGCAACGAAACTCAAACGACGAAAGAAAGAAGCTTCATTTACTAATCTGAAACTAGGTCAAATTTTACAGTAGCAAAAACTTGTTTGAGTTGGTTAAACGGAAAGAGGGTTTCGAGATGAAACTCCAGGCGCTTGAATCGTCTGATTCCGTTAAACGAGCGAAAAGATAAACAAAAACTAAGATCAAATCAGAAATCACGATCAGAAAAATTGCGAAATAAATCCGATAAAAGAAAACTCACAAATAGACTAAGGAACGAGCGTTTGTTAGTTGTTTCTAACGGGCGAGGAACCATTCGTTAAAACGAACGTTCGGATGAACGTCCACTAACTAGAAGAACCGACAAAAAACCGGCGAATCCGAAAAAACGGATCTAGGGTTTCTAAAAAAAACCCGAACGGTTTTTATAAAAAAAACGGCGGCGGGGCGCGGTGGCTACCTCCGGCGAGAGGGCTCCGGCGAGGCGGGGCAGCGGCTCGCGGGGCGGCGGGGTTGGCGGCGGCGGCGGGGCTAGGCGACAGTGGTGGTGGTGTTGGGGGCAGGGGTGGCGACGTATATAAAGGGGCGGGGGCGGCGACTTGGAGGAGGGGGCAAGGCGCGGCGGCTGCGGAGTCCAACTCGGACTCCGGTCCGAGTGGCGGCGGCGGTGGCGCGCGCGCACGCAGGAGGCGGCGGCGGCCTGGTGCGGCTGGGCCTTAGGCCCAGTCGGCGCAGAACCCTTTTTCTAAAAAAAACTTCGTCGACCGAAATAAAATCCTAGAAAATAAATAAATAAAACCTAGAAATGCCAAAACAATTTTTCACCGTCTAAATAAAATATTTAGAACAAGATGAACATTTTCTTGGCCCTAAAATGCAATTTTGAAAAACATGCAATTTTCTAATGCAAATAAAATCCAATAAAAATCAATTTAATGATTTTAATATTTTTCCTCCAATATTTCATTTATTTTGGAGAAGTCATATTATCTCCTCTCTTTAATTTTTAATGTGAAATATTTTTTGGAGAAAAATAATTAAAATCAAATCCTCTTTTCATTATTTGATAAAAGAATCAAATATGAAGACCGGGAAATCCCCAACTCTCTCCGAGGGTCCTTGAGCTGCTTAGGATTTCGAGGATTACGGAATGGAAAAGCAATAAAACATGATATGCATGGATGATCTATGTATAAAATTCCAAATTGAAAATTTGGGATGTTACAAACCTACCCCCCTTAAGATGAATCTCGCCCTCGGGATTCGGGTTGGCTAGAAAATAGGTATGGGTGGTCCTTGCGGAGATCATCCTCTCTTTCCCAGGTAGCTTCATCCTCGGTATGGTGGCTCCACTGAACTTTACAAAACTTGATAACCTTACTGCGGGTGACTCTGCTGGCAAACTCAAGAATCTTAACTGGCTTCTCCCCCCAAGTCAAATCACTGTCCAACTGAATCGCCTCCAAGGGTACTGTATCTCTTAATGGTATTTCCGCCATCTCAACATGACACTTCTTTAGCTGTGAAACATGGAACACATCATGGACTCCTGACAATCCCTCAGGTAACTCCAACTTGTAGGCGACTTCTCCCATCCGTTCCAAAATGCGATACGGTCCTACAAATCTCGGGGCTAACTTTCCTTTAACTCTTAAACGTTTCACTCCTCGCAAGGGCGATACTCGCAAATATGCTCTATCTCCAATTTCGTAGGTTACCTCCTTGCGTTTTGAGTCTGGGTAACTCTTCTTCCTGGACTGAGCAATCTTTAGTCGGTCTCGGATCAATTTTACCTTCTCCTTAGATTCTTTAATCAAGTCTGGTCCAAACAACTGTCGGTCTCCTACCTCATCCCACATCAACGGTGTTCTGCACCTGCGTCCATGCAGGGCTTCAAACGGTGCCATCTTCAAACTGGCTTGGTAGCTATTATTGTATGAGAACTCTGCATACGGCAAATTGTCATCCCAACTAGATCCATAATCTAGCGCACAGGCTCTCAACATGTCCTCCAAAATTTGATTGACTCTCTCATTCTGTCCATCTGTCTGCGGGTGAAACGCTGTACTGAACTCCAATCTCGTTCCCAAAGTCTGGTGTAACTGATGCCAAAACTTTGAAGTAAACAGTGTTCCTCGATCCGATAGGATGGTCCTCGGAACTCCATGCAGACATACGATTTTGGACATATAGATCTTGGCCAACTTTGCACTTGTATAGGTGGTTTTCACTGGGATGAAGTGAGCTACTTTGGTCAAACGATCAACTACTACCCATATGGAATCATATCCTGCTTTAGTCCTGGGTAATTCGGTGATAAAGTCCATGCCAAGTTTATCCCACTTCCATTCGGGTATCGGCATAGGCTGTAACAGTCCTGCTGGCTTCTGATGTTCTGCCTTAACTCTCTGACATACATCACATATGGCTACATACTCGGCAATATCCTTCTTCATACCAGTCCACCAGAAATGTTCCTTCAAATCCAAATACATCTTGGTGTTTCCGGGGTGTATCGAGTATGGTGAGTCATGGGCCTCTTGAAGTATTAACTTCATGATCTCCTGGTTGTTGGGCACATAAACTCGGTCCTCAAACCATAGGGTATCATGCTCATCCTCACGAAAACCTTTGGCCTTTCCTTTGCCCATCTTCTCCTTTATCTCGGCAATCTCTTTATCATCTTCCTGAGCTTCCCGAATCTTGTCCAGCAATGTCGACTGAACCTCCATTGTGGCAATGAACCTTCTAGGTACAATCTCTAACCGAAGTTCCATGATGTCCTTTGCTAATTCCTTCGGCGGTCCTTTACTTTCAAGGGTATTAGCATAACTCTTCTGACTCAATGCGTCTGCTATGACATTGGCCTTACCTGGATGATAGTGTAGCTTCATGTCATAATCCTTTATAAGCTCCAACCATCTCCTCTGCCTAAGGTTCAGCTCCTTCTGGGTGAAGATGTACTTCAAACTCTTGTGATCCGTGTACACATCACAACGGTTTCCAATAAGGTAATGTCTCCAAGTCTTCAACGCATGCACTACGGCTGCTAGCTCCAAATCATGCGTGGCATAATTCAACTCATGAGGTTTTAGTTGTCGTGAGGCATACGAAACAACTCTTCCATCCTGCATAAGCACACATCAAAGTCCTAAGCGAGAGGCGTCGCAATACACTTGGAACTCCTTATGTATATCTGGCAGTACTAGCACTGGGGCTGTAGTCAAATGTTTCTTCAACTCCTGGAAACTTGCTTCACAATCTTCTGTCCATTTAAACTTGGTATCCTTCTTCAACAGTTTAGACATTGGTTTTGCAATCTTGGAAAAATTCTCAATGAATCTCCGGTAGTATCCTGCGAGTCCAAGAAAACTGCGGATCTCGCTAACTGAGGTGGGTGTCAACCATTCAATGACTGACCGAACCTTGCTGGGGTCTACTGTTATACCTTCTCCTGATATAACATGTCCAAGGAATCCGACTTCCTTCAGCCAAAACTCGCATTTGCTAAACTTAGCATACAACTGGTGTTCTCTGAGCTTCGCGAGAACTAAACGCAAATGCTCTTTGTGCTCCTCCTCGTTCTTCGAGTATACCATGATATCATCAATAAACACCACAACAAACTTGTCCAAATACTCCATGAACACCTTGTTCATCATGCTCATGAAATAGGCAGGGGCGTTAGTCAGTCCAAACGACATGACCGTGTACTCGTATAATCCATATCACGCTGTGAACGCCGTCTTTGGTATGTCCTTCTCTCGTATCTTCAACTGATGATACCCCGATCGCAAATCGATCTTCGAAAACAATTTAGCTCCTTGCAACTGATCAAACAGATCGTTGATCATCGGCAGTGGGTACTTGTTCTTAATCGTCACTTCATTCAATGCTCGATAATCAACAACCATTCTCAGGGATTTATCCTTCTTCTCAACCAAAAGTACTGGGGCTCCGCAAGGTGATGAACTTCGGATATATCCTTTCTCCAATAACTCCTTGATCTGTTTCTTAATTTCTTCCAGATCATTTGCGGGCATCCGATAGGGTCTCTTGGATATTGGTCCTGTTCCTGGTAACAGCTCTATCAAAAACTCAATATCTCTGTCCGGTGGCATGCCTGGTAACTCCTCTGGGAAAACATCCGGGTAATCCTTCACTACAGGCATTTCCTCCTGAACAACTCCCGTAAGGGCATTCACTTGACTCCTCCTAGGCACATGCCTAGATACATACTTAATCCTTTTTCATTCCGGGGTGGTGAGATAAATCGACTTACTAGCATAGTCAATGCTTCCTCCAAACTTTGACATCCAGTCCATACCCAATATCACATCCAATCCTTGTGACTCCAAGATAATTAGGTCGGACGGAAAAACATGTGTACCAATGGTTAAGGGTATCTGGTCACACCATCGGCTAGCCATATACTCTGCTCCGGGTGAACTCACTAAAAGAGGGGTCCTTAGGGTTTGGTTTGGTAGTTTAAACTTATCCACAAGTCCCCTTGATATGTATGAATGCGATGCACCAGTATCGTAAAGAACAAGAGCGGTAAATGACTTAACCAAAAACTTACCTATTACCGCGTCCGGCTGCTCTTCAACCTCCTCCACGTTAACGTGGTTCACTTGTCCTTTGTTGAATGGATTGGGCTTCTTCCCAGTGCTTCCATTTCCGTTTCCATTCCTTCCTTCGGGGCAATCATTTTCATATTGTCCTGTCTTCCCGCACTTAAAACAGGTAACCTGACTTAAGTCTCTTTTGGCGGGAGTGGACGGGTTGGAGCGGTTCTGATTGTTGTTAGCTCCGTTCCCATTCCCATTCTTAGCACCATTGTGGTTATGTGATCCTCCTCCAGTGTGGTTGTGACCTCCATGGTTGTGAACAAGTCCTCCCGTGTTCGGGGTTAGGCGAGGCTTCTGCTGCGCTCCTGAGTTATACTTCCCTTGTCCATACTTTCTCTTGCGGCTCTCAATCTGCTGCTGTTTCCCTTCAATCATAAGAGCCTTATCTACCAACTCCTGGTAGTTGTTGAAGGTTGCTACCATCAACTGCATGCTCATCTCATCATTCGGCCCTTCCATAAACTTCTCCTGCTTCGCGGCATCTGTGGCCACATCATCAGGGGTGTAGCGAGATAACTTGCTAAACTCATCCACGTACTGAGCCACAGTACGGTTCCCCTGGTGTAAGTTGCGGAACTCCCGCTTCTTCATTTGCATAGCTCCAGTGGAGACATGGGTTGTGCGGAAAGCTTGCTGAAACTGGTCCCAGGTGACATTGGCTATAGGAAAAGTGGCTGTGTAATTCTCCCACCATGAGGCTGCTGGTCCATCCAATTGATGTGTGGCAAAGCGCACCTTCTCAGCATCTGTGCAGCCTGCGGTGTTCAACTCCATTCCAATATGGCGTAGCCAATCATCAGCAACTATAGGCTCGGTGCTACTGGAAAACACCGGTGGCTGTAACCTTAGAAAATGGGCTAGGTTGTCCACTGGCGGTGGGTTGTTGTTGTTGTTGTTGTTTTTGCCCTGGTTCTGAACTAGCAATTGCGTCAAGGCATTCTTCTGCTGGATCAACTGGGTGAGCTCCGGCGAGAAGGCAAAACCGGTGTCACGTCTCGGGGGCATCTGAGGGGTTTAGATGGGAGAGATTTAGAAGAGAAGAGGTCTAATGAGAAACACTACCCATATGCACATGAGACAAACACAATCATTTCACTCAATCAATCAAGCAAGGGCATATAAACAGTCTAGAACTATCGCAAAAGTGCTCACTACTACTAGATACATGGGGGAAATACTACTAATATATGGTAGTCATCTAGAACTTTTGATCGGTGGAAGACTCCATGATGTCTGCTCCAGCTTCGTCTTCAAGTTCATCATCACTAGGGTCAGAGTCGGTGTCGTCGATGATGATGTAGTCCTCGGGGCATATTTCCTTGGGTTCTTCTTCTTCTTCTTCTATTGGTGCTGGTCCTCCCATGAATACTCCGATCTTCTTGACCAAGTCGTCATTCTTCTCCAGTAGGGTCTTGATTTCCTCCTCATATCCATCACGGGTAAACTTGAGTTCTTCCTCTAGCTCGATGATCCTAGTCTTCGCCTTCTTAAAGTCCATCATGTCCGCACACATCTGGTTCTCCTGACGTCGAATGTGCTGGTTTAACTCCTGGATGAAAGCTGCAATGGATCTATCCTTCCTGGTGTTGATTACTTCCCATTGCTCGTCTCGGTGCCCACATATTTGGTAAATAGCGTCCTTAAGCTCCCTGTTGTAAACTTCTCCAATGCGTCCCATGGTGATGTGAGCTGCCATACTCTTTCCTAAACTCCAGGTTGGTGCGTCGAAGGAAAATTCTATGGGTTTAGAAGTTGGCGAGAACATCCTTCCTGGAACTTGTACTTGAATCATCCAGCGCTCCTCTTCAGGTAAAGTGGCGTTGTACGTCCCGGTGAAGCTTGGTATTCCAATGTTCAACTACCTAGTGACTTCCTTCAAGTGGCGTCCAAAAGGTGTGTCTTCATCTGGTTGTGCAAACTTGTTCTTCATCTCCATCATCCTAAAGAGTAGAAAATGGAGAGGAGTCAGAAATGAGAAGAGAAGTGTGACCTAGGGTTTATCTTAGTGGTCGTGTCCTACACTCAGCGTGTGCTCTGATACCATCTTGTAGCGACCCGACCGCAGATGGTCAAGTCTCTGTGCTTCAGTGTCATCCCTAGATCGGTAATGCTAACACACACAGTACTCGAAGGATTTATAACAGAGTAGCAATCACACACTATTACATCGAATGTCTCCAAAGAGAACTTATTACAATAATATGGCTTAAGGCCATCTAATGCGATAACAGTGGAAGGCTTGGAAGATAAGGTGAATCCATCAACTCCAACGGCATAGCTGAGCTGCACGGCAACGACCTAACGAACCTTACTCCTCGTCTGAAAAGTCTGCAACATAATATATTGCAGCCCGAAAATGGGTCAGCACATGGAACATGCTGGCAATATAACACAGTAGAGCAGAAGCAGAATAATGCTATCACTACATGCATATATGGCTGGTGGGAAGCTGTATGGTTGTAGTTTTGCAAAAAGCCAATTTTCCCCTACAACAACGGAATAGATTTTAATTTTACTATCATGGTGGTTGAAACATCATTGAGAAGGTATCCCCAACTCAATCCCAATTAAAGTGAATTAACATCCCAACAGTATTAATTAAGCATGGTGAGATACATGTGATAACCCAAGTACTAGATACTCAAGAATTGTCCATAACCGGGGACATGGCTAACCATGATTAGATTGTACACTTTGTAGAGGTTTGCGCACTTTTCCCCACAAGACTCTATCGCCTCCGTTGGATTTCTCGCATTACATGGTGTTTGAGAAACGGATGACCGAGACACAGTCTTTCATAAACGTTAACTCTCTACTCCGGGTTGACCATACTAAACCTACAAAACCCACTACCTGCTGATCTACCTCTTCAAGAGCTTCACGTAACTTACTCAACTATGCTAGAGCCCATAATAGCTTGTGGCTGCACATGGAAGTTTCTAGCATGAATCATCTCAGTTCCCTTTGAGCCTGGGTGGCGGTCCATAGGAATATCACACGGGTACCCCGGGATTTCCAAAAAAAACATACAACACTCGGTTCCCCAGGTGACTCAATGCACCCAGTTGTTTGATTAAGTTGCCACCTTAAGTTGAACCATTAATTAACAATCTCACATCTGACATGAATTTCACTCAAACCCAAACCACGTCTACGAGCATAGCATAGCAATATAAGCAATACGTAGAAGTAACTCCCAAGGGTTTGAATATAACAGGGCAATAGGTTCTACCTCAGCAACTACTTCCCAACCCACAAGTTAATGTCATCCTAATCATGCAATGTTTGAGGATTGGAACTAATGCATAAAAACTGGGTAATAATGGGATATGATCAAATTCCGCGAATCCTAGAGACTCGTAGTAACACGCTTCGCACTCCGGGAATTCTATCGTAAGCAAACAATAACATACATAGGTAACAAGCAACGATGCACAAGCAAAACTCAAATAAGAGAGGTTGACCAGAAAGTTCAAATTAAGAACTCCGGTTCGCAAAAAGAATCAAAACAAACGAAGCAACGAAACTCAAACGGCGAAAGAAAGAAGCTTCATTTACTAATCTGAAACTAGGTCAAATTTTAAAGTAGCAAAAACTTGTTTGAGTTGGTTAAACGGAAAGAGGGTTTTGAGTCGAAACTCCAGGCGCTTGAATCGCCTGATTCCGTTAAACGAGCGAAAAGATAAACAAAAACTAAGATCGGATCAGAAATCCCGATCAGAAAAACTGCGGAATAAATCCGATAAAAGAAAACTCACGAACAGACTAACGAATGAGCGTTCGTTAGTTGTTTCTAACGGGCGAGGAACCGTTCGTTAAAACGAACGTTCGGATGAATGTCCGCTAACTAGAAGAACCGAGAAAAACCAGCGAATCCAAAAAAACGGATCTAGGGTTTCTGAAAAAACTGAATGGTTTTTATAAAAAAAACGGCGTTGGGGCACGGTGGCTACCTCCGGCGAGAGGGCTCCGGCGAGGCGGGGCAGCGGCTCGCGGGGCGACGGGGTTGGCGGCGGCGGCGGGGCTTGGCGGCGGCGGCGGCGAGCGC
>NC_041390.1:552874558-552883487 GCF_002162155.2 Triticum dicoccoides
AGCGCGGGCGGCGGCGGCTGCGCGCCGCAAGGGCGGTGGGGCTAGGCGGCGGTGGTGGTGGTGTTGGGGGCGGGGGTGGCGATGTATATAAAGGGGCGGGGGCGGCGACTTGGAGGAGGGGGCAAGGCGCGGCGGCTGCGGAGTCCTACTCGGACTCCGGTCCGAGTGGCGGCGGCGGCGGCGCACGCGCGCGCAGGAGGCGGCCTGGCGCGGCTGGGCCTTAGGCCCAGTCGGCGCGGAACCCTTTTTAAAAAAAAACTCGCCGACCGAAATAAAATCCTAGAAAAAAAATAAAAACCTAGAAATGCCAAAACAATTTTTCACCGTCTAAATAAAATATTTAGAACAAGATGAACATTTTCTTGGCCCTAAAATGCAATTTTGAAAAACATGCAATTTTTCTAATGCAAATAAAATCCGAATAAAATCCAATAAAAATCAATTTAATGATTTTAATATTTTTCCTCCAATATTTCATTTATTTTGGAGAAGTCATATTATCTCCTCTCTTTAATTTTTAATGTGAAATATTTTTTGGAGAAAAATAATTAAAATCAAATCCTCTTTTGATTATTTGATAAAAGAATCAAATATGAAGACCGGGAAATCCCCAACTCTCTCCGAGGGTCCTTGAGCTGCTTAGGATTTCGAGGATTACGGAACGGAAAAGCAATAAAACATGATATGCATGGATGATCTATGTATAACATTCCAAATTGAAAATTTGGGATGTTACATTCTATCCATAGGCATCTTATAGGCAAACAAATTATCATAGTAAGCAAAAACTAGCATATGCAAGGAAGCGGAAAGAGACAATAGCAATCTCAACATAACGAGAGGTAATTTAGTAACATGAAAATTTCTACAATCATATTTTCCTCTCTCATAATAATTACATGTGGGATCATAAGCAAATTCAACAAAATAGCTATCACATAAAATATTTTCAACACGATCCACATGCATGCAAAGTTGACACTCTTCCAAAATAGTGGGATTAACATTAACTAAAGTCATGACCTCTCCAAACCCACTTTTATCAAAAATTTCATAAGATTGAACATTATCCAAATATGTGGGATCTAAAGTTGACACTCTTCCAAACCCACTTTCAATAATATTGCAAACACTATTATCAATCTCATATTCATCATGGGGATTAAATAAATTTTCGAGATCAAAAGAAGAATCACCCCAATCATGATCATTGCAACAAGTATAGCAAAACTAGCATCCCCAATCTTAGGGTTTTGCATATTATTAGCACAATTGAAGTTAATAGAATTTATAATAACATCATTGCAATCATGCTTTTTATTCAAAGATCTATCGTGAATCACTTCATAAAGCACTTCATCACAATTTTCAAATTCACAAATTTCAAGAAAAACCTCATAAAGATAATCTAGTGCACTCAACTCACTAGCAATTGGTTAATCATAATTGGATCTTTTAAAAAGATTAGCAAGAGGATGAGGATCCATAACAATAGATTTTTAGCAAGCGAAGATGCAAGCAAATAGAAGGCACATAGTAACACGAGCAAACAGAAGGACGAATAGAAGAGGGGCGAAGAAAAGGCAAAGGTGAAGTGGGGAGAGGAAAACGAGACGCAAATGGAAAATAATGTAATGCGAGGGACAAGAGTTTGTGATGGGTACTTGGTATGTCTTGACTTGGCATAGACCTCCCCGGCAACGGCACCAGAAATCTTTCTTGCTACCTCTTGAGCATGCCTTTGTTTTCCCTTGAAGAGGAAAGGGTGATGCAGCAAAGTAGCGTAAGTATTTTCCTTAGTTTTTGAGAACCAAGGTATCAATCCAGTAGGAGACTATACGCAAATCACCTAGTACCTGTACAAACAAATAAGAACCTTGCAACCAACGCGATAAAGAGGTTGTCAATCCCTTCACGGCCACTTGCAAAAGTGAGATCTGATAAAGATAATAAGATAAATATTTTTTGGTATTTTTGTATAGATTGAAAAGTAAAGATTGCAAAATTAATAGTAAACTGGAATTGTAGATTGGAAACTTATATGATGTAAAGTAGACCCGAGGGCCATATGTTTCACTAGTGGCTTCTCTCATGATAGCAAGTATTACGGTGGGTGAACAAATTACTGCCGAGCAATTGATAGAAGAGCGCATAGTTATGAGAATATCTAGGCAATGATTATGAAATATAGGCATCACGTTCGTGTCAAGTAGACTGAAACGATTCTGCATCTACTACTATTACTCCACACATCGACCGCTATCCAGCATGCATCTAGAGTATTAAGTTCATAAGAAAAGAGTGACGCATTAGGCAAGATGACATGATGTAGAGGGATAAACTCAAGCAATTTGATATAAACCCCATCTTTTTATCCTCGATGGCAACAATACAATACATGCCTTGCTACCCCTGGTGTCACTGGGGAAGGACACCGCATGATTGAACCCAAAGCTAAGCACTTCTCCCATTGCAAGAAAGATCAATCTAGTAGGCCAAACCAAACTGATAATTCGAAGAGACTTGCAAAGATATCAAATCATTCATATAAGAATTCAGAGAGGAATCAAATATTGTCCATAGATAATCTTAATCACAAACCCACAATTCACCGGATCTCGGCAAAGACACTGCAAAAACAATTACATCAAATTGATAACATCGAGGAGAACTTTGTATTGAGATCCAAAGAGAGAGAATAAGCCATCTAGCTAATAACTATGGACCCGAAGGTCTGTGGTAAACTACTCACACATCATCGGAGAGGCTATGGTGTTGATGTAGAAGCCCTCCGTGATCGAATCCCCCTCCAGCAGATCACCGGAAAAGGTCCCCAGATGGGATCTCATGGGTACAGAAGGTTGCGGCAGTGGAGAAGTGGTTTCGTGGCTCCTCTAGATGTTTTTAGGGTATAAGAGTATATATAGGCGAGAGAAGTAGGTCGGTGGAGCTACGAGGGCTCCACGAGGGTGGGGGGCGCGCCGCCCTACCTCGTGGCCTCCTCGTTGCTTCCTTGACCTGCACTCCAAGTCTGCTGGATTGCATTTGTTCAAAAAAAGTTCCTCTCAAAGGTTTCATTCTGTTTGGATTCCGTTTGATATTCCTTTTCTGTGAAACACTGAAATAGGCAAAAAAATAGCAATTTGCGATGGGCCTTCGGTTAATAGGTTAGTCCCAAAAATAATATAAAAGTGCATAATAAATCCCATTAAACATCCAAACCAGATAATATAATAGCATGGAACAATAAAAAATTATAGATACCTTGGAGACGTATCAACATGCTGGTAAGCAGTATGACTATTATCGCCCACAACTCTTTGTGTTCTACTCGTGCATATAATATCTATGCATAGACCTGGCTCGGATGCCACTGTTGGGGAACACAGTAATTTCAAAAAAATTCTGTGCACACGCAAGATCTATCTAGGAGATGCATAGCAATGAGAGGGGGAGAGTATGTCTACGTACCCTCGTAGACCGAAAGCGGAAGTGTTATGACAACGCGGTTGATGTAGTCATACGTCTTCACGATCCAACCGATCCTAGTACTGAAGCTATGGCACCTTCGCGATCTGCACACGTTTAGCTCGGTGACATCCCACAAACTCTAGATCCAGCATAGGTCGAGGGAGAGTTTTGTCAGCACAACAGTGTGATGACGGTGATGATGAAGTTACCGACACAGGGCTTCGCCTAAGCACTACAACGATATGACCGAGGTGGAAATCTGTGGAGGGTGGCACCGCACACGACTAAACAATCAACTTGTGTGTCTATGGGGTGCCCCCCTCCCCCGTATATAAAGGAGTGGAGGAGGGGAGGGCCGGCCCTCCCATGGCGCGCCTAAGGGGGGGAGTCCTACTCCTAGTAGGAGTAAGTTTCCCCCCTTCCCTAGTTGGAGTAGGAGAAGAAGGAAGAGAGAGAGAGAGAGAGAGAGAGAGAGAGAGAGAGAGAGAGAGAGAAGGAAAGGGGTGGGGGTGGGGGGGCGACCCCCCACCCAATTCGGATTGGGCTTGGGGGGCGCCCTCCACCTTGGCCACCTCCTCCTCTCTCCCACTAAGGCCGAATAAGGCCCATTGACTCCCCGAGGGGTTCCGGTAACCCCCCGGTACTCCGGTAAATGCCCGAACTCATCCAGAACCATTCCGATGTCCAAACATAGCCTTCCAATATATCAATCTTTATGTCATGACCATTTCGATAATCCTCGCACTACAAAAAAATACACTTCCCTGATGATACATGTTTGTCACAGTAGGTCACGTTTTTTGTCATGTATGTACATCCATGACAAATTTATGACAAAATGAAGATAGTCATACCTGTGCTGTCGTAGAAGTGTTCCATGACATTACCAAAATTATCATCACGGAAGTGTCCACTTCCATGACGATAAATCACGCGTCACAGAAGTGCTTTCGTCAAGGGTGACCGGCACGTGGCATACACCGTAACGGAACGCTGTTAAGCTATTGGGTCCGGTTTTGGATCCGATAACCCGTTAACAACCCGGACCAATGGGGATTTTCCACGTGTAAAATTCTGATTAGCTAACGGAAACACGTGTCAGCTCTGCGTTGGCACAGGTTTCACTCATCCAATGGGCGATATGCGCCTATGATATGTTGACACATGGACCGGCCCAAAAGTGGCCCATAAAGTTTAAATGGGCCGGCCCAACTAAAGGCCCACAAGATTTTGCGGTCCATAATGGGCCAGCCCAGCAAAAGGCCCATGAGATTTTGTGTATCATAATTGGCCGGCCCAGCTAAAGGCCCGCGAGATTTTGTGGGCCATAATGGGCCGGCCCAGCTAAAGGCCCGCGAGATTTTGCGGACCATAATGGGCCGGCCTAGCTAAAGGCCCAACATTCTCAGTTAAGGCCCATATGGCTAGTGTGAAATCAGCCCATCAACGGCCTGTCCTAAACTTGTCATCACCATGGCCCATGGTCACTTCTGGCCCGTTAACAGTCTGCTAAGTGTATGGGCCGAATTACGGCCCGGTGTATTTCCGGCTTATTAAAGGTCCTGCTTCATTTGGTCCCATTTACAGGCCATTGAAACTTTCGGCCCATAAACGACCGTGAAGGATTTGGGTCCTATTAGGCCATGTCTGACATTCGGCCTGTTAGAGGCCCACTATAGATTTGGGCCACTTTCGGCCTGTTGTGATTTTCGGCCTGTTAATGTCAGACGAAATCCATGGGCCATATGTGGCCCAACGTCACACCGGGCCCATTAACGGCCCATATAAAAATGACGACAATCTAGCCTGACCGAACTTCGCCTGTTAAAGGCCCGTGTATTAGGTCGCCGCATTTACGGCCCGTCCGAATTTCGGCCTGCGAAAGATCCGCATCGTAAATGGGCCCAATCTCACTTTTGGTCTTTTAAAGGCCCATGTTTTTTATGGGCTCGAGATATTTACACCTGTAAATGGCCTATTGTTACCGAGGGCTCAAATTATGTTTAGGCCTGTTAAAGGCCCACTATGGGCATAGGCCTACCAGAAAAATATGAAATCTTATGCTGATTTAGGCCCAGATATTTTTAGTGGGCTACATGCAAATTTCGGCCCATAATCGTTTTTAGCCCAATTGGAATGGGCCCGACGAATGTTGACATGTTGGGCTCCTACGAAGCTTTCGGCTGAATACATTACTAAGATAAACCTACACTATACAAAAATAGCGTCGTAATTATTGCAGCCTTTGGCAGCATCATAAATGCTGTATCACAACAAAAGGCCTATTGGCATAAAGTTTACAGTCCTTGCAGATAAAAGCACCATCAGATGTATAGAAGCACATGTCATTTGACCTGAGTGCTAATGTTTCAGGCTGTAGAATCTGATGGAGCAACACGATCTTCACCTTTTTTCCGCCATTGCTCTTGAACAACGAAGCGAATGTCTGATAGTCTGGTTTCAAAACCATTCATATGTTGACGACATTTGTCAACCACTATTCTTGTTTCCAAAACGACGTCCATTAGGAATTGGACTTGTGTTTGGAGCACAGATATATCACTCTGTCTAGCAAGAAGATTTTGTTCAGTAGGCGATTTGTACGAGGTTACCTTGACAACCAACCCAGAATTACGTAGGAAGGTGCTTTTTTGCACTGTTAGTTGAGAGATACTGACGCACTGCAGCAATAGGAGACATTGTGCCTGTGGTAGCCTCGTCACCTTTAGGTTATTGTGGCTGTTCAATCATTATTTCTATAACTTCCTGAAAGTTTGAACTTGTAGATTAATGTACCAGATAAGTTACTAATGAGACAAAAACAAAAAAAGTAGGTTACACGTTTATACATAACTTATTTTGGTGAACTATTGTAATACATTAGTATGTATTGTAGTGCCAACTACATAATAAAATCACTTTCGAAACATATGTCCATGTAGCATGCCTACTGTATTGTCTATTTCCTCACATTCGTTGACATCTAAGGATAAAGAGACATGGTTTAAATTAGGATGAACATAGTATGACATCATTCATATCATGGGCAAACAGATATAAAACAAACATGCTATTTTATCATTGTGTGCGCACGTGAACATAACAACTAGAATACAGATCAAGACCAAAAGAATATCCTTCATCTCTTTTAAACCATGTAAGGTGAAATGATACGTTAAGACAACTGTGTATAAAAGTGAACAGAGTAACTAGCATTGGCTGCAAACCAAGTAGTTAAATGAACACATCACAGGACCAATCAGTTCAAAGGCAGGAGGAGTAAGGACTTACAACAACGGCTTGAACTGGTGTGCTTATGCCCTTCATCTTGCTGGTGTGGCAATCCTTGAAGATTTACACTGCATTCGGTTCAGGTTCTTTTTGGTCCGCGCACAGGCTTTCCTCTGTATTTGGAACAAGTCAATATAGATACGATAATTGTAGCGACCCGACCTCAAGCGGTCAAGTCTCTGTGCTTCAGTGTCACCCCTGGATCGGTAATGCTGACACACACAGTACTCGAAGGATTTATAACAAAGTAGCAATCACACACTTATTACATCGAATGTCTCAAAAGAGAACTTATTACAATAATTATGGCTTAAGGCCATCTAATATGATAACAGCGGAAGGCTTGGAAGATAAAGTGAGTCCATCAACTCCAACGGCATAGCTGAGCTGCACGGCAACGACCTAACGAACCTTACTCCTCATCTGAAAAGCCTGCAACATAATATGTTGCAGCCCGAAAACGGGTCAGCACATGGAATATGCTGGCAAAATAACACAGTAGAGCAAGAACAGAATATTTCTATCACTACATGCATATTTGGCTGGTGGAAAGCTCTATGGTTATAGTTTTCGCAAAAAGCCAATTTTCCCTACAACAAAGGAATAGATTTTATTTTAACTATCATGGTGGTTGAAACATCATTGAGAAGGTTCCTACAACTCAATCCCAAATTAAAGTAATTAACAACCCAACAATATTAATTAAGAGTGATGAGATACGTAAGATACTCCAAGTACTAGATACTCAAGATTGTCCATAACCCGGGACACAGCTAACCATGATTAGATTGTACACTCTGGAGAGGTTTGCGCACTTTTCCCCACAAGACTCGATCGCCTCCGTTGGATTTCTCGCACTACATGGTGTTTCAGAAACGGATGACCGAGACACAGTCTTTCAGAAACATTAACTCTCTACTCCGGGTAGACCATACCAAACGTACAAACCCACTACCTGCCGATCTACCTCTTCAAGAGCTTCACGTAACTTACTCAACTATGCTAGAGCCCATAATAGCTTGTGGCTGCACACGGAAGTTTCTAGCATGAATCATCTCAGTTCCCTTTGAGCCTGGGTGGCGGTCCATAGGAAGATCACACGGGTACTCCGGGATTTCCAAAAAATACAGGCAACACTGGGTACTCCAGGTGCCTCAATCCACCAGATGTAAATTCAAGTTGCCACCTTAAGTTGAACCATTAATTTAACAATCTCACATGGATTTCACTCACCCAAACCACGTCTACGAGCATAGCATAGCAATATAAGCAACGCGTAGAAGTAACTCCCAAGGGTTTGAATATAACAGGGCAATAGGTTCTACCTCAACAACTACTTCCCAACCCACATGTTAATGACATCCTAATCATGCAGTGTTTGAAGATTGATTCTAATGCATAAAAACTGGGCATGGAAAGAGTATGATCAATGTGTTACTTGCCTTGCTGACGATCCGCGTAACCTAGAGACTCCAAATAACGCGCTTCGCACTCCGGGAATTCTATCACAAACAAATAATAGCATACATAAGCAACAAGAAAATATGCACGGGCAAAACTCAAATAAGAGAGATTGACCAGAAAGTTCAACTTAAGAACTCCGGTTTGCAACAAGAATCAGACCAAACGGAGCAACGAAACTCAAACGACGAAAGAAACAAGATCCGTTTACTAATCTGAACTAAGGTCAAATTTTACAGTAGCAAAAACTTGTGCAAGTTGGTTAAGTAGAAAGAGGGTCTCAAGACGAAGATCTAGGTGCTTCAATCGCCTGATTCCGACTAACGAGCGAAAAGATAAACAGAAACGAAAATCGGATCAGGAATCACGATCGAGAGTAATCCTGGAAAAATCCGATAAAAAGAAAACTGACGAACAGATTAACGAACGAGCGTTCATTATCTGTAACTAACGAGCGAAAACCGTTCGATAAAACAAACGTACGGACGAACGTCGGCTAAATAGAGGAACCGGGAAAAATCGGCGAACCAATCTAAAAAAAACTTACTAGGGTTAAAAAAACCGAATCGGTTTCTTAAAAAAACCGGCGGCGGCGGATCGGCGCGGTACCTCCGGCGAGGCGGGGCTTAGGAGGCGGGGTGGCGGCTTGCAGCAGCGGCAACGAGGCGACGGCGGCGCTGCGCGGCTGCAGCGGCAGCGGCGAGGC
>NC_041390.1:552884312-552906334 GCF_002162155.2 Triticum dicoccoides
CGGGAGGTGGCGGCACGGCGCGGCTGCAGCGGCGGCGGCGAGGCGCGGGCGGCGGGAGGTGGCGGCACGGCTCGGGGCGGGGCTCGGCGGCGGTGGTGGTTGTGGTGGTGGCGGGGTTCCGGGGGGAAGTAGGAGGAGTCCCGGCCGGACTCCTTGTCCGAGGCGGCGGCGGCTCGGTCTCCGGGTGGGAGACGGCGCGCGCGGGGAGTGGGCCGGCCCGGTTGGGTTTCGGCCCAGTCGGCTGGAAGTTTTTTTAATAATTTCGCCGAATAGAAAATAAATCCTAGAAAATAAAATAAAAATCTAAAAATGCCAAAACAAATTTTCACCGTCTAAATAAAATATTTAGAACTAGATGAACATTTTCTTGGCCCTAAATGAAAATTTGAAAACGTGCAATTTTTCTAATGCAAATAAAATCAAATAAATGATTTTAATATTTTCCTCCAATATTTAAATTATTTTGGAGAAGTAATATTATATCCTCTCATATATTTTATCATGAAATATTTTTCGGAGAGAAAAATAATCAAAATAAAAAATCCTCGTTTCATTATTTGATAAAAAAATCAAATATGAAAACCGGGAAATCCCCAACTCTCTCTGAGGGTCCTTGAGTTGCTTAGGATTTCGAGGATTGCGGAACGAAAATGCAATAAAGTATGATATGCATGAATGATCTATGTATAACATTCCAAACTGAAAATTTGGGATGTTACAAACCTACCCCCTTAAGATGAATCTCGCCCTCGAGATTCGGGTTGGCTAGAAAATAGGTGTGGGTGGTCTTTGCATAGATCATCCTCTCGTTCCCAGGTGGCTTCATCCTCGGTATGGTGACTCCACTGAACTTTTCAAAACTTGATAACCTTGCTGCAGGTGACTCGGCTGGCAAACTCAAGAATCTTAACTGGCTTTTCCTCATAAGTCAAATCATTGTCCAACCGAATCGCCTCCAAGGGTACTGTATCTCTTAACGGTATTTAGGCCATGTCAGCATGACACTTCTTCAACTGTGAAACGCGAAACACATCATGAACTCCTGACAGTCCTTCAGGTAACTCCAACTTGTAGGCAACTTCACCCATCCGTTCCAAAACACGATACGGTCCTACAAATCTCGAGGCTAACTTTCCCTTAACTCCAAAATGTTTCACTCCTCGCAAGGGTGATACTCGCAGATACGCTCTATCTCCAATTTCATAGGTGACCTCCTTGAGTTTCGAGTCTGCATAACTCTTCTGCCTGGATTGAGCAATCTTCAGTCTATCATGAATCAGCTTAACTTTCTATCCAGACTCTTTGATCAAGTCCGGTCCAAACAGCTGTCGGTCTCCTACTTCATCCCACATCAACGGCGTTCTGCACCTTCGTCCATACAGGGCTTCGAACGGTGCCATCTTCAAACTAGCTTGGTAGCTTTTGTTGTATGAGAACTCTGCGTAAGGCAAATTGTCATCCCAACTAGATGCATAATCTAGCGCATAGGCTCTCAACATATCTTCCAGAATCTGGTTGACTCTCTCGGTCTGTCCATCCGTCTGCGGGTGAAATGTTGTACTGAACTCCAATCTAGTACCCAAAGTCTGGTGTAACTAATGCCAAAAATTTGAGGTAAACTTTGTTCCTCTATCTGATACGATGGTCCTCGGAACTCCATGCAGACATACGATCCTAGACATATATATCTTGGCCAACTTCGCACTTGTATAAGTGGTTTTCACTGGGATAAAGTGAGCCACTTTGGTCAAGCGATCAACTACTACCCATATGGAATCATATCCTGATTTGGGCCTGGGCAATCCGATGATAAAGTCCATGCCAAGTTTATCCCACTTCCATTCGGGTATCGGCATAGGCTGTAACAATCCTGCTGGCTTTTGATGCTTTGCCTTCACTCTCTGGCATACATCGCATACAGCTACATATTCAGCAATATCCTTCTTCATCCCTGTCCACCAGAAACGTTCCTTCAAATCAAGATACATCTTGGTGTTTCCAGGGTGTATCGAGTATGGTGAGTCATGAGCCTCCTGAAGTATTAACTTCCTGATCTCTGGCACGTATATCCGGTCCTCAAACCATAAGGTATCATGCTCATCCTCACGAAAACCGTTGGCCTTTCCTTTGCTCATCTTCTCCTTTATCTCGGCAGTCTCTTTGTCATCCTTCTGAGCTTCCCGAATCTTACCCAAAAATGTCGACTGGACTTCCATTTTTGCAACAAAACCTCTAGGAACAATCTCTAATCGAAGTTCCATGATATCCTCTGCTAACTCCTCTGGCAGTCCCGTACTCTCCAGGATATTAGCATAACTCTTTCGGCTCAAGGCGTCTGCTACGACATTGGCCTTTCCTGGATCATAGTGCAGCTTCATGTCGTAATCTCTTATAAGCTCCAATCATCTCCTCTGCCTAAGGTTCAGCTCCTTCTGCGTGAAGATGTACTTCAAACTCTTATGATCCGTGTACACATCACAACGGTTTCCAATAAGGTAATGTCTCCAAGTCTTCAATGCATGTACTACTGTTGCTAGCTCCAAATCATGAGTGGCATAGTTCAACTCGTGAGGTTTTAGTTGTCGTGAGGCATACGAAACAACTCTTCCGTCCTGCATAAGCACACTTCCAAGTCCTAAGCGAGAGGCGTCGCAATACACTTGGAAATCCTTATGTATATCTGGCAGTGTCAGCACTGGGCTGTAGTCAAACATTTCTTCAACTCCTGGAAACTTGCCTCACAATCTTCCATCCATTTAAACTTAGTATCCTTCTTCAATAACTCCGTCATTGGTTTCGCAATCTTGGAAAGATTCTCAATGAATCTCCGATAGTATCCTGCGAGTCCAAGAAAACTGCGGATCTCGCTAACTGAAGTGGGTGCCAACCATTTAGTGACTGACTGAACCTTGCTGGGGTCTACTGCTATACCTTCTGCTGATATAACATGTCCAAGGAATCCGACTTCCTTCAGCCAAAACTCGCATTTGCTGAACTTGGCATACAACTGGTGTTCCCTGAGTTTCTCGAGAACTAATCGCAATGCTCCTTGTGCTCCTCTTCATTCTTCGAGTATACCATAATATCATCAATAAAAACCACAACAAACTTGTCCAAATATTCCATGAATACCTTGTTCATCATGCTCATGAAATAGGAAGAGGCGTTAG
Source organism: Triticum dicoccoides (assembly GCF_002162155.2). Taxonomy (NCBI): domain Eukaryota; kingdom Viridiplantae; phylum Streptophyta; class Magnoliopsida; order Poales; family Poaceae; genus Triticum; species Triticum dicoccoides. Next base: position 552,887,483 of record NC_041390.1, read on the forward strand.
TCAGTCCAAACGACATGACCGTATACTCATATAATCCGTAACGCGTGGTGAATGCTGTCTTTGGTATATCTTTCTCTCGAATCTTCAATTGATGGTATCCTGATCGCAAATCGATCTTTGAAAATACCTTAGCTCCTTGCAGCTGATCAAACAGATCATTGATCATCGGTAGTGGGTACTTGTTCTTAATCGTCACTTCATTCAAGGCCCGATAATCAACAACCATTCTTAGGGATTTATCCTTCTTCTCAACCAAAAGCACTGGGGCTCCCCAAGGTGATGAACTCCTTCGAATGTAACCTTTCTCCAATAACTCCTTGATCTGTTTCTTAATCTCCTCCAGATCATTTGCGGGCATCCGATAGGGTCTCTTGGATATTGGCCCAGTACCTGGCAGTGCCTCTATCAAAAACTCGATGTCTCGATCCGGTGGCATGCCTGGTAACTCCTCTGGAAAAACATAAGGGTAATCCCTCACTACAGGCACTTCCTCCTGAACAACTCCCATGAGGGTATCCACTTGGCTCCTCCTAGGCACATGCCTAGATACATACTTAATCCTTTTTCCCTTCGAGGTGGTGAGATAAATCGACTTACTAGCACAGTCAATACTTCCTCCATACTTTGACATCTAGTCCATACCTAATATCACATCCAATCCTTGTGACTCCAAGATAATTAGGTCGGACAGAAAAACATGGTTACCAATGATTAAGGGTATCTGGTCGCACCATCGGCTAGCCATATATTATGCTCCGGGTGAACTCACTAAGAGAGGGGTCCTAAGGGTTTGGGTTGGTAGTCTAAACTTTTCCACGAATCCCCTTGATATGTATGAATGCGATGCACCAGTATCAAAATGAACAAGAGCGGTAAATGACTTAACCAAAACTTACCTATAACCGCGTTTGGCTGCTCTTCAACCTCCTCTACGTTAACGTGGTTCACTTGTCCTTTGTTGAATGGATTGGGCTTCTTCCCAGCGCTCCCATTTTCGTTTCCATTCCTTCCTTCAAGGCACTCCATGGCATAGTGTCCAGTCTTCCCGCACTTAAAGCAAGTAACGTGACTTAGGTCTCTTTTGGCGGGTGTGGTTGGGTTGGGGCGGTTCTGATTGTTGTTAGCTCCGTTCCCATTCCCATTTTTAGAACCATTGTGGTTATGCGATCCTCCTCCAGTGTGGTTAGGACCTCCATGGTTATGAACAAGTCCTCCCGAGTTCGGGGTTAGGCGAGGCTTCTGCTGAGCTCCTGAGTTATACCTCCCTTGTCCATACTTCCTCTTTCGGCTCTCAATCTGCTGATGCTTCCCTTCAATCATAAGAGCCTTATTTACCAACTCCTGGTAGTTGTTGAAGGTTGCTACCATCAACAACATACTCATCTCATCATTCAGCCCTTCCATAAACTTCTCCTGCTTCGCGGCATCTGTGGCCACGTCATCAGGGGCATAGCGAGATAACTTGCTAAACTCATCCATGTACCGAGCCATAGTACAGTTCCCCTGGTGTAAGTTGCGAAACTCACGTTTCTTCATATTCATGGCTCCAGTTGAGACATGGGCTGTACGGAAGGCTTGCTGAAATTGGTCCCATGTCACCATGGCTATGGGGTAGGTGACAGTGTAATTCTCCCACCATGATGCTGCTGGTCCATCCAACTGATGTGCGGCAAAACGCACTGTCGGGGGTTGGTGCGACATATGCCAAGGATGGCTTATCATGGTGGGGGCGAGTAGAACATCGCCGGTGCCTGGAAACGGGATGAGGCGAAGACATGCACGCCGGCGGATCTTACCCAGCTTCGGGGCTCTCCGGGGAGATAATAACCCTACCGCTGCTCTGCGGGGTCTCCGCATGATCACTATGGCCAAGTGTTTACACGGTTGCTCCTTGAGCTGTTTCTGGTGGTAGAAGAGGGCAAGGCTAGCTCTCTCCTTCTATCGGGTATGGTCTAGAACTACTGGGATCCAACCCCTTGCATGGGTGCCCTGGGGGTTTATATAGGCCTACCCCCCAGGGATACAATGGTAATTCGACTGGGCGCGGGCCCATTCGTCAGTGCCTCCAACCTCCGACTTCTCTGCCGACTGCTGGGGCCCGCCGACTGGTCGGCCCCACCGACTGGTCGGCCCCACCGACTGGTCTGGTACGGAGCCGACAGGCCGCATCCGCCGCGGGCGGGTCTTGCCGGCCGCTGATTACTGTAGCCGTGCTTCTGATGACGCAGGCTTGGCCATGGGGTCGTGGCAACAGCCCTGCCGCCTGGCGGGCGATCACTGTGGCCACTCCCCATCTCATCTTGATTAATGGCGCGTGGGCCCCGGGGGACGGCTTGGCCGACTCCCCGGGCCGACTCCCGATGGGTCCGACTAGCGGTTCTCCCACCGTCTCCCGAGGCCTCGCTGACTGGTGGGCCCCGCTGCCTCTACTCCGTACAGACAAGCCGTCATGGGCACAGGACCTGGTACAGTGGTGCTGATGTCAGCGCCGGCCGGGCAACAGTGCCACGCCGCACGGAGATCTTCCCGGGTACGGCGTGCTGTGGCCATGCCTACCCTTGGTAAGGGGCGGGAGTGGGCTTCACTGTAGCCACACCTCTGCCCCGTCCCCTTTGATGGGGTCATGGGTTTGCTGGAGTCGCCGGCCGACTCCCCAAAGCTGGCCTTTCTGGAAGTCATCCCTGGAACTCGGCCGTGAGCGGGTAGTCGGCCGCCCTGCCGTCGACTCCTTAGGAGACGGCTCTTCGCCCTGGGGTGTTGAGGGGTGCAGCCTGCCCCGATGTCTTGAAAGGTTATGGGACTCGGGTTGGCCTACCCGTGGCCCATTACTCCGACAGTAGTCCCCGAAGCCGGTGAGGCACCATGGACGATCGGCCGAGAAGCCTCAACAGTTTCTCTTTCTGGGTACTCAACACATGGTCTCGATTGACTTCTGCCGGGCCGTCTAGAAGGAGTCGGACTTGCTCAACTCGGACTTCACTCAATTTTGACTTGCTCGGTATTTCGAACGTCGCGGCGGGATTTTAAGTGGCGTGCTAGCTAAGCCTCCAGGCCGCCGCCCGTTCTTGGCCTGTTACCCAAGGGCACGTGGCTAGGCCGTCCTGCCAGCCCACGCGTGCGACGGGACAGGCCCACAAGCGGGGCCTGCCACTACCGCGCCTCGGCGCCCGAGCGGATCCGCTGCGGCCCCGGTGAACGGTTGGGATTCCCGTGGAGTTACTGCATGCAGTAACTTTTACGTGGATCGTGGGGCTGTGGGTGCAGTAAATCCCCACGTCCGCCCCCTCGGCTTCGCAGCACACAGGGCTATAAGTAGGGGGGAATAGGGGGGCACGCGTGCCCCTCCTTCCCACTACTCCTCGTTCTCTTCCTCCTTGCCGCTCGTCGCACTCCTCCTTCCTCTTCTCTTCTTCGCTCCACCGCACGCCCAAGCTCCGGCGAACGCCACGGCGACAGCTCACGATGAGTTCTTCCTCCGCTGCCGCGCCTCCCCCAGTGCGTTCTGGCACCTGGGACGATTCCGAGGTTCATGAAGACCACAATCGAGTTCCTCCGCCAGACCCGTCGGCTTCCCGGCGAGGATCGCGTGCAGGTGCGTCTTGCGCCGGTGGGGGAGATTTCCCCCACCCCGCAGGAGGGCGAGCGGGTCATCTTCCGCTCGCACTGCCTGTGCAAGCTGGGGCTGCCGGCGAGCAGCTTCTTCCGATCTTTCTTGGAGTTCTACGGCCTCCAGCCGAACCACCTCACCCCCAACACAGTGGTGCTGCTGTCCGCCTTCGTGGCCTTGTGCGAGGGCTTCCTCGGAGTCCTCCCCACTCTCGAGCTCTGGGGGGAGTTCTTCTTCTGCAAGCTTGGCACCCAGGCCGCGGGCGTGCCGGCTCAATGCGGCGCCTTCATCGCCATGCGAAGGTCAGGAGCCGACAACCCCTTCCCCTCCATCTCGCTGATAAAGTCGGTGAAGATGTGGCAGAGATCCTACTTCTACGTCAGGAATGTCACCACGAGGGGCGACTGGGTCAACCTGCCAGCTTTCTAAGCCGGCCCGCCGGCTGGGAGACTGCCCAACTGGTCGTACCAGGCCAGGTCGCTGATGCCTGCGGGAGCCGGCGCCATCACGCGACTCCGAGTGCTGACGCAGTCGGAGGGTCTGACTGGTCCGGACCTGCTGTCCGCCTTCGTCTCGCGCCGAGTTCTCCCACTCCAAGGCCGCCCTCACATGATAAGCTAGATGAGTGGGCGCCGCGACCCGAGTCGGATGTGCACCAAGGACATGCCTCACGAAGAGGTGGCCCTCATGGTGAACTACCTCTCGGGCAGCAGGCTCCCGGAGGACTGGCGATTCGGCAAGGAGCCGTACTCCCGCGCCAACCCCCCGCCCGTGGTGAGTCGCCTTTCTTTTCTTTATTTAGATTGTCTTCTTCTTGCCGAGTTTTGTTTTGACCAGTCGGCTTTGGTTAGAATCCCCTTCTTCATCCACCAGCCGGCACCTCGGGGCCGGCCCGTGAGTTCGTCGCTGACCAGGCAGAGAGCGACATCGACGACCCCGATCTGGGGGCGGCGGCTCTGGAAGACGACGCCGAGGGAGGAGGAGGGACAGCAGGCGACTTCAGGCCTTCGGCTACCTTCGCCGACTGGCCTGAAGACAACGCCGAGGGAGAAGTCGCCCCTCGCCATCGGCCAGGAGCCAGCCAGCCTGGCATGGGCTCTTCTGCCGCGCCGGGCGCTCCATGCGGCGGGAAGAAGCGCAGGGCTGTGTCGACCTTGTTCGGCAGTCGGCCGAAGAAGCCCAAGGGCTCGGCTGCGGCGACCCGGCGGGACGAGGCAGCCGCGAAAGCCATCCACTTCCGTAAGGAAGTGAAGAAGCCGCTGTTGGTCTCCGCGTAAGTATTCTGTCTTCAAAGTTTTATTCTTTGTTCGTGATTTGTCTGAGTCTCTGCTTGCCCCTCTTTCTTCAGGGCTCCCCTCTCTCTTGAGCGGGTCGCCGCCGCCTCCATCATGGGTCAGCGGAGACGTCCACTACCACTCGGTGGATTGACCCCGCTGCTGACCTCCGGGAGGCGACGGAGCGGAATGCGTAGGAGAGGCGCAACGAAGAAGAGGCCCTCCGCCTAGAGAAGGCGGAGGCCGACAGGGCGGAGGCCTCCGCTAAGAAAAAACTAGCGGAGGCCGAAACCGCCGCGGCGGCGAAGCAGCAGGCTGAGGAAGCCGCACGCCGCCAGTCGGCCTTGCTTGTCACCCCGCTGAACTCTGCGCCGCCGCCTCCGGAGTTCACGGGGCCAACTAGAGAAGCCAGCGGGGAGAACCTCGTCGAGGAGAGGGAAGGCGGCGACCCCTCTACTCCAGACGCGCACGTTCCGCGGCCGCCTCCGCCACCGTCTGAAGGCGTGCAAGGTGAGCAGCCAGCGGACCCTCCGGTGCCGCCGACCAAAGATGAGGCCGTGGCGAGGCTACTCCTCCAAGTCGGCTCGCTAACGCGCCGTTGTCTGGAGAAGGCAACTTCGGCACCCCGCCCCTGGAAGCCGGCACTGCCAGCTCGGCAGCCCCAGACGCCGAAGCGACAAGCGCCGCACCTGTTGGGTGGGTGCGAGGAGGTGGCACAGGGCCGCTGAACCGGGCGCTCCTGGACGTCCAGGCGAAGCTCCGTGCTGAGGGCGACACTCTCCAGAGTTGCACCAAGGCGTTCCTAGCGTCGTGGGCAGCCGTACGGGTATGTTTTTTTTCCTTTGGTCTTTGTTTTCTTGCTTCTCTTTGTGGGGGCGCGCCAGCGCACCCACTGGGTGTAGTCCCTGAGTTTCGGGCCGGCTGCTGAGCAAGCGGCCCGGAACTCCAATTGATGAACTTCTGGGTACTAACTTTGTCTAAAATGCTTCTCACAGGATTACCACAACCTCCGCTTCACTGCCTTCAACCGTAACGTTGAAGAGCTGGGCAAGCGGACCGCCGACTTGGCGGAGAGCCAGAGTAAGTCCTTTTTTTTCTCTGCGGGGGCGCGCTAGCGCACCCACGGGCTGTAGTCCCCGAGATTCAGGCCGACTGCTAAGAAGTCGGGCCGGATCTACCCGGCGACCTACTTTATTGACGACTGTTATCTTTCTTCCTTTCCTTCAGGAGCCAACGCTGCTCTTCAACAGCAGCTGAGCGAAGCCAACTCCGCCCTGCACGCCAAAGGGGAGGAGTGCAGCAAGCTCACCACAGAGCGTGATCTGCTGGCCACTCAGTTGGCAGAGCAGAAGGAGCTGCTTGTGAAGTCGCAGAGGGAGGCGGAGGAGACGGAAACCGCCCTTTTGGCTAAGTTCGCGAGCGAGCGCTCCTCCTGGTCTGACAAGGAGGCGCTGCTATCCTCCGGCTTCCACGAGATTGAAGACATCGTTGATGGTGAGTCTCTTTATTTTCTTTCTTCGAGTTGCTGACTTAGATCGTGCCGACTCCTGGTTTTTGACTAGCTTCTTCGTTTCTTCGTGTCGTTGCAGACTTCTTCCCTGTGCAGTCGCAGGCCACCATCCAAGCCATCGAGGCCGACTGTGAGAGTCGGAGGGCGGAGGGCGTAGAGATTGCCGCCGATGCCCCTCGAACTCTTGACGAGCACATCCTGAGCATCGAGGCTCACCTCCGGCTGGCTCACCGGATGCCGCGCCGGCTCCAGCGCATCGGTGCCCAGGCGATTGCCGCCCTTTGGCCGGATATGCAGGCTCCGCGCACCCGCAGCCTGACGGCCAACTGGCTGGAGGTCGCGGCTGGTCGTCTTGAGGCCTGGAAGGGCTCTTCGGCCCGGGCTGGAGCGCGCCGGGCCTTGGAGTTCGTCAAGGCATGGTACCCGGGGCTGGATCTAGACCGGTTGGCCACGCTTCGGTCGGAGGCCCAGCCGGAGCTGGCGGCTGCGGAAGACGCCCTCGTCAAACATGCTGCAGCGATCGCCAAGTACACCGACACCAGCATCTTCGTCCCCGAGCGGTCTGAAGACGGCGAGGAGGTACCGCCAGAGTGGTTTGGGATGAACCCAAACTACGGTGAAGACTCGGCGGAGGTGATTGGCTCCAGCATCGAGGAGGAGGACAAGGCGGAGGATGGAGGCGAGGCGGAGGCACCAGAAGACGGAGCAGACAGCCAGCCTCAGCCCGACCACGCCTCGAGCAACGAGCCGCGTGCAACCGAGTCGACTGCTGCCGGAGGTGATCAAGCCGAGACTAGCCAGCCGGCTGCCCCGACGCCTGACGCTGGTGCCTCCTCCGACCCTCTGAATCCATCTGCTGCCTCCTAAGCTGCCGCTATATCTTTTATTTTATCTGCTTCAGTAGTCTTTGAAGAACTTGTTAATTCGCACAATTCCACCCGCGGGGTGTATTTTGAACCTTTACTCGACAATTAGGCCAAGGGCCTATGTTATGTAAATATATATATCTATCTTTTCTTGCTCATTGTTCTTTTGGCTTTTTCCTTTGCCGCTTTCTCTTAGTTGCCTGCCTTGCCGATCGGACAGCCGCTCTGCGGACTATTGCTGGATCAAGTGCTAGGCTACTTTGGGAAAGCAAGTACTTAGCCGATTTCAAGATTGTTTGAGCAAGTTGGATAGAAGGCGACAATCCGACTGTCCGAGAGTCAGTTTGCGAGAAAGGCTGGAAGCCGTCTTGAGGTATGTTTTACGCTTTGAGTCCTTAGCCATTTTTCATGCGAACACCCATTCTACCTTACCTCTGCCCACCGTACAGTCGCTCTGCGAGCTGCGGCTTCTGACAGAAGACGGTTTAGGTGTTACACACTACTTGTCCGGCTGCAGGAAGCATTTCATAGTGCAAGGCGGCAAGTCCCCGGGTTGACTTATCGAGCCCGGTGCCAAGCGGCATGACGAAGGGTAACATATTTGTAGGCATAATTTTTATCATACAGACAAAAGAGGGCAGTCCCCGAGCTCGCCTCGGGGGGGCCGAAGTCTCGGTACTTTAATACAAAAGGTAGCGTGGTACATACTGCATCAACTGTAAAATCTTTGGAGGAGATTTGCATTCCATGGCCGCTCTATCTCCTTTCCGGAGTCGTCCCTCTTGCGTGCTCGGGGCTTCTGAGCATCGATCAGGTAGTAGGAATCGTTGCCCAGTACTTTGCTGATGATGAAAGGGCCTTCCCAAGGCGCCGACAGCTTGTGCTGGCCGGCTGTTCGCTGGATCAGCCAGAGCACAAGGTCGCCTTCTTGGAAAGATCTTGGCCTGACCTTCCTGTTGTGGTATCGGCGCAGGCTCTGCTGGTAGATGCTGGACCGGCTGAGTGCCAACAGCCGGCCCTCTTCCAGCAGATCGACGCTGTCTTGTCGTGCTTCTTCTGCTTCCTCCTTGGTGTACATGGTGACTCGTGGGGAGTCAAACTCTATGTCCGTTGGGATGACGGCTTCGGCACCGTAGACGAGGAAGAAGGGCGTGAAGCCAGTTGACTTGTCTGCAGTCGTGCGCAGACTCCAGAGGACGGCTGGCAGCTCGTCGAGCCAGCAGCCAGCCGAGCGCTCCAGAGTCTCGATCAACCGAGGCTTGATGCCGGACAGGATGAGGCCGTTTGCTCGCTCCACTTGGCCATTTGACTGCGGATGGGAGACGGACGCTAGGTCCAGTCGGATGCCCTGTGTTGCGCAGAAACGGGCCAAGGCGCCTTTGGCAAAATTTGTGCCGTTGTCGGTGATGATGTTGTGTGGTATGCCATACCGAATTGTGATATCAGTGATGAAAGTCATGGCAGTCAGACCGTTCAGTTTCTTAATTGGCTTCGCTTCCACCCACTTGGTGAACTTGTCTACTGCGACAAGTAGGTGAGTTAAACCACCTCGTGCTATCTTGAATGGTCCCACCATGTCTAGACCCCAAACTGCGAAAGGCCAGGCAATGGGGATGGTCTTGAGCGCAGAAGCCGGCTGGTGCGGCTTGGAGCTAAATTTCTGGCACCCTTTGCATTTTGGGACCAACTCCTTGGCCTCTTCCAAGGCAGTCGGCTAGAAGAAACCGTGCTGAAAGGCTTTGGCGACGAGTGCTCTTGAAGCCGCATGGTGGCCGCATTCGCCTTGATGGATGTCTTTGAGAATCGCCTGGCCTTGCTCTGGCTCTACGCAGCGCTGGTAAACACAAGTGACGCTGCGCCTGACCAGCTCTCTGTTGATTATGGTATAGGCTGCCGCCCGGCGTTGTATTTGCCGAGCTGAGGTTTCATCAGTTGGTAGCTCTTTGTTCACCAGGAATTTGAGGATGGGCTGGGCCCATGAGGGTGCTGCTATTTCTTCGACTACCAGAACTGCGACTTGGACGAGGGCGGCTGGGCTGGGAGGCGGCGGGTCGGAGTCAGCAGCCACTTGCTGGGTTGATGAAGTCCCCAGGCTGACTGGCGCGGTCCTTGGCCGAGTTCTGTAATCTTCAAGTCCGCCACCGCAGTCCCCGGGCCGGGCTCGACTGTGGCGGCTTTGGAGTCATCCGCCAAAGTCCCCGTTCCGCCTGCCGGAGCTCTGGAGGCGGATCCGCCGTCTTCGGGAGGAGCCGGCACAAAAATGGAGTCTGATTCTGGTGAAGGCTTGACAGACGGCTTGAGGAGGCGTTGAAGGGCGACGCCAGATGGTATCGCTTGGCGGGTAGAGACGATTCGTGCCAATGCGTCTACTTGGTCGTTGTCGTTTCTTGGCACATGGACGAACTCGCACCCTTCAAAATACCCGTTGAGTTGCTGCACGAGGAAACAGTAGCTCGCCATGTTTGCGTCTTTCGCGTCCCAGTCGCCAGATGACTGCTGGACCACTAAGTCCGAGTCGCCATAACACAAGATCCGGCGGATGCCAAGTTCTTTGGCAAGCCAGAGCCCGTGAATGAGGGCCTCGTACTCGGCAACGTTGTTGGAGGCGGCAAAATGGATTTGCAGTGCATACTTGAGCTTGTCGCCTTTGGGAGAGGTGAGGACGACGCCGGCTCCCAAGCCGGTGCGCATCTTGGAGCCGCCGAAGTGCATCCGCCAATGGGTGGAGTCAGGCGCTAGAGGCAGGTACTGGGTCTCGGCCCAGTCGAGGAGGAAGTTGGCCAGTGCTTGTGATTTGATAGCGGTGCGGGGCTGGTAGTAGATGGTGTAAGAAGCCAGCTCTATGGCCCACTTGGCCACTCGACCAGAAGCATCTCGACTACCGATGATCTCGGCAAGTGGAGCCGTGCAGACCACCGTGATTGGATGCTCTTGAAAATAAGGCTTCAATTTCTTGGCAGCAAAGTGTACGCCATAAGACATCTTCTGGTAGTGGGGGTAGTTCTGCTTGGAGGTCGATAGTACCTCGCTCAGGTAATATACTGGTCTCTAGACAGGCAGCGCCTTGCCTTCCTCCTTGCGCTCCACTACCATGACTGTGCTGACTACTCGGCTGGTGGCAGCGATGTATAGGAGCATAGGTTCCTTGGGAGTCGAAGCCGCCAGGACGGGTGGAGTAGTCAGCATCTTCTTCAACTGGTGAAAAGCTTCGTCCGCCTTATGGTTCCAGTCGAAAAAAGTGGTCTTCTTCATGAGTTGGTATAAGGTGAGAGCTTTCTCGCCCAGCCGACTGATGAATCGGCTGATGGATGCTAAGCAGCCGGTGAACTTCTGCACATCCAGCAATTGGATGGGTACCTCCATTCTCTCGGTGGCCTTGATTTTTTCTGGGTTGCATTCTATGTCGCATTCAGAGACCAGGAAACCTAGCAGCTGGCCGGCTGGTACTCCAAAGACACACTTCTCGGGGTTGAGCTTGATCTGGAACCGGCGCAGGTTCTCAAAGGTCTCCTTGAGGTCTTCCAACAGTGTTCCATGCTTTTCCGTCTTCACCACCACGTCATCTACGTAAACGTGGGCGTTCCGGCCGAGCTGCTTGAGGAGACACTTCTGCATGCAATGCTGAAAGGTGGCGCCAGCATTCCTCAAGCCGAACGTCATGGTGAGGTAGCAGAATGCTCCAAACGGCGTGATGAAGCCGGTCTTCAATCTGTCAGCCGGGTTCAGCTTGATCTGGTGATATCCTGAGTATGCATCCAAGAAACTCAACAACTCGCATCCGGCTGTGGAGTCTATCACCTGGTCAATTATTGGTAGAGCAAATGGGTCCTTGGGGCAGGCCTTGTTGAGGCTCGTGTAGTCAATACACATTCGCCATTGCTTGTTCTTCTTTAGCACCAGGACCGGATTTACCAGCCACTCCGGAAGAAAACTTCCATAATGAAGCTGGCTGCTAGGAGTCGGGCTATCTCTTCTCCGACAACTCTTCTCTTCTTTTCTGGTAAGCGGTGCAGGGGCTGCCTGACCGGCTTTGCATCAGATCGGACATGTAACTTGTGCTCGGCGAAATCCGTCGGTACACCTGGCATGTCTTTGGGAGACCATGCGAAGATGTCCCGATTCTCATGGAGGAAATCGACGAGCTCGCCTTCCTATTTGCTGTCGAGGTTTGCACCTACGACGGCGTACCTCCCTGGGTGCTCCGGATCCAAGGGTATCTTCTTTGTCTCTTTGGCCGGTTTGAACGAACCTTCGGCTTCCAACTCCTTCGGGTCAGGCGATATCTCCGGCTGCTTGCCGGTCATCGCCACAACTCGTTCAAGGAGTCGCTTCTCGGCTGCGATCACCAGGGACTCGGCCAGCCGACTGCTCTCGGCCGCGCAAGCGGACGACTTCCGGTAGTCGCCGGCCACAGTCAGAATTCCCCTGGAACTGGGCATCTTCATCTTGAGGTAGGTGTAGTGGGGGACCGCCATGAACTTGGCCAAGGCGGGTCGGCCAAGTAGCGCATGGTATGGGCTCTCAAGGTCCACCACCTCAAACCAAACAGACTCTCTTCGGAAGTGATCTTTGTCCCCAAAGAGGTCGTCAATCAGGATCTTGCCGATTGGTGAGCAGGAAAGCCCAGGAACAATGCCGTGGAACACAGTCCGGCTGTTCTAAAGCTGTCTTTACTTGATTCCTAACTTCTCCATTGTGTCCTTGTACATGATATTGATGCTGCTGCCCCCGTCTATCAGAACTCGCGAGAAACGCGCGGCCCGTTTGTCCGTGGCAAAGGTGGCGTCCAGGACCAAGGCATAGGAGCCCGGACTCGGCATCACTTCTGGGTGGTCAGCCCTACTCCAGCTGATGGGCCTCTCATACCAGTGCATGAACTCTGGCGTCTCTGAGGCTACTGCGTTCACCTCTTGTCGCTGCAGCCGCCTGCTGCGTCGATCATCAGCCACACTGGTGAACACCACATAGGCTCCATGCTCTTCAGGGTATTCGTCTTGTACTGCGCCGATTAGCCTAACTGCCGGCTGCTGGGGCGGAGGCGGAGGCGGCTGCCCAGCAGGCGGGGGTGGCAGGAGGCGGTCTCCCTTGGCGATCCTGGTGAGCCAGTGGCACTTCCGGGTGGTGTGATTCGACAGCTTCGCGCCGCTGTGGAACTTGCAAGGTCCATCCAAGGTCTGCTCATAGGAGAAGGTCGGCAACCAGTTCAGCTTGCCGCCTTTCTGTCGCTTGGGCGGAGGTTGCTCTTCTGGCTGCTGGGCTCCAACGGCCGCGACCTGCCGGCTGCCGGAAGCCGGTTGTGGGGCCTTGCGCTTGTTATCGCCCTGCTGTTGTCGCCGGCCGGCGTCTGCCGCCGGAGTTCTTGGAGCCTGAGGAGCTACTTTGCCAGTCATGCTGATTTGAATTCCCGCCTTCATGGAGGAGTCGGTCGTGGCGTACTTGTCCGCTATGATTAGCAGCTCGTCGAGGGTCTCTGGCTCGTCGCAGAGGAGCTTGTGCTTGAGGAGGGTGCCTTCTCGACACCCGGTTGTGAAGTACTCGATGGCCTGCACCTCGTGCACGCCCTCGCAGGAGTTCCAGAGCTCAGCCCAACGCGTGAGGTAGTCGCGAGTTGACTCGTCAGGACCTTGTACGCACAAGGAGAGCTGACGAGGCTTGGGAGGACGCTTGTACGTGCTGGTGAAGTTGTGGACGAAAGCTTCAGTGAAGTCGACCCAGCTGTTGATGCTGCGGGGCTTTAGGCTGTTCAGCCATGTCCGGGCCGTGCCCTGGAGCATGAGCAGAATGTACTTTACGGCGACACGTTTGTTGCCGTTTGCTATGCTGACAACTGTGGAGTAGTCGACTAGCCAGTCTTCCGGCTTCACGGAGCCGCTATACTTGGGCGTGTCTCTTGGGAGCGTGAACCCTCTGGGAAGGGCTCGTCCCGAATGCGGGGCCCGAAACAAGGCGGACCCAGCTCGTCTTCTTCTTCCAGCGCCAGGGACCGGTGAAGTCGGTCGATCCGATGGCGCGCGTCATTCTCTCCAACTCCCTCTCGGTGGCCAAGGCGGTCATCGAGAGTCGGATGGTCAACAGGCGGCGGGGAGACTCGCCTCTCCTTGCGGGGAGGGGGAGGCGGACAGTCGTCCCGTCGTTCCACTGCTCTCGGGCGGCCATCTCGGTCACGCTCTATGGTAATGCGAGTCTGGCTGTGGCTGACAGCCGGCTCCTTGTCCTTTCTTCCTCGGGCGCCGCCAGTCGTCGTCCAAGACGTCGCGCCTTGATCTCGGTGCGGGTCGTCGTTTGGCCGCTGCGGCGCCTCCGTGCGGCAGCCGGCCTCATTCTACGCGGCAGCCGCGTCGAGGAGCCGCTGGACTCGCTCCATCATGAGGCGGTGTTCTTTGCCCTCGAAATTGTCCAGCTCATCCGCCGCTGCCTGGGCGGCTCGGATGTTCTCCGCCGGTGTAGCGTACATGGGGCGGCTAGCCCCAAACAGACTGGCGATGGCTACGCCGCGCTGCTGGACCGCGCCAAGGCGGTTGGGCCCTGCCGGGGCTGGCGAGCCGCCAACGGCGCGATCCATCTCCCGCTGGTAAGCTTCTGACAAGCGTCTCATGCTGGCCAGCTTCTTCACGCCTTCAATGAGCTGAAGGCGGCGCGCTTCTAACGTCTTCGCGTCAGCATCTTCCGGAATGGGCGCAGTCAGGTCTTGCAGCACTGCGCCGAGTGAGTCGGGCGCTCCTCCGCCAGGGAACTCGTCATGACTGATGACTAGCACCTTAGTGACGGTGCTTCCGTCGCTCTCTGCGTGGGGGAGAGGTTTGTCGTAGACCACCACGTTGGTGGGGAACACGTCGATCGACGCGGTGTCAAAGTCGACCAGCATCGGGTCGGTGGAGCCCACGGACTCCAAGTCTACGGCAGGCTCATCGGAAACGTGGAGTTGATCGAGGAGGCCCGCGAGGAGGTTTTCGGGGCCGCCCGCCCGCGCCTGCGTCGGACACAGGTTCGTCGGAGAGGCGGACCTCGCCGACAAGTTCGGCCAAGGAGCTGGCTGCGCAGGCGATCTCAACGCCGCGCAGCGCGTCGATGCAGACTTCGCCTGGCGTGCCTCGCTGGCTATGCTCGCCAGGGAGGAAAAGGGTTCCCGTCCAGAACAGATCTCCGAACAGCGATGCGCCAGGCCCCACGGTGGGCGCCAAATGTCGGGGGTTTGGTGCGACATATGCCAACGGATGGCTTATCATGGTGGGGGCGAGTAGAACGTCGCCGGTGCCTGGAAACGGGATGAGGCGAAGACATGCACGCCGGTGGATCTTACCCAGGTTCGAGGCTCTCCGGGGAGATAATACCCCTACTGCTGCTCTGCGGGGTCTCCGCATGATCACTATGGCCAAGTGTTTACACGGTTGCTCCTTGAGCTGTTTCTGGTGGTAGAAGAGGGCAAGGCTAGCTCTCTCCTTCTATCGGGTATGGTCTAGAACTACTGGGATCCAACCCCTTGCATGGGTGCCCTGACGGGTTTATATAGGCCTACCCCCAGGGGTACAATGGTAATTCGACTGGGCGCGGGCCCATTCGTCAGTGCCTCCGACCTTCGACTTCTCCGCCGACTACTGGGGCCCGCCGACTGGTCTGGTACGGAGCCGACAGGCCGCGTCCGCCGCGGGCGGGTCTTGCCGGCCGCTGATTACTGTAGCCGTGCTTCTGATGACGCAGGCTTGGTCATGGGGTCGTGGCAATAGCCCCGCCGCCTGGCGGGCGATCACTGTGGCCACTCCCCATCTCATCTTGATTAATGGCGTGTGGGCCCCGGGGGAGGGCTCGGCCGACTCCCGACGGGTCCGACTAGCGGTTCTCCCGCCGTCTCCCGAGGTCTCGCTGACTGGTGGGCCCCGCTGCCTCCAGGCCGTACAGACAAGCCGTCGTGGGCACAGGACCTGGTACAGTGGTGCTGATGTCAGGGCCGGCCGGGCAACAGTGCCACGCCGCACGGAGATCTTCCCGGGTACGGTGTGCTGTGGACATTCCTTCCCTTGGTAAGGGGCGGGAGTGGGCTTCACTGTAGCCACGCCTCTGCCCCGTCCCCTTTGATGGGGTCATGGGTTTGCTGGAGTCGCCGGCCGACTCCCCAAAGCCGGCCTTTCTGGAAGTCGTCCCTGGAACTCGGCCGTGAGCGGGCATTCGGCCGCCCTGCCGTCGACTCCTCAGGAGACGGCTCTTCGCCCTGGGGTCTTGAGGGGCGCAGCCTGCCCCGATGTCTTGAAAGGTTATGGGACTCGGGTTGGCCTACCCGTGGCCCATTACTCTGACACGCACCTTCTCAGCATCAGTGCATCCTGCAGTGGTTAACTCCCTTCCAATCCTGTGGAGCCAATCATCTGCTACTATAGGCTCGGTGCTACTGGAAAACACCGGCGGTTGCAACCTCAGAAAACGGGCTAAGTTGTCAACTAGTGGTGGTGGGGGTGGTGGATTGTTGTTGTTGTTGCCCTGGTTCTGAACTAACAACTACATCAGGGTATTCTGTTGCTGGATCAACTGAGTGAGCTCAGGTGGGAATGCAAATTCGGGGTCACGTCTCGGAGGCATCTGATGGGTTTTAGGGGGGAGAGATTAGAATAGAATGAGGTCTAATGAGAAAGCACTACCCATATGCACATGAGACAAACACAAACATTTCACTCAATCAATCAAGCAAGACATACAATCGATCTAACTATCGCAAAAGTGCTCGGACTACTCTATTTACATGGGGGAATACTACTACTGATGTGGTGGTATACTCAAAATATTCCTCGGTTGTAGACTCCATGATATCTGCTCCAGCTTCATCTTCAAAGTCATCATCGCTCAGGTCAGAATCGGTGTCGTCGATGATGATGTAGTCTTCCGGGCGAATCTCCTTGGGTTCTTCGTCTTCTTCTACTGGTGTGGGGTCTCCCATGAATATTTCGATCTTATTAATCAGGTCGTTATTCTTCTCCAGTAGTGTTGCAATTTCCTCCTCATATCCATCGCGTGTAGACTTAAGTTCTTCTTCAAGCTCGATGATCCTTGTCTTCGCCTTCTTCAAATCTATCATGTCTGTGCACATCTGATTCTCCTAGCGTCGAATGTGCTGGTTTAGTTCCTGGATGAAAGCTGCAATTGATCTATCCTTCCTGGTGCTGATCATCTCCCATTGCTCATCTCGGCGCCCACATATCTGGTAGATAGTGTCCTTAAGATCCTTGTGATATACTTCTCCCATGCGTCCCATGGTGATGTGAGCTGCCATACTCTTTCCTAAACTCCAGGTTGGTGCGTCGAAGGAAAATTCTATAGTTTTAGTGACTGGCGTGAAGGACCTTCCTAGAACTTGAACTTGAATCATCCATCGCTCCTCTTCTGGTAAAGTGGCGTTGTAGGTCCCGGTGAAGCTTGGTATTCCTATGTTCAGGTACCTAGTGACTTCCTTCAGGTGTCATCCAAAAGGTTCTTCTTCATCTGGTTGTGCAAACTTGTTCTTCATCTCCGCCATCCTAAAGAGTAGAAAATGGAGAGGAGTCAGAAATGGGTAGAGAAGAGTGACCTATGGTTTTATCTTAGTGGTCGTGTCCTACACTCAGCGTGTGCTTTGATACCATCTTGTAGCGACCCGACCTCAAGCGGTCAAGTCTCTGTGCTTCAGTGTCATCCCTGGATCGGTAATGCTGACACACACAGTACTCGAAGGATTTATAACAGATTATCAATCACACACTTATTACATCGAATGTCTCAAAAGATAACTTATTACAATAATTATGGCTTAAGGCTATTTAATACGATAACAGCGGAAGGCTTGGAAGATAAAGTGAGTCCATCAACTCCAACGGCATAGCTGAGCTGCACGGCAACGACCTAATGAACCTTACTCCTCGTCAGAAAAGTCTGCAACATAATACGTTGCAGCCTGAAAATGGGTCAGCACATGGAATATGCTAGCAAAATAACACAGTAGAGCAACAACAGAATAATGCTATCACTACATGCATATTTGGCTGGTGGAAAGCTCTATGGTTATAGTTTTTGCGAAAAGCCAATTTTTCCCTACAACAAAGGAATAGATTTTATTTTAACTATCATGGTGGTTGAAACATCATTGAGAAGGTTCCTCCAACTCAATCCCAAATTAAAGTAATTAACAACCCAATAATATTAATTAAGACTGATGAGATACGTAAGATACTCCAAGTACTAGATACTCAAGATTGTCCATAACCGAGGACACGGCTAACCATGATTAGATTGTACACTCTGCATAGGTTTGCGCACTTTTCCCCACAAGACTCGATCGCCTCCGTTGGATTTCTCGCACTACATGGTGTTTGAGAAATGGATGACCGAGACACAGTCTTTCAGAAATATTAACTCTCTACTCCGGCTAGACCATACCAAACCTACAAACCCACTACCTGCTGATCTACCTCTTCAAGAGCTTCATGTAACTTACTCAACTATGCTAGAGCCCATAATAGCTTGTGGCTGCACACGGAAGTTTCTAGCATGAATCATCTCAGTTCCCTTTGAGCCTGGGTGGCGGTCCATAGGAAGATCACACGGGTACTCCGGGATTTCCAAAAAATACAGGCAACACTGGGTACTCCAGGTGCCTCAATCCACCCAGATGTAAATTCAAGTTGCCACCTTAAGTTGAACCATTAATTTAACAATCTCACATCTGTCATGGATTTCACTCACCCAAACCACGTCTACGAGCATAGCATAGCAATATAAGCAACGCGTAGAAGTAACTCCCAAGGGTTTGAATATAACAGGGCAATAGGTTCTACCTCAACAACTACTTCCCAACCCACATGTTAATGACATCCTAATCATGCAGTGTTTGAAGATTGATTCTAATGCATAAAAACTGGGCATGGAAAGAGTATGACCAATGTGTTACTTGCCTTGCTGACGATCCGCGTAACCTAGAGACTCCAAATAACACGCTTCGCACTCCGGGAATTCTATCGCAAACAAACAATAGCATACATAAGCAACAAGCAAAGATGCACAGGCAAAACTCAAATAAGAGAGATTGACCAGAAAGTTCAACTTAAGAACTCCGGTTTGCAAAAAGAATCAAACCAAACGGAGCAACGAAACTCAAACAGCGAAAGAAACAATATCTGTTTACTAATCTGAACTAATGTCAAATTTTACAGTAGCAAAAACTTGTGCAAGTTGGTTAAGCGGAAAGAGGGTCTCGAGATGAAGATCTAGGCGCTTGAATCGCCTGATTCCGACTAACGAGCGAAAAGATAAACAGAAACGAAAATCGGATCAGGAATCGCGATCGAGAGTAACCGCGGAAAAATCCGATAAAAAAAAACCGACGAACAGACTAACGAACGAGCGTTCGTTATCTGTAACTAACGAGCGAAAACCGTTCGTTATAACGAACGTATGGATGAACGTATGCTAAATAGAGGAACCGAGAAAAACCGGCGAACCGATCTAAAAAAATGTACTAGGGTTTTAAAAAACCCGAAGCGATTTCTTAAAAAAACCGGTGGCGGCAGATCGGCGCGGTACCTCCGGCGAGGCGGGGCTTAGGCGGCGGGGCGGCGGCTTGCAGTGGCGGCGGCG